>NC_069502.1:518584179-518914179 GCF_027579735.1 Bombina bombina
AACCTAAGTCTAACTAAAACCTAAGATACCCATTGCCCTGAAAAGGGCATTTGGATGGGCATTGCCCTTAAAAGGCATTTAGCTCTTTTACATGCCCAAACCCTAAACTAAAAACAATGCAAGCTACGCAATTCCAAATGGCGTCCCTTGCATTCCTGTTGACTGAACAATTTGAATCAGCCAATAGGAATTAGAGCCGCTAAAATCCTATTCACTGTTAAAATGAGCCAATAGGATTCAAGCAGCTCTTAAATCCTCGCCGCCTGGATGAGGACTTCGCCGCCTGGATGAAGATAGAAATGGCCGTCTGGATGAAGAACTCCCGCCGCCTGGATGAAGATCATTCAAGCGGGACTTAAAAAACTGTAAGTGGATCTTCGGGGGTTAGTGATAGTTTGCTTTAAGGGTTTTTTGGGTGGGTTTTTATTTTGGATTAGGGTTTTGGCATGTAAAACAGCTAAATGCCCTTTTAAGGGCAATGCCCATCCAAATGCGCTTTTCAGGGCAATGGATAGCTTAGGTTTTTTTAGATAGTTTTTTTTATTTTGTGGGTTTGGGGGGATGGGGGTTTCTAATGTTAGAGGGACTTTGTATTTTTTTTCAGGTAAAAGAGCTGTTTAACTTAGGGCAATGCCCTACAAAAGGCCATTTTAAGTGCCCACAAAAGGCCATTTTAAGTGCCCCCAAAAGGCCCTTTTAAGGGCCCTTGGTAGTTTATTATAGATTAGGGTTTTTTATATTAGGGCTTGGGCAACAAAAGAGCTAAATGCCCTTTTAAGGGCAATGCCCATACAAATGCCGTTTTAGGGTAATGGGTAGATTAGGTTTTACTTTCTTTTTATTTTGTGGGTTTGGGGGGGTGGGGGGATTGTTTGTATACTGTTAGGGGGTGTTTGTTTTTTTGTAGCAAAAGAGCTGTTAACTTTAGGGCAATGCCCTACAAAAGGCCATTTTAAGTGCCCCCAAAAGGCCCTTTTAAGTGCCCTTGGTAGTTTATTATAGATTAGGGTTTTTTATTTTGGATGTTTTTTTATTTTTAAAAGGGTATTATAATAGGAATAATTTTTATTGTTTTGGATAATGTTTGTTATTTTTTGTAATGGTAGTTTTTTTATTATTTTGTAATTTTATTGTTTGTTATTTTTTGTAATCGTATTTTTTAGTGTAAGGCAGATTAAGTTTTATTTCACAGGTAAGTTTGTATTTATGTTAACTAGGTAGTTAGTAAATAGTTAATAACTATTTACTAGCTAGTCTACCTAGTTAAAATAAATACAAACTTACCTGTGAAATAAAAATAAAACCTAAGCTAGCTACAATATAACTATTAGTTTTATTGTAGCTAGCTTAGGTTTTATTTCACAGGAAAGTATTTAGTTTTAAATAGGTATTATTTAGTTAATAATTGTAACTTAATTTAGCTCTATTTAAATTATGTTAAAGTTAGGGGGTGTTAAAGTTAGGTTTAGGGTTACGGTTAGGTTTAGGGGTTAATATAATTTAATTTAGGTTGTTGCGATGTGGGGGGCTGAAGGTTTAGGGGTTAATAACTTTAGTTGCGGCGATGTTGGGTAGTGGCAGAATAGGGGTTAATAGATTTATTATAGTCTGGGCGATGATGGGGTGCAGGGGAATAGGGGTTGATAACTTTAGTATACTGGCAGCGATATCTGGAGCTGTAGATTAGGGGTTAATAGTTTTATTTAGGTGGCGGCGATATCGGGAGCGGCAGATTAGGGGTTAATAACATTATGTAGGTGTCGGCGATGTCAGGGGCAGCAGATTAGAGGTGTTTAGATGTGGGGTTTATGTTAGGGTGTTAGGTTTAAACGTAACTTTTCTTTTCCCCATAGACTTCAATGGGGCTGCGTTACGGAGCTTTTCTTTCCGTGATCACAGGTGTTAGACTTTTTTTCTGACCCGCTCTTTTCCCCATGGACTTCAATGGGGCTGCGTTACGGAGCTTTTCTTTCCGTGATCACAGGTGTTAGACTTTTTTCTGACCGGCTCTCCCCAGCGCTTGTTTTGTGTGCAGTATGGAGCTTAAAAACTCCATATCGCACACACAAGCAGGGTTTTGAAAAGCGTGTAATGGCTGCGTTCGTTAATTTCCCTATAGCACGCATAACTCGTAATCTAGGTGTAAGAAAATAAAATCCACAGTGAATGACAGTGAATTTATAAATAAGGAAACCATAAGATGTAAAGATAAAGGAAGTATATATATGATACAGTGTCCGTGCTAAAAGCAATATTTTGGACAAACCCAAAGACCGTTAAGAGACCGTATTAGGGAACACATATGCAATATCAAGCATGGGTTCGAGGGACACTTATTATCAAAATACTTTAGAGAAGTACATAATGAAAGCCCTAAAGGTATGAAATATTGGGTGGGGGGTAAATATATTATTTAAGACTATAGGGGTGGGAATATAGAGAGGGAACTCCTTTATAGCGAAGTCTATATCCCAATGGTCTCAATGCTGAATTGGACCTAAATCCCTTTCTAGATTAATTGTGTTAGAATAATCAAACTTCCCTTTATATCATATATTTTACAAAATCCCCTGGAATGTTTTTTCCTATTTTTTTCCTAATTTTATCTCCACTAGATATACACCTCTATCAACTTCAGTTTTTAGAACTTTGATTTTTTGTGTGTGCAATTTTGAAATATAAGAGAAAATTTAATGTTTGCTTTAAATTAAATGTTTGCTTAAAATGAAGTAGAATATAAAATTTAGGCATATGAAATGATGTAATTTGTTTGGAATTATGGAATATATTGAGAATGTATTTAAGTCAATTTAAAGATAATAATGATGGTATCTAAATGTATAATAGTTCAATATAAATATACAAAGTACATAGTGGTGCTAAAAGAATATAATAACATCAAATATGAACATGGTGCAGTCATATATACACAAAATAAAGTGAATCAATTGAAGAAGGGGCACAAAGTGTTAATAGAAGAACACTATAAAAGGAAGGAGAATCCAAGCTGAATCTTGTAGATGATACTTTGGTCCTCCGATACTATTGTAACAGAGCACTCTGTGTTCCAAGGAACAAAGAAATTCAGCCGATATTGGTGAAGAACGCTCATGTGTTTGTGACGTCACGGAAGACCGAGAGTAGCCGCAACAAGGACGCTAATCAATCGTATCTGACAGGCAAACCCGATCCAGCTTATACTGCAGAGAGATATGTCTCGTTGAGAAGGCATAGGGGGATATCTATCAAGCCGTCAACATTGTTGCATTTGACGGCACCAATACGCTCGCCTAACATCGCCTAATATCGCGGCCGTGGACCTGAATACGATCTCCATATTTATAAAAAAAGACAGCAAAAAGCTTTTTGCCAAATGTTTTTTGCCAAATGTTTAACCCCTATCCCACTGCTCCCAAATCCCCACCGCAACTAAATAAAAGTATTAACCCCTATTCCGCCACTCCTGGACCCCACCGCAACTAAATAAAAGTATTAACCCCTAAACCTCTGGCCTCTCACATCACTACCACTAACTAAACCTATTAACCCCTAAACTGCCAGCCCCCCACATCGCCATAAACTAAATTAAGCTATTAACCCCTAAATCTAACAACCCGCTAAATTTACATTAAAATTACAACATCCCTATCTTATACTACATTTAAACTTACCTGTAAAATTAAATTAACTATATTAAACTATTAACTAACCTACCATAACTATTATACTAAAATTACATTAAACTACCAATTAAATTAACTATATTACGTATTAAAAAAAAACCTAACCCTACTCATATTATTTAAATCTACAATTAAAAATTACTAAATTACAAAAAAAATCACTAAGTTACAAAAAACAAACAAACCACAGTATCAAAAATAAAAAAGAATTACACCTAATCTAATAGCCCTATCAAAATAATAAAAACAAAAAACAAAAAAAAACCCTAGCCTACAATAAACTACAATGGCCCTTAAAAGGGCCTTTTGCGAGGCATTGCCACAAAGAAATCTGCTTTTACCTGTAAAGAAAAATACAAACACCCCCCAACAGTAAAACCCAGCACCCACACAACCAACCCCTTCAAATAAAAACCCTATCTTAAAAACCTAAGCTCCCCATTGCCCTGAAAAGGGCATTTGTATGGGCATTGCCCTTAAAAAGGGATTTAGCTCTTTTACATGACCAGACCCTACTCTAAAAATAAAACCCACCCAAAAAAAACTTAAATAAACCTAACACTAACCCCCGACGATCCACTTACAGTTTTTGAAGTTCCACTTGAAGGATCCATCCAGCCGGCAAGAAGTCTTCATCCAGGCGGCAAGAAGTCTTCATCCGGGCGGCAAGAAGTCTTCATCTGGGCAGAAAACTTCTATCTTCATCCATCCGGTGTGGAGCGGGTCCATGCTAAAGACATCTGACGAGAAGCGCCTCTTCAATACGGTCTCCGCTGTAAACTGGATCTTGAATGCAATCCAAGATGGCGTCCCTTGCATTCCTATTGAAAGGTTCCAATCAGCCAATAGGATTAGAGCCGTTAAAATCCTATTGGCTGTTCCAATCAGCCAATAGGATTTGAGCAGTTCTCATCCTATTGGCTGTTCCAATCAGCCAATAGTATGAGAGCTCAATCCTATAGGCTGATTGGAACAGCCAATAGGATTTTAGCAGCTCTAAGCCTATTGGCTGATTGGAACCTTTCAGCCAATAGGAATACAAGGGACGCCATCTTTAATGACGTCACTTGCATTCTAGATCCAGTTTACGGTGGAGACCGTATTGAAGAGGAGCTCCTCGTCGGATGTCTTCAGGATGGACATGCTCCGCGCTGGATGTCTTCAGGATGGACCAGCTCCGTGCCGGATGGATGAAGATAGAAGAGGCCGCATGGATGAAGACTTCGCCGGCTGGATGAAGATGAAAGAGGCTGCCTGGATGAAGACTTCTTGCTGCCCGGTGAAGACTTCTTGCCAGCTGGATGGATCCTTCAAGCAGAGCTTCAAAAACTGTAAGTGGATCATCGGGGGTTAGTGTTAGGTTTATTTAAGGGTTTTTTGGGGAGGTTTTATTTTTAGAGTAGGGTCTGGGCATGCAAAAGAGCTAGATGCCCTTTTAAGGGCAATGCCCATACAAATTCCCTTTTCAGGTCAAAGGGGAGCTTAGGTTTTTTAGATGGGGTTTTTATTTGTGTTGGTTGTGTGGGTGGTGGGTTTTACTGTTGGGGGGTGTTTGTATTTTTCGTTACAGGTAAAAGAGCTGATTTCTTTGGGGCAATGCCCCGCAAAGGGCCCTTTTAAGGGCCATTGGTAGTCTATTGTAGGCTAGGGGGCATTTATTTTGGGGAGGCTTTTTTATTTTGATAGGGCTATTGGATTAGGTGTAATTCTTTTTTATTTTTGATACTGTGGTTTTTTTTCTCATAATTTAGTGTTTTTTATTTTTTGTAACAGCGTTTATTTTTTTTGTAATTTAGTAATTTTTAATTGTAGATTTAAATAATTTGAGTAGGGTTAGTTTTTTTTTAGATATGTAATATAGTTAATTTAATTGGTAGTTTAATGTAATTTTAGTATAATAGTTAGGATAGTTTAATATAGTTTAATTTAATTCTACAAGTAAGTTTAAATTTATTATAAGATAGGGATGTTGTCATTTTAATGTAAAGTTATCGGCTTGTTAGGTTTAGGGGTTAATAGCTTACTTTAGTTTATGGCAATGTGGGGGGCTGGCAGTTTAGGGGCTAATAGGTTTAGTTAGTGTTAGTGATGTGGGAGACCAGGGGTTTAGGGGTTAATACATTTATTTAGTTGCGGTGGGGTCCGGGTGCAGCAGAATAGCGGTTAATACGTTTATTTAATTGCGGTGGGGTCCGGGAGCAGCGGGATAGGGGTTAATAACTTTATTTAGTTGCGGTGGGGTCAGCGAGCGGTGGAATAGGGGTTAATAAATTTTATATAGGTTGCGGCGATGTCGGGCGGCAGATTAGGGGTGTTTTGACTCGGGGCTTATGTTAGGTGTAAACGTTACCGGTTTTCTACCATAGAAATCAATGGGATATCTGGCAGCATTGAACATAAGCTATTGCTGCTTTTAGACTGCCATTGATTCCTATGGCACCCGCGGCCTCCAGGGTGGCAGACTGAAAACCAGGCATGCTGGGCCGGAGTAGCCGCAAGTGTACCGGTTAACTATTTGATAACTTTGAAAAAGTGTCAAATAGTGCCATATGTGTATTCGGAACATCTGCAATGACGTAAGCATCGATCTGTGTCGGATCGAGACTGGCGGATGGTATGTTACGTCACAGATTTCAACTTTTGCCGGTCTATAGGGTTTGATAACTAGGTCGAATCAAGCTCGCCACAATTACGCTGCGGAATTCCAGCATATTTGCGGTTGACGGCTTGATAGATATCCCCCATAGCGGGTAAGGGGCATGCTTGTGAACTTTATTGGAAGGAGGATCTAGAACCCTAAGGAGGTCTGATACTTAAGAGCTGCATTAAAGGACCAGTCAATACAATAGATTTGCATAATCAACAAATGCATGATAAGAAGACAATGCAATAGCACTTAGTCTGAACGTCAAATGAGTAGTAGATTTTTTTTAAAATAAATTGCAAAGTTATGTCTATTTCCACTCCCCCTGTACCATGTGACAGCCATCAGCCAATCACAAATGCATATACATATATGCTGTGAATTCTTGCACATGCTCAGTAGGAGCTGGTGATTTAAAAAGTGTAAATATTAAAAGACTGTGCAGATTTTGTTAATTGAAGTAAATTGGAAAGTTTTTTTTAAAATGACATGCTGTATCTGAATCATGAAGTTTAATTTTTACTTGAGTGTCCCTTTAAGTGTATTTTATTACCCCAATGGTAGACCCCATTGAGGGAGTACAGTGGAGGTTGAAGGGACATAAAACAAGTTGGGATAGAGACAAATTAATACAATATGTACTTTACCTGCAAATTTATACTGCAGTGCCTCGCCATTAACCCTTTCTTTTTAGTTTCTGAATTGTAAAGCTCTAACTCCCCCCACACAATTCCTTTTATGGCTGTAGCTATGTTTATTGTTCTTTTGGTAAAAGGCAAAAGTGAACAGGGATTATCTGCTGGAGCATGCCTAGAATCTGTGAACGCAGTTGAAATACAATGCCTGTGTCTAAACACTGATAAGAGGGGTGGAGTTAGCTGCTCCAGGCAGTTTAGCTATGTAATTCTTTTAACTTATTTTTGAAAATTATTTTAAAATACTTGCCAGCAATTTTTAAACCAATTTTTTATGCAAACTAGTTTAAAATAATTAGCCATTTTAGGATATGCACAGGTCTCAACCTGTTTTATGGCACTTTAAGTTAGCTCCGGTAATACAAATTGTAACTTTGTCTTTCTAAGGAGTTTTATGACCGCACCTGACATAGAGATTTGTCTATTCACCTAGTATAACTAGGAGTGTGTTTATATATAAACTTTCCTACTGCTTTTTTATATGTTTTTTATACAATGTTTATGTATGTTTGATGCTATTTATGTATTATCTCCACCGGTGGATTTTCTATATTTTTAATCTACTCATTGCTTGATAACTATCCAGTATTAAACTTTTTGATATTCCTACTTTCTGATACTAATCAGTATTTAATATATTCCTATTTTTATTGTTTATAGTGTGAGAGTGTCTAGCTGTTTTAAGCGCATTTGATTGTACTAGCACAATGTCATTAAAGATAATAGATAATTTTTTGGGAATATTTAACCCTTTCACGTTAACGGTAATGAGGTTACCAGAACATGAGGGTTGAGTTTGTGGCATGGTGGAGTGGAAAAAAAAAAACTACATGGGGGAAAGGAGAGGGGTGGGGGATTTAGTATTAGAGCGGAGTACAGTGAGTGGTAAAGTGAGAGAAAGAAGGGTTAGAGGTAAGGGTGGGTGGGTGGGATTGATATTCCACTAGTATAACATGGGTGCACTAGTGGGTTATTCTTGGTTCCAAGCTACTGAACTAATAATAAAATAATGTATGTTTCAGCAAAACATAGAACTATGTAAACTACTCAAAACGTGTTTCATCTAATACCAATAGCTTTTGGTGACAATGGTCAACCAGTAAAAAATAAGCTACAATTGGAGGGAAGGGTCCCTGTGTTGCGTATCTAATAAAGGAATATAAGATAATTAAGTCAATTAAAGGTGGTCCCAGTCGTCACGTTTAAGCCTTTTGACCTAGTAAATTAAGTTAGGCGAAAAAAACTGAGAGTCATATATGACATTCTTAAAATATGTTGTGCAAATCGGTAGTTGAGGGTTGTGAGGTTAACATGAGGGTATTAAAATGTAATAATGTCAGTGGGACTCCAATCCATGGTGAGTATGCAGAATGTAAACAATACTAGGAAGAAGTCAGCTGTAGGATTAACAAGTATGATAACGTAAATTTCTGAAGACCTCTAACCTATCGAGCTATTGGAACATAGTGTAGTGTTAGCTTAGAATTTTCAGTGGTCAATCAAAAGGTTATTATGCTTTCATAAAAACATAAGCATTGAAGTTATCACTAGCATTAAGTTTTACAAATCAACACATTGGTACAATGCTAAGAGAAAGAACATTGGGTTGATATAAACTAGAAAATACTCAGCATTTGGTTCACCTTGATGAAGAAGATATCATTAGAAAGCTAGTAGTAGTAGATGGCGCTGGTCTATTGAGTGATTTTCTCTAGTAAGTGAATAGAAAAAAGGCTTGATGCATATATTGAAGCCAATTAATATGGGTGCAGTATACTCACTCCATAAGATGAATCTTTACAGCTGAAAGGGAACGTAGCGTCAGATGGCAAGAGTCCACAGGTTCCTGGAGTCAAATACTGAATTTTCAGGTTTATCCAAAAGTGGACTATAAATGAATAGAGACCCAAATGACAAAAGTATCCAGTGTATAATTGAAAAAATGTAGTAACTTACTCCATAAATAAGGAGATTCCAGCTCAGCACAGCAAAACAAGATCTTGACAATCTTTCAACAAAGGATAAAAGGTTTTATTTGCTCAACGCGTTTCAACGTATTACACATCTTTATCAAGAGCATACATTAAAACAAGTAAAACAGGTAAGTAAAACCAAGTATTGAGTGTGTTTGCTGTGGCTACAGGGCTGGTTTATATACAGGTGAACAATTAGTTCCAATTTCTTGTTGAGCACAGGAAATTGGACTCACAACTTGAATATATGCATCAAGCCTTTTTTCTCTTCACTTACTAGAGAAAATCACTCAATAGACCAGCGCCATCTACTACTACTATCTATCTATACACAGTCACAAGGGAGAGACTGCAAGAAGGCTGCGGTCTGACCTAAAGGAGAGTATCAGTTCTTAGTTCATTTGTACAGAATATTGTGTGTTTTTTTTCCATCTTGCACCTCTGTATATTGTTTTCCTTTTTGTATCATTAGAAAGCTGTAACATCCACAGGTTTGTGGTGGGTGTTATGACAGGTTGGATATTATAGTTGTCCATAATCTTCACTTGACCTTTGAGTTCAATTTTAAGGATAGTGCAAAAGGCAGAGAGATCTTGATTTGAATACTGCTGTTTTCCAATCTTTATTGGTGCTAATGCTTAATGGGAATCTCAAGCGGTAAGCAATGCTGGGATGGTGTAGGGCATCTGTTATGTGTCTGAGGTCTCTTCGGTTTTGAAGTGTTGCTGGTGAGATGTCAGTGAAGACTTGTATTAAGATTCCAACATGTTTGAGGGGAGCTCTAGCACACCTTGAAATCTCATCCTTTTCTGCAAAATTTAGAAAATGAACAATTTCGTTGCTTGGTAGAGCCTTGTTAGGTGGTTTTGGTATCCGTGGGCATTTTCCCGAGTGACTTCTGGTGAATTAGGTGTTCCATTTATTGTTCTGAAAAGATCTTGCAAATTTCCATTTAATGAAGTCGTGGTGATGATTTCAGGAATTCCTCTCAGGTGAAGATTGTTCCTCCTATTGTGGTTATTGAAGTCCTCATTTTTTTCCATACGTGAGGATATGGTTTCAGCATACTGTGAAGTTTGTTGAATATTTTGTTGAATATTTTGCTGTACTGTGGTATGTAATAAAGAGTGAGATTCTTCCAATGTGTCTATGAGGCCCATTTATCAAGCTCCGAATGGAGCTTGAGGGCCTGTGTTTCTGGCGAGTCTAAAGACCGCTGCTCCATAACCTGTCCGCCTGCTCTGATTAGGCGGATAGAGATCACCACAATTCAACCCGATCAAGTATGATCGGGTTGATTGACACCCCCTGCTGTTGAATACGGAGAGCGTATTGCCCTCCGCATTCAGCGAGGTCTGTCGGACCTGATTCGCACTGTCGGATCAGGTACGACAGACCTTTGTTAAATAGGCCTCATTGTGTAACTTGAGTTATATATATTTTTTTTAATTCCTACTATATACTTCTGAGGGGTATCTCCCAAATTTACAGTAGTATATCATCTTCCTTACTATATACCTTACTAGTACTATATAGTACTATATCATCTTTCCTCCTTGGAGGAAAAATACTTAAGATCTTCTTTAGTGATATTATGTTCTGTTAGCAAACTTTGTTCATGTCCTTGAGCATTAGTTTGTATTCTATGCTGTTCCTGTGAGATATCAGTTTGCGAGTTTGCACTTTCATATATTGATTTAAAGTTGCTGATTTTGCTTGCTTCTCTATTTTCTGTTCTTTTTTGCAGGGCATTACAGTGTTTGTAGTACACACAGAGATAGGTTTTATTAGTTTGTATGAAATATCTCAGGGCATATATGAGAGGTATCAATGCCAGTAAGAGGGCAGTGCCTAATGTAGACTATAAGGGCTGTGCAATTCTGAAACCTCTTTCAGCAACTGTGTTTGCTGTTGTGGATATGTGCAGTGTGATTTCGCCATTTATAAGTATCTTAGTGTCGGAGGCTAACAGTACTTAACAAATGGCTAGATTTCAAGTGTTGCGGTACGGTTATACCCCTGAAAATTGTACATTCCGCGAAGATTTCGAGTCACAGTTATACCGCAAGCATTTTAACCTGTAATGCAACGTCTATTCCGCACTCAAAAAAAATACGTTGAGTGCGGGATCTTCCATAGCGCTGTATTACAGGTTGTGCGGTCTAGCCAAAATGCTTGCCTTACAGCCTATGCCGACACAAGCCATTCCGCCATCTGAGACTATTAGTTATGGATTTTGCGAAACAAAAATGTTTACAAAACTCAAAACTAAAATGTTAGAAAGTACACTAACACCCATAAACTACCTATTGACCCCTAAACCGCAGCCCTCCCGCATCACAAACACTATATTAAACTTATTAACCCCTAATCTTCCGCCCACATCGCGACTATTGAATAAAATTATTAACCCCTAATCCGCCACCCCCTGACTAAATAAACCTATTAACCCCTAATCCGCCGGTCCCCTACATCGCCAACACTATAATAAAGTATTAACCCCTAAACCTTCAGCCCCCAAATCGTAACTAATACACTAAACCTATTAACCCCTAAACCTCCAGCCCCCACATTACAATATAACTATCTTTAAATAAATAAAAACTCACCTGTGAAATAAAAAAACTAAGTTTAAACTATAAATTAACCTATCATAACTATTCTAATACAATAAAAAAATACCAATTACAAATCTTAAATTACATGATGTTCAAATCAGCCAATAGGATTTCAAAAGCGCACATCCTATTGGCTGTTTTGAACAGCCAATAGGATTTCAGAAGCTCTCATCCTATTGGTTGATTTGAATTTGAAGAATCAAATCAGTCAAAAGGAATGCAAGGTACGCCATTTTGAAATGGGTACCTTGCATTCAATTTCAGTGTACAGCGGTGATCATATGAAGGGGACGCTCCGCGCAGGATGTCATTGCCGTCAAGGATAGCTCCACTACGTGCCGCCGGGATGAAGATAGAAGATGTCACCGAGATGGATCAAGTAGTCACCGCCTGAATGAAGACTTCTCGCCCCCTGGATGACCAGACTTCAGGAACCGTAAGTAGATTTTATGGGGTAAGTAGTTTTTTTTAGATTAGGGTTTTTTGGGCACTGTAAAAGAGCTGAATGCCCTTTTAAGGGCAGTGTAAAAGAGCTTAATCCCCCTTTAAGGGCAATGCCCATACAAATGCCCCTTTAGGTCAATGGGAAATTTAGGATTTTTTTAGACTTAGGTTTTTTATTTTAGGGGGTTGGTTGGGTGGTGGGTTTTACTGTTGGGGGGACTTTGTATTTTTTTTCTAGGTAAAAGAGCAGTTTAACTTAGTGCAATGCCCTACAAAAGGCCCTTTTAAGGGCTACTGGTAGTTTATTGTAGGTTAGGGGGTGTTTTTATTTTGGGGGGCTTTTTTATTTTTATAGGGCTATTAGATTAGGTGTAATTGTTTTTATTTTTGATAATTTCATTTATTATTTTTTGTAATTTAGTGTTTGTTATTTTTTGTAATCTTTAAATTTTTGTTTAATGTTAGTTTTTTTTTCTCCACAGGTACGTTTTTATTTATTTAAAGATAGTTATAAAGTAATTTTTTATTTAAATTTAGAGGGATGTCACATTTAGGGGTTTATAGTTTAATTTAGCGTTTTACGATGTGGGGGGGGGTGGTGGTTTAGGGGTTATTAGGTTTAGTTTATTAGTTGCGATGTGGGGGGGCCGGCGGTTTAGGGGTAAATAGGTTTATTTAGTGTTGGTGATGTCGGGGAGCGGCGGATTAGGGGTTAATCACTTTATTTAGTGTCGGCAATGTCTTAGAGTGGCGGATTAGGGGTTAATCACTTTATTTAGTGTCAGCAATGTCTTAGAGCGGCGGATTAGGGTTTAATCACTTTATTTAGGTATCAGTGATGTTGGGGCCAGTGGATAAGGGGTTAATAATTATATTTAGTGTCAACGATGTTGGGGAGTGGCAGTTAGGGGTTAGTAACTTTTATTAGTGTCAGCGATGTCGGGGGGGCGGCAGACTAGGGTATTAGTTTTTTCTAACACTTTCTCTCCATTAATGTCTATGGGGAAAAGCCCATTGATGTCTATGGGGGAAAGCGTGCACGAGCATGTTAATTCAACCCTTGGCTTTTGTTGCGGTATGGAGCTTAACGCAATATAAAACGCAGCACAAGGAGGTTTTTCAGTAACTCGTAATGGCAGCGCTATGGAAAGTGCAATAAAGCAAAAATGTTGGCATTATTTTCGCAACCCTGTTTAGTGCAAAACTCGTAATCTAGGTGAATTGTAGTTCCATATAGTGTGCAAATAGGTAGAAGCCTCATCTCACTAGAGATCTCAGTGTGTTAGAGATATTAGAAACAGTTTTTTATGTTGCATTTCCCACTTATCTATGTAGGCCAATTGTAGTTCAAATGATGGAAATGTTATTGCCGTTTCTACAGGTGTCCAGCTTCAGAAGACAATAAGTCTAAACAATTTGATCTGTGTTATTTAATTAAATAGCATTAATATGTGATGGGGTCCCAAAATAGATGCTGCGCCACTGATTTAGGCTGCAAAGCCTGGGAAAATACCTAGTTAGGTAATGCAGGTCTGCAGGCATCACCAGCTATGGCTATCAAACAATGAGCGCTATCGTCAGTGGGGTCAGATGTGATTTTCCAGGCACTCTGGAAGAAGGGGCGCCAGTCCAGACGCTGTCTCATTGGCTGAGCTGTGTGGAGAGATGGAGTTATGGTGTTTTACAGGCTGCTCTACAGTGTCCCGCCATCTTACAGCGGGGATCCTGAGAGCTCCTAGTGATGACCCACCGTTTTCATTGTTGGGCAGTGTTTCACTGCATAGGGTATTTAGAGTTTGGTATTCATTGCGGGGGGAACAATCTGGGACTGGGAACCACCGCAGTGGTTATGGCAACAATTAGGGCTTCAGAGTCGGTTCAATGTGCGGACATTTTCCTTTGGCTGCTAGGCTCCGCCCCCTTTCAGTTTAATTTTTTATAGAAGAAATACAAACTACAATGTAATTTGTAAAATATACACATAAATTTACAAAGTATGACCCTTAGTTGTTTAAGTTGCAAATAAACTGTAAAAGCATAATCATATTTTGTAAAATCACAATCCTTATGTTATGTTCTGTATATATTTCCACTAAATTGTGTTCCAGATTCATGTACTATCCCTTTAATTCAGGGAGGTCTTATCCTCCTTTATAAGCACTAACTTCCTAATCATCTTTGCTTGTTAATTAAGTAATTTCCCCCTGCTGTGGGAATTCTCAGTGGTAGCCATTTGTAGTTCTGTTCCAGCTCATAAGCAGCTCTACCCGGATCTATCCTGGCAAGGTGAAATCTCACTGTGATCTGTGCCTGTCAGATGTCTCTCTGGACCGCCTCCTTCAGTGTTCAGTGCTTCGCGGTCAAACTTACTCCAGTTCTGTTCCGTGTATTCAGGTTCCTGCAACCTCCTTTTCAATGCATAAGATCTGACATATTAACAAGCCTAAAATGGAACAAGCAGATATCGCCACCCATGTGTATAACCTTTCCTAAAGAGTGGATCAATTGACACAGGGGTTAAGAGAATTACAAGTAGAAAATCAGACTTTACGTGATATTTTTAAAGATACAGCATTACCTAAACAAGTCACAGTAGATTAAACAAATGAACCTGTAGTTTCTCTCCCTGAGAAGTTTTTTGGTGAGTTTAGAGATTTAAAAAACTCCTGTTTTCTGTTGTTTAATATGAAACCTAAAACTTATATTACTGAAAAGCAAAAGGTTCTCACAGTAATATCTTTCCTAAGAGCTGAACCCAGAACTTGGGCAAATTCGTATTTTGAACAAAATGACCCAATATTAGACTCATTAGAGGCCTTTTTCCATGCTATGGCTCTACTATATGATGACCCCTGCAAGCAACTTACTAACACTAATACATTTCAAGAACAATACTGTAACACACCTCAAACTGCAACTTACTGTCAACTCTTTCTTTCCTTACAGTGGGGTTCAAAGGAGATAACATTGAAGGCTCTTATTGATTCTGGTGCATCATGTAATTTCATTGATACAAATGTTGTCTGTACTAATAAAATACTGACTATAAAAAAATTAAATAGAAACATAGAAACATAGATATTGACGGCAGATAAGAGCCATAGGCCCAGCAAGTCTGCCCGACCTTACCTAACAGTATAAACTTATCTAGTTCATAGGATAGCCCTATGCTTGTCCCATGCATTTTTAAAGTGACTATGTGTTACGAGTATTTGATGGAACACAAACTGCTAATGGCCCCATCACACATCACACATCACTTATTTTAGTAGTAACTGAGAAAGGCCATAGAGAATACCTCAGCTTTTACATCACACCCTCTCCTTTATGTCCTATCATTCTAAAATTAAAGTGGTTACAACTTCACCAGCCAACTATACATTTGCAATCTCTTAAGGTACATTTCACATCAAAGCATTGTAAAAATTCTTGTCAAACCACTATCTCATCCTCATTCACCACTTCACTTAAAGATAAACCAGAATTCTCTATACCCACTCAATATAAACAATTTCAAGACATTTTTGATAAAAAAGCAGAGTCTCTACCACCACACAGATCCTTTGATTGCTCCATCGATCTTTTACCTGGTTCACCTATTCCATATGGCCATATTAACCCTCTGTCTCAACCCGAATTACTACATTTAAAACAATATTTAGCCGAAAACCTTAAAAAGGGCTTTATAAGACCTTCAACTTCACCAGCTGCTGCAGAGATATTCTTTGTGTGCAAAAGACAATACCTTAAAAACCATTGATTATAGGCAACTCAATAAAATTACAATAAAAAACCTTTACCCATTACCCTTTATAACAGAACTAATCGAAAGATTAAGCACCGCCACCATATACACAAAATTGGATTTGAGGGGTGCTTATTATCTAGTCCGCATTAGGAAAGGAGACAAATGGCTCACTGCGTTCCGTACCAGGTACGGACTCTATGAGTACACAGTGATGCCATTTGGGCTCTGTAATGCGCCCGCAACCTTTCAAAACTTCATAAATAAGATTTTTCCGAGATTTACTCTATATATATACGTTGTAATTTATTTGAATGACATTCTTATATTTTCTGATACCTATGACGAGCACATTGAACATGTGAAAACCGTCCTCTCAAGATTAAGGGAGAATAATTTATTTGCCAAACCAGAAAAGTGTACATTCCATACTCAAGAGATATCATTCCTTGGTTACAGAATTACACCTCAAGGAGTCCATATGGAAGATAGTAAAATATCTGCCATCACCAAATGGCCTCAACCAAGGAACAGAAAGGAACTCCAGAGCTTTCTAGGCTTCTCAAATTTTTATCGAAAATTCATCAGAAATGTTTCAGCTATTGTGAAACCCCTCACTAGACTCACTGGGAAAACCACACAGTTCATTTGGACTTCTGAGGCACAACAATCTTTCAAGTTACTTAAGACTAAGTTTACAACAGCTCTGATCCTCCATTACCCGGACCCATCACTCCAGTTTATCATGGAAGTTGATGCCTCTGAATATGCCATTGGAGCAATCTTATCTCATCAAAAATGTTTAAAGGGACACTGAACCCAAAAATTTTCTTTCGTGATTCAGATAGAGCATATAATTTTCATTTTAAAGTTTTTTATTATTCAGCTTATAAATTTCCAACACTTTGATTACGCCATGCAAGGCCAAAAATGAACATCAACATAAATTTCTTCCAGCTTGATAGACTTGAAAATACAACTTAAATTATTCATAGATAAATTAACAATTATTAACAGGGTGATACTACCAAAATACGTAAGTAAGGACCAATATTAGTATGATCGACCCCTTAACTCAACCAAGTTAAACAATCAGTGATCATAAACACAGTTTTATGCTGCTGAATTCTTTTTATCCCCACTAATACCCTCGAATTGTGAGCACATAGCCATTTATAGGACCACTTTTTATCAATTTATTTTTGGGCCTATCCCCGCCCCCCTCTCCCAACCAAAAAACAAAGAAGAAGAAAAAAAAAAAAAAGAGAGAGAATTTTTTTTTTTAGTAGATGAACACCAAGGAAGAAGATAGCGGGGGAGCCTACCACACCCCTAGTAATACTAATTCAGAATTTCTAAAGAGAAAAATCATGTATTCTATTTCGGCTACTGGGAAAATTTTTATGAATAAAGACCATTTTGTAAAAAACTTTTTTATGTCCTCATCATCATTCATGTTAGTATCTATCTGTTCTAATATACATTGCTTTTTTAAACAGTTTTTGACCTCATTAACCGAAGGAATTTCTGACATTTTCCATTTTTTTAAAATTAAGTATCTAGCTGCTATGATTGTCATATTGATTAATTTATGTTGCGGTTGTAGCTTCTCCCTATCCTTCCTTAGAAATACCATATAGCTCAGGGATAGATCCAGAGGGTTAATCTTGACAGTGTTTTTTAACCAGTATTCCACTTTCCTCCAGAATTGACCTATTCTAGGACAGCTCCATATCATGTGTACCAGGTCAGCACCCTGTTTTGAGCATTTTGGGCATTTATTAAATTCTATATTCCCATATTTAAGACCTTTCTCTGGAGTAAAGTACGCCTTGTATAGAAGTTTGACCTGTGATTCCTTCCAAGTGGAAGAAAGTGTGGTCTGAGCTATTCTTGTAATAGAGCCTTGTACCAATTGTACATCAATATTGCTCTCTGATATTAAGTTATTCCAATCTGCCGAGAGTTTCTCAAGATTTGGTATACCCCCGAGGGAGACAAGAAGGTGGTAACATGGAGAGATAGACATCAGTCCATTTCCCACCATTGCTAGCCACCTCTCCAATCCCCCCCATGATCAAGGGCAGTTTGTATCCCTCATAAGTTCCACTACGAAATGTCTGGCTTGCAAGTAAGCAATTAATTCCTTGTTTGGGAGGTCAAATTCATACCTAAGTGATTCGTAAGTTTTTACACCGTAGTTCTCTCTATCGATGAACTGAATGACCCTTTCCAATCCTACGTTGTGCCATCTTTGAAATACTACTGATTCTATTCCCGCCGGGAATTTAGGGTTACCTAGGAATGGAGCAAACTTTGATACATTACAGTCCAGAGATAGAACCTTGCCCATTTTCCACCAGCTCTGGATAGGGTTGTAGATAGTTTTAAATGTCTTCAGCCCCTGAGGTATTAATTTCGGTTTACAGTGTGTTAGAGCTACCGGCAAAAATGGGTAACACATATTAATCTCAAATTCATTGTTTGTGACATAATCTTTAGTGAAAAACCAGTCTGCCACTATATGTGCTAATAAAGCATAATTATACATCCGCACATCCAGAAGTGTGAATCCCCCCTGACTCCGTGGTAATTGTAATTTAGAGATAGCAATTCTAGGCTTTTTGTTCTGCCATATGAATCTTCTCAGTAGCGCATTCAGCAGCCGAATGTCTTTCGCTTTAAGTAATATAGGAACATTCTGCAAAAAACTATTTCGGGAGTAAGACCATTTTGAACACTGCTATCCTACCTGATATAGATAGTGGAAGACTTTGCCAGTTTGATAAACTTTGTTTAATC
Organism: Bombina bombina; assembly: GCF_027579735.1. NCBI lineage: Eukaryota > Metazoa > Chordata > Amphibia > Anura > Bombinatoridae > Bombina > Bombina bombina. The sequence continues at coordinate 518,602,784 of NC_069502.1, forward strand.
TCTGCTAGTATTGGGGGAACATTTAGCTCATATAGCTTCTCTATATTAGATGGTATTAAAACACCCAAATATTTGAATGCATCCGAGACTAACTTAAAAGGTGTATCCAAAGGAGAGTTTTTATTTTTCTTTAACCAGAGAAGTTCTGATTTTTAAGTATTAACTTTGTAGCCTGAAAAGGATCCAAATTGTTTAATGATTGATAATAACTTTGGCAGATTATCTTTGATGTTTGATAAATAGAGAAGAATATCATCGGCATATAATACAATTTTGAGCTCCTTTTTTCTAACCTTTATACCTTCTAAATGATGTCTCACCATGATTGCTAGGGGTTCTATTGACATATCGAAGAGCAGGGGAGATAGAGGACATCCCTGTCGTGTTCCCCTCTCTAGAATGATCTCTGGGGAAAGGGTACCATTCACCAGAAGTTTGGTGCGAGGTTTGTTATAAAGATTTGTTACAAATTGACAAAAGTTACCTTCAAAACCAAATTTAGTTAGAGTCTCGGTTATGTGATCGTAATGTACCGAATCAAATGCTTTTTCTGCATCAATTGAAATAACCACGTGGTCAGAGATGTCCTGTCCCTCCCCGCCCCTCACACTCTCCTGAGAAAAATAGTCTACGATCAGCAAGATCTCTCTTATCTTTGCTGATGAATTCTGTCCATGGAGAAATCCTGCTTGATCCCTGTGTATAATAGTGGGTACGATCAGTTGTAGTCTATATGCTAGAATAGAGGTTAGAATCTTATAATCTATATTCAGGAGAGCTATGGGTCTATAAGATTCTTTCATGCTAGGGTCTTTCCCCTGTTTGGGAATTAATATTGTATTTGATGCAGAGAAGGAGGGGGGATTGAAAGCCCATCTATATATATTGCATTGTATAATCTACAGAAACTTGAGACTATTGATCGCGCAAGAATTTTGTAAAACTCGTTAGGCAGCGAGTCGGGACCGGGAGCCTTCTCAAGTGCGAGTTTATTTATAACTCTCTCAATTTCAAGCTCACCGATAGGGGCATTGATAGTCTCTATCTCCTCTGCCCTAAGAGTTGGAAATGTTAGTTGTCTCCAAAAATGAACCGATTGGGTCTTATCTGACTCTTTCAAAGAATATATCTCTTGATAATAAGCTGAGAACAGATCTACAATCTTTTCTGAGCTTGTTATTGTTTTCCCCTCCTGTTGTATTGATTCGATCACCCCTGATCCTTTGGCTCCTTTTACTAGTTTAGCCAAAAGCTTTCCTGATTTGTTTCCAAATCTATAAAATTTTGCTTGTGCTTTTAATTCTTTTTGTGTGGCCTGATATGTTAGGTAGGTATCTCTTTCGTTTTTAGCTTTTATATATTTAACCAATTCACCTTTGTTTTTGCTGAGAGATATTGATTATAGGCGTTAATCAGTGAATTGATCACTTCTTTCTCTCTTGTTTTATTTATCGTTTTTTTCTGAATGTTAGATATATAAGATATTGCTCCATCTATCTTTTACCTGGTTCACCTATTCCATATGGCCACATTAACCCTCTGTCTCAACCCGAATTACTACATTTAAAACAATATTTAGATGAAAACCTTAAAAAGGGCTTTATAAGACCTTCAACTTCACCAGCTGCTGCAGAGATATTCTTTGTGTGCAAAAGACAATACCTTAAAAACCATTGATTATAGGCAACTCAATAAAATTACAATAAAAAACCTTTACCCATTACCCTTTATACCAGAACTAATCGAAAGATTAAGCACCGCCACCATATACACAAAATTGGATTTGAGGGGTGCTTATAATCTAGTCCGCATTAGGAAAGGAGACAAATGGCTCACTGCGTTCCGTACCAGGTACGGACTCTATGAGTACACAGTGATGCCATTTGGGCTCTGTAATGTGCCCGCAACCTTTCAAAACTTCATAAATAAGGTTTTTCTGAGATTTACTCGATATATACGTTGTCATTTATTTGAATGACATTCTTATATTTTCTGATACCTATGACGAGCACATTGAACATGTGAAAACCGTCCTCTCAAGATTAAGGGAGAATCATTTATTTGCCATACCAGAAAAGTGTACATTCCATACTCAAGAGATATCATTCCTTGGTTACAGAATTACACCTCAAGGAGTCCATATGGAAGATAGTAAAATATCTGCCATCACCAAATGGCCTCAACCAAGGAACAGAAAGGAACTCCAGAGCTTTCTAGGCTTCTCAAATTTTTATCGAAAATTCATCAGAAATGTTTCAGCTATTGTGAAACCCCTCACTAGACTCACTGGGAAAAACCACACAGTTCATTTGGACTTCTGAGGCACAACAATCTTTCAAGTTACTTAAGACTAAGTTTACAACAGCTCTGATCCTCCATTACCCGGACCCATCACTCCAGTTTATCATGGAAGTTGATGCCTCTGAATATGCCATTGGAGCAATCTTATCTCAACGAAAATGTTTAAAGGGACACTGAACCCAAAAATGTTCTTTTGTGATTCAGATAGAGCATACAATTTTAAGCAACTTTCTAATTTACTCCTATTATCAATGTTTCTTCGTTCTCTTGCTATCTTTATATAAAAAAGAAGGTATTTAAGCTTTTTTCTTGGTTCAGACTCTGGACAGCAGTTTTTGATTGGTGGATGAATTTATCCACCAATCATCAAGGACAACCTAGGTTGTTCACCAAAAATGGGCCGGCATCTAAACTTACATTCTTGCATTTCAAATAAAGATACCAATAGAATAAAGAACATTTGATAATAGGAGTAAATTAGAAAGTTGCTTAAAATGTCATGCTCTATCTTAAAGAAAAAATTTGGGTTCAGTGTCCCTTTAACCGAACCAGTACATCCAGTAGCCTACTACTCTCGTTCTCTAACAAATCCTGAGGTTAATTATCCCATAGGAGAAAAAGAGCTATCAATTAAAGCAGCGTTAGAACACTGGATGCATTTGCTGGAAGGAACCACAACACCTATCCAGATTTATACTGACCATAAGAATTTAGAATACCTACAAACTAAAAGAACTCTATCCTCAAGACAACTTAGATGGAGTTTATATTTTTCTAGGTTTAACTTCCACATTCAGTATCGCCCAGGTTCCTGCAACGGAAAAGCAGATGCGCTCTCATGACAGGTAATTCCATCTGTACCTTTAAAAAACCTGTCTACAGTGATCCCACCTGAACATTTCATATCATGTACTACATCTTTTTTGCAGGAACTTCAAAAAGCTCAAGAAAAGGACCCCAACCTTCACAAATTTGAATTACAAAAACATCAGGATGGACTTTATTATTTTGGTGACTTGATATATATACCTCCGGTTTTACAAGAAACTATACTTAATAACACTCATGATCCATTACTCATTGGACATCCAGGAATCCAAAATACATATAACCTACTGAGGAGAACATATTGGAGGCCAAAGATGATAAAATCAGTTAAAACTTATGTTGAATCTTGTACAACCTGTACTCAACTTAAAAAGGATCATAAAAAATCTTTTGGATATCTGTTATCTCTACCTATACCAAATCGTCCATGGAAGGAAATTGCAATGGACTTTATAGTCTAATTACCCAAATCCTCATCATTCACTACTATCCTTGTAGTGATAGATTTATTTACCAAAATGGCACATTTCTTGCCTACTCAGTCTTTGCCAACTGCTTCTCAAACAGACAAATTATTCCTTTCTAATATAGTCAAGCTTCATGGCCTACCATCTTCCATTCTCACTGACAGAGGAAGCCAGTTCACCTCCAAATTCTGGGACTCATTGTGTAATAGGCTAAACATTAATAGGAAATTAACAACATCCTATCATCCTCAGACTAATGGCCAATGTGAAAGGACACATCAAAGTTTAGAACAGTACTTTTATTGTTCCCAACAACAGGACAAATGGGCTGATTACATAGCCACTGCTGAGTTCGCCTATAACAATACAAAAAACAATTCTACTCAACAAACTCCATTTTTCGCTAATTATGGATTTCATCCAGACTTTCATCTTCTACCTAACATGTATGCTTCTTGCCCCATAGTGAATGATCTTGTAAATACCATATCGCAAAATTTCGAAACACTACAAGATAATATAAAACATGCCCAAACTCGCCAAAAAGTTTACTATGATCTCCGCCGCAGACCATCTCCTGAATACAAAATTGGTGATTTGGTTTGGCTCTCCACTCGAAATTTAAAGATACAAGTCTCAACAAGGAAGCTTAACCAACTGTTTATTGGACCCTTCCCTATTATGAAAATCATAAACCCAAATGCTGTTGTACTCCAATTACCAGATACCTACCGAATGCATTCCTCATTTCATGTCTCCCTGCTTAAGCCATATAAGAACGTCAGGTCTCAGCCGGTTCAACCTCAAGAACCTTTTATCCAATCTCAGAATGATGTGGAGTATGAGGTATCTGACATTATTGATTCCAGATATTTTAAGGGGATTCTTCAATATCTGGTGCATTGGAAGGGTTTCCCACATGAAGAAGATTCCTGGAAACCTGCATCTAACCTATCTGAACAACGTTTGGTTTAATTGTCCATAAATGTCATCCGGATCGGCCTTCAGCTTGAAAACCTGGAGGTTTTCCTTGTGCGGGGGACATGTTATGTTCTGTATATATTTCCACTAAATTGTGTTCCAGATTCATGTACTATCCCTTTAATTCAGGGAGGTCTTATCCTCCTTTATAAGCACTAACTTCCTAATCATTTTTGCTTGTTAATGAAGTAATTTCCCCCTGCTGTGGGAATTCTCAGTGGTAGCTATTTGTAGTTCTGTTCCAGCTCACTAAGCAGCTCTACCCGGATCTATCCTGGCAAGGTGAAATCTCGCTGTGATCTGTGCCTGTCAGGTGTCTCTTCGGACTGCCTCCTTCTGTGTTCAGTGCTTCGCGGTCAAACTTACTCCAGTTCCGTTCCATGTATTCAGGTTCGTTCGTTCCTGCAACCTCTTTTTCAATACATAAGATCTGACACCTTAATACACTGATGTATACAGAATCAATATGCATTTAAATACAAAACAGAAAGTGCAAAATTTTAATGCAATAAAACTTAATCTGAAGTCTGAAGTAATATAAAATACAAAGCACAAAGTGTAAATGCAGCGGAACTGTCATGTCATGCAGTGCTATATTGCACTGGGCTTGTCTCTCTACCTCTGACTATTATATTCTAGTTTTAAAAGCTTCAAGTGCTCCCTAAATACTCTACTGTTCAGGGATGCATACAACCTACACTAACCTTTCCTAATACCAGTTCCTCTCCTCCATTGCTATCCCCTGAACCCCCTTAGCATGTAAGCCTAAGAGTCCAGCTGTTTGTAGATCACCTTCTTAAGAGCTGACTACAACAGTGCAACTCTTGGCAGGGCCCTCTACCCATTTGATCCCTATAATTGTTTTGTTGTACTCCACCTTTGTGTATAGCGCTGCGGAATCTGTTGGTGCTCTACAAATAACCGATAATAATACCTCCATAAATGCAGGAAACGCCCCTTGGAGAAGTATAGCAAAATCTGCCTTTTTAGAATATTGTGAGGGATCTAACAGTGCTGGAGGATCATTTTACATCATCTCATCTAAGTGGAGAGCTTTATATTATCAGGCCCTTTGAGAGAACAGACACCACCTGGACATTTAAGACTTCATGAGGCATAACAAATGTAATTTCTTCAGTATATTATAATCTTTTGCTAATTTTGCTAACAAAATTATTTTTTTTTGCAATGTAATTGAGAGATATCCTATGCATATGTAAAAATGACTGTAACATCCCTTTAAGTTCCTTGTATACCTGTTTCTTATTTTCTACAACTAGGCAAAGCATAAGGTAGTTCCAAATTTAAACCACATATGCATTTGTGAAGGTTTCCATGACCACTATCTTAAAGATGTGCTTTACATATTTGCTGGTTAAAAGCCAATACAAGTGCATTGCACTGTAAAATTGCCTCACCCTTCGGGGGCCTATCTATCAAACTCCGTATGGAGCTTGAAGTCCTGTGTTTCTGGTGAGTTATGAAGCACCAGTCTAAAGACCGTTGCTCCATAACCTGTCCACCTGCTCTGAGGAGGCGGACAGACATCGCCACAATTGAACCCAATCCAATACGATTGGGTTGATTGACACCCCCCTGCTAGTGGCCAATTGGCCACGAATCTGCAGAGGGCGGCGTTGCACCAGCAGTTCACAAGAGCTGCTGGTGCAATGCTGAATGAGAATAGCGTATTGCTCTCCGCATTCAGCGAGGTCTGTCGGACATGATCCGCAATGTCAGATAATGTCTGACAGGCCTTTCATAAATAGGCCCATTCATGTGTTCCCAGTGATCAATTTTTAGCTTTGTTACCTTTTTTCTTTTTTATTTGAAATACCTGATTTTGCTATAGCGAAGGTATATTAGCAAGAGGCAACAACTGTGAAGTGGGGGATAGGAAGCTCAGCCCATTGCAAAGGGTATTCCGGCAGTGGCTTTGAATACAATTAATCAGCTGATTGCATTGTCCCTTGAAGCTAAACTAGTATTTTTATTTTCTGTTCTTTTCAATTATTTTTGTGAGAACCAGACTGCATGACATTCCAGGTTCAGACCCTTTTCTTGAAGGGTTCAGTGAATAATTCTGCCCGTGTGGGGTCTATAAGCTGCTAGCTCTGAGAACCCAGCTATCTTTAGTGAAGATAGACTGTTTAAGGGGGACAATGGACCATTAAAGTATATTAAACAAGCTGCTTCATAGAATTATAAAGATATCTGTGCAAAAGATACTGATTTATAGGTTGCTGATGTTATCATGACAAGGCTTTAGCTTGTTGGTAGTTCAGAGATATATATGAGGTTTTAAGTGAGTTTTTATTCTAAATTTGTTCTGCTTGTGTCTAGAAAGGATCAGATATTGAGTGACAGGTGATTATACTAAGTGCTTTTGCTTTTTCTACTTTGTATATTTCCTTTCACGACCAGCTGAAGTGAAATTGAGTGTTCCAGAGGATTTAGACTGTGAGAGAGATCCATATCTGTTTGGTAATCAGTATCCTAGTTATAATAAAAGCTAAATGTAAAAGGAAATTCCATAAGAGTCTAAATATATATTTCAGGCTTTACTGTGCTCAACTTGATAGCTGGGTCTTTGACTATTGGTTTGTGAATGTATCATCTTTACTTTTAAGAGATATTTTATTAAATTAATTTACAGTTGTATGCTATTTAGAGTTAAGATCTGTCAGTTTCAGAATATCTTCTCATATTCTTTTTTCATGACACAATTATTACCTACAATTGTTGAAACACAGGTTTAGGAGATTTAGATGTGTATACTGAAGACCTAACATAAGGCTAAATGGAATAAAGGCTTCAGGGTTAGTGAAAAATATGTGATTTGCCATTACTTTTGAGATTAAAAAAGAGAATGACAAATTGTGAGCTTAGTTCGCAGGAAACAAAAGGTTGCTACACACAGAAAGAATCTCACTCTCAGTAACAAACAGCCAGGTCAATAACTTGTTAACTTTCCTGTAGTATATCAGTCTGATCCCGCCTATTAAGGTCAGTCCAGAGATGAAATACCAGACAATTCCTCTCTGAACATGGAACATGGCATTCCCAGACAACTGTTTTAGCCTTCATTGAGCCTTATCAGTGAGGTGCAGCCATATTCCTCAAACTAAACTTTCAGCCTGAATAAACTATTTCAAGTAGCATCTAGCCCTAGTGTGGCATAACATATCAATTATATATATATAGACAAAAAAAAAAAAAACACAAAAAAAAAACAGCGCCATAACATCATATATACAAAATATTTATTTCCATATTAAAATGACTAACAATCAGTGAAAGAGTCTATAAAAGGCACAAAGAATATAAATATATCTGTCTAGCCCTAGTGTGGCATAACATATCAATTATATATATATAGACAAAAAAAAAAAAAAAAACACAAAAAAAAAACAGCGCCATAACATCATATATACAAAATATTTATTTCCAAATTAAAATGACTAACAATCAGTGAAAGATTCTATAAAAGGCACAAGGAATATAAATATATCTAGGTTTAAAGTAAACTGTCTGATCAGTAGGGAATCAGGCTCACCTTATAAAAAAACGTTATCCCAAAGTTTTTGCAAGTAAATAGTAGTTTAGGGTGGCGCAATCGGATTGCTATTCCCAATTTTAAAATTTCATTAAAAACGGTGGTTATTTACCCTCTAATTTATATTCCTCTTGGAAAGAATGAGCGCTATACAGATTGCAATGTAATTAAACAAGCTCCTTTATTGGTGATTCTAATTAGAACATTCATATAAAAATGACAACTTAAAACCAATTGCAACAATGTTAAAAAACTGACACCGGTGTCTGATAATTAATACAGTATCTGGGTAATAAAAGGATAAAATAGTTTATCTATATGTTTATACAGTGTAAAGGTTGCTAAAACAAGTATTTCTATTTAAATGCAGAGAATATTTATATACACATCAGCTGTTATTGTATTGTTATACAGAGTTGTTAAAAGTACAGAGTTGCTAAAAGTAGCTAAAAAGTTGCTAATATTGTATTGATAGAAATAGTAGCTTTCAAGGTATTACTATACACTTCATACTGACTTAATGTTCCATATATATGAGATTGATAAGTCTTGTCTCTTATAAATTTCTTGGATTGTATGATCACTGTAAAGATACCTGTGTAGTGTATCTGGCTGATTACACTATGTTAATAAGTCCGTGGTGGAAGATTTCTTATGCAAGAAAACTGGCTGATTGCTCCCGGTGTTTGAGCTATTGAGTGTTTGAGTGTTATAGAGTGTTTGAGTGTTATAGTTGCCGTTTCATCAGACCTTGTGATCTTAACATCAAAGAAGGGTATCCTTTCTGTCAGTGACCGATATCTTTGAGATGAAATGGTCGCTTGTCCTGCGGTATTTCTTTGGCGTTTTTTTGACTTGCGGTTCAAATTTCTTTGTGGCTTTTCAACAGAATATTAGGTTCTTCTTTTGGTCAGTGACCGATCGCTTGCTGTTATTATAGTTGATCCTCCTAGGAACGTTTTTTTGGCGGCTATGGTATTTTTGCGGTCCGACTTTTTAGGTAGCCACTAGTGATGTTTGTTAACTTTAAATTGCAGTTTGGTTGTCTGGTATCAGGTTGGTGAAGCACCTTTGGTATTTAGGTGAAGTGGCAGTCGGTCTCATAGTCGGTCTCGATTGTGCCACCTTAAACTACTATATAAATATATCTGTCTAGCCCTATTGTGGCAAAACATATCAAATATATATATAGACAAAAAAAACACAAAAAAACAGCGCCATAACATCATATATACAAAATATTTATTTCCAAATTAAAATGACTAACAATCAGTGAAAGATTCTATAAAAGGCACAAGGAATATAAATATATCTGTCTGTCAGTGAGATGAAACAATGTGGGGCTCAATGTGGGGGTTGATTGACACCCCCTGCTAGCCGCGGATCCGCAGGGGGCGGCATTGCACCAGCAGTTCACAAGAACTGCTGGTGCAATGATAAATGCTGACAGCGTATGCTGTCGGCATTTATCGATGTGCGGCGGATATAATACTCTACTTTGTATCATGTTTACTCGCACATTGTTTAATATGCCCCAATAAGTCAAATGCAGGACACATTAAATGCTGGTGATATATATAAAAGTGCTAGGGAAACACCCTAATTACTGACAGCATGAGTAATGTGCATATAAATACAGGGAATGAAACATACAAAATGCTAGCAGTGTATCAAATAGTAAGCATTAAGACAGTGCTAAAAGAAGAATGCACTAGTTACTAGCAGCATAAGTTACAGTATATACATACTGATGCAGAAAGTAAAACATATGAATTGCTTACAACATATGTGATAAAAAAAACAGCAAAAAAAATCAATTTGACTAATTGGGGCCGATTTATCATTGTCAGACATCTCTGAATGCCGACAGTATACGCTTGTGCAATGAACCGCTTGTGCAATGAACTGCTTGTGCAATGCTGCCCCCTGCAGATTTGCAGCTAATCGGCCACTAACAGGGGGTGTCAATCATCAATCTTAAGACCGCTGCTTCATAACTGCTGTTTCCGGTGAGCCTGAAGGCTCGCGCGGAAACAGGGGCATCAGGGGCCATAGGCCCTTGAAAAATCGGCCCTATTGTATCAACATATTTTATATACACCTGTTGCTTATATCAATACCTTGACATTTTTTAATCATTTTTGAATTGTTAAAATTTTGCTTTAACAAGAGATGGTGTAAAGTTATAAGTGAGCCCCACATTATTTGATCTCACTGACAGACAGATATATTTATATTCCTTGTGTCTTTTATAGACTCTTTAACTGATTGTTATTCATTTTAATTTGGAAATAAATATTTTGTATATATGATTTTATACCGCTGATTCTTTCATGTAAGTGGCAAGAGTCCATGAGCTAGTGACGTATGGGATATACATTCCTACCAGAATGGGGCAAAGTTTTCTTAAACCTCAAATGCCTATAAATACACCTCCCACCTCACTCATACCTCAGTTTTACAAACTTTGCCTCCTTAGAAGGTGGTGAAGCATGATGTGCGTGATTTCTTCTTGTGTGTTTTTTATGTATCTAGTCATTTTTTATAACGGCTGCTATTATAATAGTTTATTATACACATGCATTTGCCTTTTACACAACAATCCATTCCACGCTGAGTTAAAGGGACACTGAACCCAAATTTTTTCTTTCGTGATTCAGATAGAACATGAAATTTTAAGCAGCTTTCTAATTTACTCCTATTATCAAATCTTCTTCATTCTCTTGGTATCTTTATTTGAAATGCAAGAATGTAAGTTTAGATGCCGGCCCATTTTTGGTGAACAACCTGGGTTGTTCTTTCTGATTGGTGGATATATCCATATACCAATAAAAAAGTGCTGTCCATAGTTGTGAACTAAAAAAAAAAAGCTTAGAGTCCTTCTTTTCAAAGAAAGATAGCAAGAGAACAAAGAAAAATTGATGATAGGAGTAAATTAGAAAGTTGCTTAAAATTGCATGCTCTATCTGAATCATGAAAGAAAAAAAATTGGGTTCAGTTTCCCTTTAATGATTTTCTGCAACAAAAAAGTTTTGTGAAACAATTCAGAAATACATTACAAAGTACAGTTACACTCATGTTAACACTGTCTAATAAAAAATATTATTTTAAAAGAAATATTGCACACAAACCTTATAAGGGATCAAAGATATGCGATCTCAGGTGTTAGAAAAAAAAAAGCAGACTCAAGGATGTTACATTGACATATATACACATAAATAGAGAAACATGGATTCATATGTATACAGATATGTTTAACCATGGAGATAATGAAAACATTTGACATTACAATCTTATGCACATTAAACAATATCTCAGATGGATTTTCAAAGAGATATTCACATATAGATCTCAAGATATCTAGATATATATATTCAAATACATATCTCGCTATAAATAGATATATCAGTCAAAAAACATCACATATATAGAAATATTTATTTAAAAATAAAAAGAACATATTCCGTTATGAATTTTTTTTTGCAATATGAAATATTCACATTATCATATCCACTTTTCGAAGAAAATACGTCATGGGCTTTGCGTAGCAGATTAGGGTCAAATCACTAAACAACCACTACTGAATGCTACCAGCAATCATCCAGTGCATGTTCCCTTTGTGATAGCCGAGTGACAATTTTTACATATGAGAGGAAATAAGGAGTATAAGTATTATGCACAGGAGTGCAATGTTAAAAAAAAAAAAATAGCTGGAGAGTAGAGATTACTCTAAATCCATTATTAAAAGTTGCTAGACACCTAGATCATCATTGTTGGAAGGGTCTGGATTTAAGAGATAAACAATGGGTAATCCTAAAAATTACATTTGTTAGTTACCAAATATAGTACCTAATATTCACAGATTTGAGGTATAATACAGAAGCATCTCCCTATCCCTTTGGCTGATGACAAATGGAAAACTAATAGTAAGGACTGCCATTTTTCCTACAAAGTAGCATGATATTTTGTTACCTACTAAGTTGCCCAAAGAACTCTTGGCTCTTATATAAGGGCACTTACAAATATAGCAGCATAATATGTAGAGTGTGTGATTTCTTAAAGGTTTATTCTCATTATGAGTCTTATATTACAGGCCAGAAACAGCACAATGTATTATTTGTTGGATGGATTTTGTTATGTATCTGGTCTTGTATTGAATATAAATTGCAATACGTGGGTCTCACCACTAGAAAGGTGAGTTTATGTATCATTATAATCACATTTATGTTTAGTCAATATCAGTGTTAATGGGTTAAAAGAGACTGTTTTCAAGCTTAAACTTATCAATGCACAATATCTCTATAATAATGTTTCCTCACACATTTGTGAGGGTAGCGTAGAGCACAGTTTATAAATGAGCACACTTCCAGTTGCAATGGCTTATTCAATGTACATTGGTACCTACCCGAAACCCATCAGATCTCAGAGTGGCCGCCTATAAATACCCTATTTTTGTTTGTTTTTAAGCTCACACTGAGTGTATAATCTTTTAAATGGATTTTCAATATAATGATATGTTTTATATATGAATTTAGCCGGTCTGATATTTTTTATGATGAGGAAGGAAAATGAAATAGTTAACATTAAACTTACTGAATCTTTAACAGTATTAACCATACCTAGCAAAGTAAATTGTAATAATAATAAATTAAATATATAATCAATACAATAATCTTTTTATAAGCTGCAAACCTTCAATAATCAAGAATGAAGTAGTCTCCCAAGTGTAGCATAATATCGGATCAGAAGTGTGGAGACCTCTCATGGTATATATAGAGCCAGTAGTGAAAAGTATTTGATTTCCTCAGACAATAATTTCTTATTGATCCATGCCTGAAACCCAGTCTGATGTATTGCAGCTCACTAAATTGTGGTCTCCTTCCCTTCCAGTCATTCTAGAAAATTTGTACTACTAAGGACTCTGCTCTCTAATGAGACTTTGGTGCTCTATGTTGTCCTATTCACCTAGTAGTGTTACTTATCAGTCACCAAATTTTGTAAAATTAAATGTGAATTCTTAGCAAAATGTCTAATATTCTACTAGATAAATATGTTTTTTTGTCAGCAAACTTTCTTTAATATTAAGCTCTATTTGTATGTCATTCTACAACAATACCTTCAAAATTTATAAAAGAAACAACTGGATAGATTCTTAGGGAAATTATATTAGAACAAATTATGGAGTCCATTAATGTGCAAAAGAGAATCAGCAATCACACAGTAAAGTACAATAAACGTTCTTTTGAAAATGTTTGCTTTACAAGGAATAAAAAGCATTTGCAAACAATAAGATTGCAAACAAGTGTTTTTGTCATCAGAAAATGAAAACTTATGAAAATTCCTTTATTGTCTCATAAAATCATAAAGGGAAATATGGAGCAATTTTACCAAGACATTAAGCAATTGTTCTATTGTTGATGTTTTTATTAAAAAAAAAGTATGGAGTATATTTGAATCTCCTTAATAAGCTTTTCACCTAGGATTACATGGTAAATAAAGCCATTTCCAAATTTGATTTCATCTCTATCTGTTAAATAAAATAAAAACTTACTAGTTTCTTAAACCATTAAAATAGTGTAGGAACATTTAACCTATATATTACATATGAACATTAGAATATTTGTTTACGATTGCAAACATAAAAAAGAAAAGCTAGAAAATGACATTTAAGCATATTTTAATCCAAAGTTATAATAAAATAATAATTGCATGTCACATTCTTTTTTTCACTAAAAAACATTCACCTAGATTACGAGTTTTGCGTTAGAGGCTGTGCGGTGCTAACAGGCAGTTTTCCCTAACCGCTCACTTAACTACAGCGCTGGTATTACGAGTTTTCAGAAACCCGTCGTTAAAAGACAAGAAGTGAGCGTTGAGCAAAATGTTGCTCATTACCGCACTCCAATACCAGCGCTGCTTAAGTCAGCGGTGAGATGGTCGTACGTGCTCGTGCACGATTTCCCCATAGGAATCAACAGAGAGAGCTGGCTGAAAAAAAGTCTAACACCTGAAAAAAAGCAGCGTAAAACTCCTTAACGCAGCCCCATTGATTCCTATGGGGAAATAAAAGTTATGTCTACACCTAACACCCTAACATGAACCCCGAGTCTAAACACCCCTAATCTTACACTTATTAACCCCTAATCTGCCACCCCGACATCGCCGACACCTATATTATATTTATTAACCCCTAATCTGCCGCTCCGGACACTGCCGCCACCTACATTATACTTATGAACCCCTAATCTGCTGCCCCCAACATCGCCGCCACCTACATTATATTTATTAACCCCTAATCTGTCGTCCCCAATGTCGCCGCAACCTACCTACATTTATTAACCCCTAATCTGCCGCCCCCAACGTCGCCGCCACTATATTAAAGTTATTAACCCCTAAACCTAAGTCTAACCCTAAACCTAACACCCACTAACTTAAATATAATTTAAATAAATCTAAATAAATATTCATATCATTAACTAAATTATTCCTATTTAAAACTAAATACTTACCTGTAAAATAAACCCTAAGATAGCTACAATATAACTAATAGTTACATTGTATCTAGCTTAGGGTTTATTTTTATTTTACAGGCAAGTTTGTATTTATTTTAGCTAGGTAGAATAGTTATTAAATAGTTATTAACTATTTAATAACTACCTAGCTAAAATAAATACAAATTTACCTGTAAAATAAAAACTAACCTAAGTTACACTAACACCTAACACTACACTACAATTAAATAAATTAACTAAATTAAATACAAATAAATAAATTAAATTAAATTAGCTAAAGTACAAAAAACCCCACTAAATTACAGAAAATAATAAACAAATTACAGAAATTTAAACTAATTACACCTAATCTAATAGCCCTATTAAAATAAAAAAGCCTCCCCAAAATAAAAAAAAACCCCTAGCCTAAACTAAACTACCAATAGCCCTTAAAAGGGCCTTTTGCGGGGCATTGCCCCAAAGTAATCAGCTCTTTTACCTGTAAAAAAAAATACAAACAACCCCCCCAACAGTAAAACCCACCACACACACAACCAACCCCCCAAATACAATACTATCTAAAAAAACCTTAGCTCCCCATTGCCTTGAAAAGGGCATTTGGATGGGCATTGCCCTTGAAAGGGCAGTTAGCTCTTTTGCTATCCCAAACCCCTAATCTAAAAAATAAACCAACCCAATACACCCTTAAAAAAATCTAACACTAACCCCCTGAAGATCGACTTACCAGGAGACGTCTTCATCCAAGCGGGCCGAAGTGGTCCTCCAGACGGGCAGAAGTCTTCATCCAGACGGCATCTTCTATTTTCATCCATCCGGTGCAGAGCGGCTCCATCTTCAAGACATCCAACACGGAGCATCCTCTTCTTCCGACGACTAAAACAGAATGAAGGTACCTTTAAGTGACGTCATCCAAGATGGCGTCCCTTAGATTCCGATTGGCTGATAGAATTCTATCAGCCAATCGGAATTAAGGTACAAAAAATCATATTGGCTGATGCAATCAGCCAATAGGATTGAGCTCACATTCTATTGGCTGTTCCAATCAGCCAATAGAATGCGAGCTCAATTCTATTGGCTGATAGAACACTAACACTAACCCCCTGAAGATCGACTTCCCGGGAGACGTCTTCATCCAAGCCGGGCTAAGTGGTCCTCCAGACGGGCAGAAGTCTTCATCCAAGCCGGGCGAAGTGGTCATCCAGACGGGCAGAAGTCTTCATCCAGATGGCATCTTCTATCTTCATCCATCTGGCGCGGAGCGGCTCCATCTTCAAGACATCCGACGCGGAGCATCCTCTTCTTCTGACAACTAAAACAGAATGAAGGTACCTTTAAGTGACGTCATCCAAGATGGCGTCCCTTAGATTCCGATTGGCTGATAGAATTCTATCAGCCAATCAGAATTAAGGTAGAAAAAATCATATTGGCTGATGCAATCAACCAATAGGATTGAGCTCACATTCTATTGGCTGTTCCAATCAGCCAATAGAATGCGAGCTCAATTCTATTGGCTGATAGGATCAGCCAATAGGATTGAACTTCAATCCTATTGGCTGATTGCATCAGCCAATAGGATTTTTTGTACCTTAATTCCGATTGGCTGATAGAATTCTATCAGCCAATCAGAATCTATGGGACGCCATCTTGGATGACGTCACTTAAAGGTACCTTCATTCTGTTTTAGTCGTCGGAAGAAGAGGATGCTCCGTGTTGGATGTCTTGAAGATGGAGCCGCTCTGCGCCGGATGGATGAAAATAGAAGATGCCGTCTGGATGAAGACTTCTGCCCGTCTGGAGGACCACTTCGGCCCGCTTGGATGAAGACGTCTCCTGGTAAGTCGATCTTCAGGGGGTTAGTGTTAGGTTTTTTTAAGGGTGTATTGGGTGGGTTCATTTTTTAGATTAGGGGTTTGAGCTTGAAAAAGAACTAACTGCCCTTTTAAGGGCAATGCCCATCCAAATGCCCTTTTCAGGGCAATGGGGAGCTTAGGTTTTTTTAGATAGTATTTTATTTGGGGGGTTGGTTGTGTGGGTGGTGGGTTTTACTGTTGGGGGGGTTGTTTGTATTTCTTTTTTACAGGTAAAAGAGCTGATTAATTTGGGGCAATGCCCTGCAAAAGGCCCTTTTAAAGGGACAGTTTACTCAAAAATTTTCTCCCCTTTAATTTGTTCCCAAGGATCCACTTTATCTGCTGGAGTGTATTAAATTGTTTACAAGTAGCTCCTTTACCCTTATATTGGCATTTGAAATTGTTAATTTAGCATGTGGTATCCCCACCTATTCTGAAAGTTTGTGGCCGCGCGTACCAGCTATAGATAAGCTTTATAAACACAGTCAGCAGAAGAAATTACACTCCCAGTGTGATAAGCAGAGATAAGGTAATAAAATGTTGATTTTCCATTGTTCTCTCAAAGTATTGGTGATTGTTTTAAGGACAGATATAAGATACAGTAGCAGGTATATGTGCACAATGTGATACAGTAATGAGATCTGATTATATCTACAAGCTCAACCTATTTTATTAGGCTGTGGCTTCAAAACACAAAATCAGAGCTTTAATATACAGAAATAAACCTTAAAAAGCTAATTTTCATACATTTTTTGCTCTGCAGTTGGTAAAAAAGCAATTGTAAACACATTAAGGGAAAAACTATTTTACAGTATACTGTCCCTTTAAGGGCTATTGGTAGTTTAGTTTAGGCTAGGGTTTTTTTTATTTTGGGGGGCTTTCTTATTTTAATAGGGCTATTAGATTATGTGTAATTAGTTTAAATTTCTGTTATTTGTTTATTATTTTCTGTAATTTAGTGGGGTTTTTTTTTTGTACTTTAGCTAATTTAATTTAATTTATGTATTTGTATTTCATTAAATTAATTTATTTAATTGTAGTGTAGTGTTAGATGTTAGTGTAACTTAGGTTAGGTTTTACTTTACAGGTAAATTTGTATTTATTTTAGCTTGGTAGTTATTAAATAGTTAATAACTATTTAATAACTATTCTACCTAGTTAAAATAAATACAAACTTGCCTGTAAAATAAAAATAAACCCTAAGCTAGATACAATGTAAGTATTAGTTATATTGTAGCTAGCTTAGGGTTTATTTTACAGGTAAGTATTTAGTTTTAAATAGGAATAATTTAGTTAATGATAGCAATATTTATTTAGATTTATTTAAATTATATTTAAGTTAGTGGGTGTTAGGTTTAGGGTTAGACTTAGGTTTAGGGGTTAATAACTTTAATATAGTGGCGGCAACGTTGGGGCCGGCAAATTAGGGGTTAATAAATGTAGGTAGGTGGCGGCGATGTTAGGGACGGCAGATTAGGGGTTAATAATATTTAACTAATGTTTGTGAGGCGGGAGTGTGGCGGTTTAGGGGTTAATATGTTTATTATAGTGGCAGCGACATTGGGGGCAGCAGATTAGGTGTTAATAAATGTAATGTAGGTGTCAGCGATGTTGGGGGCAGCAGATTAGGGGTTCATAAGTATAATGCAGGTGGCGGCGGTGTCCGGAGCGGCAGATTAGGGGTTAATAATTTTATTATAGTGTTTGCGATACGGGAGGGCCTCGGTTTAGGGGTTAGGTAGTTTATGGTTGTTAGTGAACTTTTTATCACTTTAGTTATGAGTTTTATGTTACGGCGTTGTACCATAAAACTCTTAACTACTGACTTTTAAATGCGTTAGGACTCTTGACAGGAGAGGGTGTACCGCTCACTTTTTGGCCTCCCAGGACAGACTCGTAATACCGGCACTATGGAAGTCCCATAGAAAAAAGACTTTACAAAGTTTACGTAAGTCGTTTTGCGGTAAGGCCAAAGAAGTGGGCGGTGCCCCTAAACCTTCAAGACTCGTAATAGCAGCGGGCGTAAAAAAGCAGCGCTAGGACCTCTTAACGCTGCTTTTTTACCCTAACGCACAACTTGTAATCTAGGCGATTGTGAGTGTATGGATAGAGGTCTATATTTACACATTAGATGTTATTTAACTATTCACTAGTACTACCAGATTGTGTATTATTCTTTGCACAAAGGTCACACAAAACATCTTGTTTTTAGTGTAAGTCTCTCGGTCATTCATGTGCCTTAGAATACATTCCTAGCCATATCCCCTTCTTTTTAACCACTACTTGTCCCTTACATTGTGTAGTTAGGAATATTTTCTTTAATTCTTCATAATTGTCTGATCCTGTCAGCCATGTATTATGTGTACTGATTGCTTGTAACCTGTGTACTAAACCAATGAAACCTGCATCAATGAGTTTTGCTTTTGGAGCTAACAATGCCTATTGATTGCAGTCTGAAACTCTAAATTACAAGTTAATAAAAGTAATAAATAAAACATTGGAGGGATATAAGTGGGAAAACATCATGCCATGGATCTGCCCCAACTAAGTCTTGCAGACCCTGTACACAGGTCTAGTTGGCCAAGGCCAAAGTTCACCTCTCATGCTTATGAAGTGATGTATTGTACATCATTAAACTGAGCTTTTAACCGCTTGCATATTTGTGACGTAGGTTTTATGTCACACAGTACTTTGCCAGCATACTGTGTTGATGTAGTCCAGATAAATGTGAACTTTGATGAGCACTGGGGTCTGTAAAGCTTTATTCAATTGCATCAACCACAGAGAATAAAAACATAGGGGCCGATTTATGAATGTGCGGATGGACATGATCTGCTGTAGTGGATCACGTCCACCCCACATTGATAAATGCAGAGAGCATATGCTGTCAGCATTTATCATTGCACAAGCATTTCGTTTGCCCCCCCCCCTACAGATTCACGGCCAAATGGCCGCTAGCAGGGGGTGTCAATCATCCCGATCGTATACAATCAGGATAATTGCTGTCCACCGCCTCAGAGGTCGCGGACGAGTTAAGAAGCAGTGGTCTTAGGACCGCTGCTTCTTAACTCTTGTTTCTGGCGAGACTGAAGGCTCACACGGAAACTGCAGCATATGCTGCATAGTAAATCAGCCCCTTAGTGACAGATTGCTACAAATCAATAATTAACACAGCTGACACGTTCCTACATGAGTTATAGGGGTCCATTTATCATTGTGCGGACGGACATGATCCGCTACAGCAAACCATGTCCGCCACACATCGATAAATGCCGACAGCATACACTGTCGGCATTTATCATTACACCAGCAGTTCTTGTGAACTGCTAGTGCAATGACGCCCCCTGCAGATTTGCGACCAATCAGTCGCCAGCAGGGGGTGTCAATCAACCCGATCTTATTGGATCGGGTTGATTTTCGGCGATGTCTGTCCACCGCCTTAGAGCAGGCGGACAGGTTATGGAGCAGCGGTCTTTAGACCACTGCTTAATAATTTGTGTTTCTGGTGAGCCTGAAGGCTCGCCAGAAACACTGTGCATCAAGCTGCATTTGGAGCTTGATAAATAGACCCCATAGTCCTAGCTGTAGGATATTATCCAACGTGTTCCTATTTACACTTAACCAGACTCATTGGTTAAAAATAGAGGTGTGCATGGACAAAAAGTTTGGTTGTTTTCCGAAACAAATATTTTGAGAATTTAGTTTTCTCCGAATATTTGATGCCCGTGCCATTCAGTATTTGTTTCATTTTAAACCTCTTGTCATTGGTTCACCCAATATGTTAAGCTATCTCCTAGTAGTGCATTGCTGCTCTTTACATAAAGAATACCAAGACAATGAAGCAAATTAATAATAGTAGTAAATTGGAAAGTAGTTTAAATGGCATGTTCCATCTGAATCATGAAAGAAAAATGTGGGGTGTCATGTCCCTTTGAATGTATCTGAACCTTTGTAGGGTTTTTTCCTGTATTCCACTAAGGTCTATATGGATCATAAAAATGGTAGCGCTATAATCAGAGAGAGGAGCTTATTATGAAAAAAATGTGTTAGAAGTGATTTAAAATGATTTAAAACTCTGTGTGTGTGCATGTATATATGTGTATCTATGTATGTGCAGACAAACACATAAATACAAATACATTCATAAATACACCTAACCTCACAATCCTAACACTCACACTCCTTTCTCTCTTGACTGTTACTGTCTCCTCTCTCTCACCCATCTTCCTCCCTCTATCACACATCATTTAACAGAAGGTGGGTGGACAAGGTCATCAACCTCGTCCACCTAGTCTTGCAGAGAGAGGGCAGCAGTAAGCTAGCCGCATATTTCATTGCATAATCCATTGATTGTGCAATTACCGCCCCCTGCTTGCACACAAAGGGGCTGTCAATCATCTTGATCCGATCAGACCAAGTTGATTGCAATTCGCCAAATAAAGTGTCCAAGACAGGTTAAGTATTAGTGGTCCTTAGACCGCTGCCACTTAACTAGCTTTTCAGGCTCTCTCCGAGCGAACCTGAAACACTGGTGCTCTGAAGCTGCTATCGCAGTTTGGTAAATGAAGCCCTGTATTTTACTATATCATTTATTGCTTTCTCATTCTCTCTACCACTTCCCTTGTCTCTCCAACTCTCACTGCCCCCTATGAGTCCCCATTTCTCCTCCTCTCACCATGCATGTTAAAAAAAAGTACATGTGTGTGATATGTTCAGTATCATCATGGATGTATTCATGCATGTGTGCATCATGTGTATGTCTGGTTATGTGTTTTAAGTTCTTTTTTCCTAAACAGTAGTCTCCCTGTCTTTCTTTGTCTATTTACAACGATGCAGTTAAGTACTCATTAACAGCTTCTTCCATAGGGTACAACAATGTATCACTTTGGTGATTATGAAGTAATTTGCCCTCCATTGGTTTGAATCTCTTTGTGAAGATTTTAGAAATGCCCTGAAGGTAAATAATTTCCAAAATCGGACCAGTAACAAGTTTGTGTGTTTACCTAATAATAAACAGATGGCCTGGATGTGGTTATGAAAATATAAATGAAAATCAACAGTGATGCATGAAATAGTTACACATTACAAAGTCTTCGGTACTGAATAAGGACATTATGTATTTTTATTATTGTTTTTGTATAAACGCATGACAACAGTTAGGTAAATAAATGCACTATTTTACATATCAGTGTGTTTTAGAAGCACTCATATCAGTATCAGGCTTAACCATATACAAAATATTAATATATTAAACTTTTTAGAGCATATTTTGCCATGTAATTTACTCATTAAGTTATTTTACAGTTACCTTGTATTTGCTATTTCCAAGAAAACATAATGATGTTGCCTTCTGTACATTCATTGATAATGGAGAATGTGTTTCAATAAATATCTGCTACAAAAATGTAATTCTAGTATGGTGCAGTCACATAAAGTATTTTCTCTTATATGAATTGACAAATTACATATTTATAGCAAAAAACTTAATATTATGTAATTATCACATGGCAATACAAGAAAATGTTTGTAAATCTACTCAGTTATACAGGTATACCCCGCTCATACAGCGGGTTAGGGACCGGAGCCCCGCTGTAAAGTGTAAACCCCCTTAAAGTGAAACAAGGCAGTTTTAGCTTTCTTTTCATTGTTTAAAATCTTGAAAACATGCTTGAACTAACTTATATAGTGCTACGTTTAGTTTAACACTAGCACAGCAAGTATTCAATTAGTATTCAATAAATACTGTACCTGTAAAATTTGCCAGACTATAGCACTGAGACACAGATTGCACTGCAATTCTATAAACAGAGTGAACTAAGCATAACAAAATAGTTCCATTCACTTCTCTCGCAATCTTACGATGATTACAGCACTGTTTCAAAATCCTTGGAGGTTGAACTTCAGCTCCACAAAGCGCTGTATTAGCGAATCGCTGTAAAGTGAAGCGCTGTAAAGTAAGGTATACCTGTATATGGAAAACAAATATTAGGGTTAATGGCACAACAAATACTTTTATAAAGAGATCAACTACAACCATTTTGAAACCCCCGACTGAAAGAACAAATAAACATATATTGAATAAAAAACTAGAACAGACTCAACGAGAAACTATAGACAAGCAAGACAATTTTCCCAGTGTTAATGTTATAAATACACTTTATTTGCTGCTATTGTTCATCAGTAATAAAAGTAAAAGTGGTTGCAGTTTGCAAAAATAAAACTGAGACAGACACAGCAGATATAATGATGTCATGGAGAGATACCTTTCTTGGCTAGACATGTGGAAAACTGAGGCACAGATTATAGCTCTGTTTAAGATCTACTGCCAGAGACTGCTTGTTTACAGGAGAGAGAGTTAAGCGAAGATGACAGCTGTATCATGTGTGACAAGGAAACTTCCCTGCAGTAAATCTGGTTTGTCTGGCAGCAGGTTGTATCTTGTGTAGGTGGGGAGATAAAAAGTTTAACGAAGTGTCAAGACATGTAAAACGACATGATTCATTTTGAAGCACTGAAGGAATTTCCATTCCACGTTTGGAATACAGTTATATGAATACATTGTTTATAAAGGATCCAATGCCAGCTACTGTTGGAAAAAAAAGGAAGAATTTTAATTTGACTAAAGATTTACATATTTTTTTTTTTAGAAATGTTTTAGCTTTAAGAACACCACAAATAATCATCTACATTGTTAGTAAATGTGCAATAGCTAATAGAAACAATTTAAAGATCGAATGAAGGCAATATGGGTCCAAATTCCAATCCACCAGAATTCCCGTGCAAAAACATTGTGTGGCATCTTGAGTGAATAATTGCTTTGTTTTTATAAGCCATTTCAATCCATTAGAACATATGTATTATATATGTGTTAAAGGGACAGTCAAGTCCAAAAAAAACTTTCATGTTTCAAATAGGGCATGTAATTTTAAACAACTTTCCAATTTACTTTTATCACCAATTTTGCTTTGTTCTTTTGGTATTCTTAGTTGAAAGCCAAACCTAGGAGGTTCATATGCTAATTTCTAGACCTTGAAGGCCGCCTCTAATCTAAATGCATTTTGATAGTTTTTCACCACTAGAGGGCATTAGTTCACATGTTTCGTATAGATAACATTGAGCTCATGCACGTGAATTTACCACAGAGACAGCTCTGATTAGCTAAAATGCAAGTCTGTCAAAAGAACTGAAATAAGGGGGCAGTCTGCTGAGGCTTAGATACAAGGTAATTACAGAGGTAAAACGTATATAATTATAACTGTGTTGTTTATGCAAAACTGGGGAATTAGTAATTAAGGAATTATCTCTCTTTTAAAACAACAACAATTCTGGTGTTGACTGTCCCTTTAAGTACAAGAATGTTAAAATACGAACAACTAAAATTAAGTTTGACACAGCTAAAAATGAGTGTTCAACAGGTCAAAGGTGTAAAAGTAAAAATGATTTCCTAATGAGTGCAAGTGTGGAACCCATAGTGTAAATTCTGTTCAAGCTGCAGTACATTTCTTGTGAGCCAATCAAGATATTAATATTAAGTTACTAGTCACTGTTCATGCCTTGCTTAGGACAGACTCACAATTGTACCTAGTACAAAAGTTTAACTATGTGTTTGACCCTTTACATGTTTAAATAATTAATGACCAAGGATCAATTTTAACAACACAATGCACAAGGGATTAAAGGGTTATAAACAACATTGTTATGGTTAAGTTTTTAATTGTCAGTCATCTCCATATACCACAATATTTGCATAACAAATGAGTCACATAAAAGTATCCACTACACTAGTGTACATTTGGCAAGCTGCTTTGTAAAATCCACGTCTGTGTCACCCCAGAAAATAATGTACCTCCTAATTTTAAGCATGGCCTAAATCATTCCAGTGCTAAATATTAATGTCAAAAACTAAACTCCAGTAATGTCTCTAGAATGCACACTAAGGCTAGTTTCCATTGAGGTTGTCAGGGAATAGGTGAGTTACATTATGTAATATACACATATTTTACATACATACATATATGATGTAGAGAGAGAATTATTTTGTATGTGAAACTCTGGTTAATGTAGGTTGCATTAAATTCTGAAATCAAAATTGAACTCAGACCAGTTGCCAGTTGAATACACATAGGTTATCTGAAAACACAATCAAAAAGAAGATAGGATATCTCAAGCTACAAAGTGACCTTTGAACCTCTGTTTAAGGGATGTATTTCCTATCAGATCACTAGACCCCTGTGAGGACAGCAAACATTCAGTCTAAACTGACCTTTGAAGCTAGCAAAATCTCAGGAGGGTAATTAATTTAACACAGGCAAATGGTGGGACAAAGATTTCCCTTTTCAAGTCCCAATATACAATATAATGTCTAGAGTAGACACTTACAGGCATGTGAAAACAAATTGGGATTTTAAATAACCTATATTATAAAATATAAAATATTTCATTTGTACCTCAGTAATATATACATACATATATATATATATATATATATATATATATATATATATATATATATATATATATATATATATATATATATATATATATATATATATATATATATACCAATGAACAGATGGCTGCACTCACTGGTCTTTAAATAAAAGTCTTTATTTGTGTGACGTTTCGGGGACCGTATCCCCTTCCTCAGACGACGTCTGAGGAAGGGGATACGGTCCCCGAAACGTCACACAAATAAAGACTTTTATTTAAAGACCAGTGAGTGCAGCCATCTGTTCATTGGTATTATTCATTTTTTGCATGCACCCTGGCAGATTGAATTTGGAAGTGAGAGTGCTCTCCTGTTGTTTACATTTATATATATATATATATATATATATATATATATATATATACACATTCTGAGGGATATCTCATGTCTCAACCATGTTGCACAATACCTTTAAATATGAAGCGAAGTTAGTATGTATCTGTATTGAATTTAAAATGTTTGACTGTATTTCAAAATAAACAGCCTTTGCTTTATTTCAGATTCTGAACCACTGAGAGGAAGTAAATACATATTAAATACATTGTATTTAATATGCTCTTAAACATTAAGAAATAGACCATAATGAAATAAGATCTTTGAATTAAGTAAGCAATAATAACATGCTATATATATATATATATATATATATATATATATATATATATATATATATATATATACAGTATCCCACAAAAGTGAGTACACCCCTCACATTTTTATACATTTTTTATTATATCTTTTCATGTGGGGGAGCGCAAGGTCAAAACATCCACCAGCTCCGTGATGTCATCATGGAGGAGTGGAAGAGGACTCCAGTGACAACCTGTGAAGCTCTGGTGAAATTTATGCCCAAGAGGGTAAAGGCAGTGCTGGAAAATAATGGTGGCCACACAAAATAGTGACACTTTGGGCCCAATTTGGACGTTTCCACTTAGGGGTGTACTCACTTTTGTTTTTTATATAGAGGCAAGATTAGATTTAGGCTTAGATTAAAAGTCTTCTCAGGGCAATGACTATTGTAGGTTAACAAAGAAAGTAACTCTCTTTATGTAGTTACTTAAGTATAACACACAGTCATAACTATGGTAATGAAACAGTAAAACAAAGGATGCTCCGTAAGATAGAGTAGGGAAATAAAGATTCTAGCTAGGGTAATAAGCCGCAATAGGTTGAGGTGCTATTGCATATTATAAAACATATAAACTGTAACAGAGCTGTATTATTAAGTTAAGGAGTTAAATCCAAAGGTATAGAAGCTCTAGCTAATATATATCACAGGCAATAACAGTAACAACTGATTGATACCTCTCCCTACTACATGTTGCACAGAGTTAAATGCTATTAGTAAATGGTAGTGGTGTATAGCCCTATACTATCAAAGTGTACCTCTAACTTTCAGTATGTAAGAGCATTAAAATAGAAAGAACCAAAACAAGGGCTATCTCAAAATCACTATCCGCTAGATTTAGAGTTCTGCGGCCAAAGGGGTGCGTTAGCTATGCGTGCTTTTTTTTCTCCCGCACCTTTTAAATACCGCTGGTATTTAGAGTTCACAGAAGGGCTGCGTTAGGCTCCAAAAAGGGAGCGTATAGCATAATTTACCGCCACTGCAACTCTCAATACCAGCGGTGCTTACGGACGCGGCCAGCTTAAAAAATGTGCTCGTGCACGATTCCCCCATAGGAAACAATGGGGTCATTTGAGCTGAAAAAAAACCTAACACCTGCAAAAAAGCAGCGTTCAGCTCCTAACGCAGCCCCATTGTTTCCTATGGGGAAACACTTCCTATGTCTGCACCTAACACCCTAACATGTACCCCGAGTCTAAACACCCTTAACCTTATACTTATTAACCCCTAATCTGCCACCCCCGCTATCGCTGACCCCTGCATATTTTTTTAACCCCTAATCTGCTGCTCCGTACACCGCTGCCACCTACGTTATCCATATGTACCCCTAATCTGCTGCCCCTAACACTGCCGACCCCTATATTATATTTATTAACCCCTAATCTGCCGCCCCCAACGTTGCCGCCATCTACCTACACTTATTAACCCCTAATCCGCCTCACTCCCGCCTCAATAACCCTATAATAAATAGTATTAACCCCTAATCTGCCCTCCCTAACATCACCAACACCTAACTTCAAGTATTAACCCCTAATCTGCCGACCGGACATCACCGCTACTCTATTAAATTTATTAACCCCTAAAGCTAAGTCTAACCCTAACACTAACACCCCCCTAAGTTAAATATAATTTTTATCTAACAAAATAAATTAACTTTTATTAAATAAATTATTCCTATTTAAAGCTAAATACTTACCTGTAAAATAAACCTTAATATATCTACAATATAAATAATAATTATATTGCAGCTATTTTAGGATTAATATTTATTTTACAGGCAACTTTGTATTTATTTTAACCAGGTACAATAGCTATTAGTTAATAACTATTTAATAGCTACCTAGTTAAAATAATTACAAAATTACCTGTAAAATAAATCCTAACCTAAGTTACAATTAAACCTAACACTACACTATCAATAAATTAATTAAATAAAATACCTACAAATATCTACAATTAAACCTAACACTACACTATCAATACATTAATGAAATAAAATACCTACAAATAAATAAAATTAAATAAACTAACTAAAGTACAAAAAATAAAAAAATTATTTACAAACATTAGAAAAAGATTACAACAATTTTAAGCTAAATACACCTACTTTAAGCCCCCTAATAAAATAACAAAGCCCCCCCCCCAAAAAAAAATGCCCTACCCTATTCTAAAATACAAATAGAAAAGCTCTTCTACCTTACCAGCCCTTAAAAGGGCCTTTGCGGGGCATGCCCCAAAGAATTCAGCTCTTTTGCCTGTAAAAAAAAAACATACAATACCCCCCCAACATTACAACCCACCACCCACATACCCCTAATCTAACCCAAACCCCCCTTAAATAAACCTAACACTAAGCCCCTGAAGATCTCCCTACCTTATCTTCACCATGCTGGGTATCACCGATCCGTCCAGAGGAGCCTCCGAAGTCTTCATCCAAGCCCAAGCGGGGGCTGAAGAAGTCCATCATTGGGCTGAAGAGGTCCATCATCAGGCTGAAGTCTTGATCCAAGCAGGCGCTGAAGAGGTCCATCATCGGGATGAAGTCTTCTATCAAGCGGCATCTTCAATCTTCTTCCAGCCGACACGGATCCATCCTCTTCTACCGATGCCTACTCGCCGAATGACGGTTCCTTTAAGTGACGTCATCCAAGATGACGTCCCTCGAATTCCAATTGGCTGATAGGATTCTATCAGCCAATCGGAATTAAGGTAGGAAAATTCTGATTGGCTGATGGAATCAGCCAATCAGATTCAAGTTCAATCCGATTGGCTGATCCAATCAGCCAATCAGATTGAGCTTGCATTCTATTGGCTGTTCCGGTCAGCCAATAGAATGCGAGCTCAATCTGATTGGCTGATATGTTTAGCTTTAAATAGGAATAATTTATTTAATAAGAGTTCATTTATTTCGTTAGATAAAAATTATATTTAACTTAGAGGGGTGTTAGTGTTAGGGTTAGACTTAGCTTTAGGGGTTAATACATTTAATAGAGTAGCGGTGAGGTCCGTTCGGCAGATATGGGGTGAATACTTGAAGTTAGGTGTCGGCGATGTTAGGGAGGGCAGATTAGGGGTTAATACTATTTATTATAGGGTTATTGAGGCGGGAGTGAGGCGGATTAGGGGTTAATAACTTTATTATAGTAGCGGTGAGGTCCGGTCGGCAGATTAGGGGTTAATAAGTGTAGGTAGGTGGCTGCGACATTGGGGGCGGCAGATTAGGGGTTAATAAATATAATATAGGGGTCAGCGGTGTTAGGGGCAGCAGATTAGGGGTACATAGGGATAACGTAGGTTGCGGCGGTGTGCGGTCGGCAGATTAGGGGTTAAAAAAATGTATTAGAGTGGCGGTGATGTGGGGGGACCTCGGTTTAGGGGTACATAGGTAGTTTATGGGTGTTAGTGTACTTTAGAGCACAGTAGTTAAGAGCTTTATGAACCGGCGTTAGCCCAGAAAGCTCTTAACTCCTGGCTTTTTGCTGCGGCTGGAGTCTTGTGGTTAGGTTTCTAACGCTCACTTCAGCCAAGACTCTAAAAACCAGCGTTAGAAAGATCCCATTGAAAAGATAGGCTACGCAAATGGTGTAGGGGGATCTGCGGTATGGAAAAGTCGCGGCTGCAAAGTGAGTGTTAGACCCTTTCCTGACTGACTCTAAATACCAGCGGTAGCCCAAAACCAGCGTTAGGAGCCCCTAACGCTGGTTTTGACGGCTAACGTCAAACTCTAAATCTAGGCGTATGTAACTTATAGGTGGCATTACCCTTGCTTTCACAAAAATTGTGAATGAGTTAACTAGTAATTAGATGGCTGTAATCAGAGTCCTGTAAGATCGTTAAGTGTCTCTAGAATATCAGAAAGCATCTTCATGTGCAGTGACACTTCTGAGGACAATATACTACCTACTGTGGTATCAGCCATGATATGAGAATGGCATATGAATGGCATATTTGTAGTGGTGGGTTCGTTAAAACACAAAGATTATGCTTAATTACTCTAGTGGAAGGATCTACTTGTATATGGCTGGAATAAACCTACTCTCAGTGTGACATCGTGCTGACCTCATGAGGCATGTGGAGAAGGGAGTGGTAAGGATGGGGCTTATGTTTTACTAACATAAAATTGCAAAGTGAACTAGTGAGTGAATGCAAATAGAGATACCATATTCCTCGTCTATCATTGTTATATGGTGAGTCTGGAGGTAGTTAAGAGATACATCAAAAAACTGCTTTCTCATATCTATCGTATCATATATCTCTCTTTAGGAATATCTACATGACAGAACAGGGGAACATTTACATGTATGATAGGATAAACACAGAGCTGTAAATAAAAATAAACCACAGAAAGCTTTGAAAATGTCATCATATGCCTGAAAGCAGTCCAGCTAAGACCGTTGTAGAATATTAATTTTCAGTGCAGAGCTAAGACCAGTAAGTCTATATATACTCATGTTCACAGCAGGCTAATATAGAGAGGTTTTATCCATTAGCAGATAGCTGAGGGGATGTAAATCTGTGTTAAGAGATTATGCTTATAACTCAAGCTCTCTCCAGGATACAGTAGGTTAAATTATAGGTGGCACGCAGAGAGAAGTCTGAAACAATGGACAGCGTCCTTGTTCTGCTCTGTGTTGACAAGAGTGTTTTAGCCTATACCAACTCGCGCCTCAATGCGTTCCTCCCTGGCTGTAGCTAGTTGGCCCTTAGAGTGCTGAGATGGGGAATGATGCCTTACATAAAACTGGAACCAAATCACAACCTCTATTGTCGGACTTGATGGTATCTGGCAGTTTGAAATAGGGCCTCTGGTGTTATCATGCTCCTAATTATTGATAGCAGTATGGGCTGTCGTTTTTAGATAATTGCGTTTACTAGGTCCCTTTAATTTTATCTGCTGCAACTTTAGGTAAGTTTCGCTGTGCTGCACAGACCCACTGTGGATGGTGGAGGGCTGGAGGGTATTATGCAGCTTATGGATATCCGATTGTACCTCCATCCCAGGTTTGAGGTTCCGGAGCTCAGTTCCGCAAACATCCTCTGTATACTGAGGTGTGTCTCCTCTCAAATGTAGAGAGATTAGTTGACAGTGACTAGCCGTCCCCTCAGCCTCTCCTGTCAGCGGAGTGTGTAGTTGCAGATCCCTGGAGGCTATCAGTTCTTGAACGAGATCCTGTTGCCGGCTATATAGGGAGAGCATTAGATTGCGGAGCACAGCGATAATTTGCCCCTCCATAAAGTAGCTGAAGAGGCGATTAAATTTAGAGATGTAGAAGAGATAATGCGTAAGAGTCCTCTAATATGGCAGCTTGCTCCATGCGGCAGACAAACTGGGAGGCCTTTGCACCGTTGATTTTGCCAGCAATTATATATTATTATCCTTTATCCTTCACCCTGTATTTCCAGATTGATTGAGAACCGAGTCTTATAGTAAAGGGTTGTGCAAAAATGCCAAAATTATAAAATGTATTAAGCAAATGACAGGAGCTCTGAAATGGCATGTCTTGCTGCATGGGCTGTCGTCTCCGCCCCCCCCCCCCTTTATCTTCATTTTAAGATAGAAATAGGTATAACAGATATCTATACAACTGAATAGAGTAGTGTAACATTATAGGACCAAGTATGTACTGTCAGATAAAGAGATGTTTTACAGGTGATATATAGTATATAGTAGGTTCACCCACTATTTAAACACAGCCAATAATAGTAAAGCCAAGATTAGTAAAATTGGGTAAAGTTGCATATCTACAACAACACACATTCCTGCCCATCTTGGCACTATAGACACCTAGAAATTATCTCACACACCCTCACACAGAAACATATGTTATACATATATATCTGATATAAAACAAGGACATTTCAGTGGGCTTGGGTTACCCATTCCAACTAACCTAGCAGGGCTGAATTATCAAGTTAAATCTTAAGCTCATTTCCCATAACAATTAGAGACATGTCATGACTGTCAGTTATCAATAGTCCACTGCTCATCGCACCGTACTTTGTGCACAGCTTTTTGACAGCTTTCTTGATAACTTTGGCGAACGTATTCAGGTCCACGGCGGCGATGTTAGGCGAGCTTAGGCGAGCGTATTGGGGCCGGCGAATGCAGGTAAGTAGACAGGTTGATAACTAGAGGCCAAAGGCTTCAATTCATCTTTTAATTTGATTCATTTTTGGAAATAATTAAATATGGTTATGTTTCATTTTCATATGCATTTAGATATTGTTTGAGGCATAGATATTATATCTGTTTTTTAGTTTTTCAAATTTATTTTTGTACACTATAACATAAACTTTGACGCATTGCAGCTCATTAAAATTAATTTTAATTTTTATTTAGGATTAATTATTCCATCCCATCTACATGTTACTTCCCCTGATAAGTTTGAATGCTGTAGAATTTGCTTCTATTCATTTATTTGTAATTTCCTAAAGTGTATAAATATATAATTAGTTTCATTATTTGGTTACCAATTGCTTTTTGTAAATCATTCCCTCAAGTTACCACTTCTTTGATTAGTTATACATAGTGTCCTGATAGGGTTATCAAAATCTTGGTCATGCTTTATTTATAACTGTGTTTCAAGAAGCTATAACTGTGTTTCAAGAAGCTATTAACATTACCAATAATAGGGTATATAGTAAACATTTTCATTATGTGGTTTTGATTATTCAAACTTTAAAAGCACTAATTATTTGTCCTATAAATAATCTCTCTATACTATTATCAT
The DNA here is from genome assembly GCF_027579735.1 of Bombina bombina. Classification (NCBI taxonomy): domain Eukaryota; kingdom Metazoa; phylum Chordata; class Amphibia; order Anura; family Bombinatoridae; genus Bombina; species Bombina bombina. The sequence continues at coordinate 518,635,126 of NC_069502.1, forward strand.
AGGTTCTAATAAGATTTTCCGATCACACCATTTTGTTTGGACATGTTTGTATACCATATCCGCGAAGGCAAGCCCTATTTATTATAACATAGTTTTACTGTTAATCACGTTTATGAGTAAGGCAAGTTAGACGAAACCGGTAAGGCGTGATTAATTTGGCTTTCCAGGCTTTTATTTGTTGTGACACTAATAAAGAGTCTACATTTTATGGAAGAACAGTTAATAGAACAATTCTTGCATCCATGCCAGATGGATTATTTACAATTCAGTCTATTTATCCTTTCAGCTCAGAGGAAGGCTTTGGCAAGATTGAAGAAGCCTCCCAAGTATTTGATCAGCCGATCAAAGAACAAGAATACCCCAATATCCAGAATCATGGGGGTAATGCAAATTATAATCAAGGGGACCTCACATCTAGGCTTGAAGAAGCCTATGAGATAGGGCAGCCTGAAATCTTCCCAGGATTTCAGCAAATAGTCGAAGAGCAAATCTCCTTAGCTAATGGCTGCTCCAGTGATGATGAATGCCAATAGCTACGAGAACTCTTGAGGGAGTGCAAGGATATTTTTGCAAGAGATTCTTATGACTGTGGGACTACAGACCTGCACATTTCAAGAATCCAAACAGATCCCAATGCACCAACTGTATTTGTTGACTCCCTTTAGCCTCATATGATTCACTTGCAGAAATCATAAGGAACTTGGAAGAAAGGGATATCATCAGACAGGTGCACAGCTCCTATAATAATTCTATTCTAGGTATTCTTAAGCCCAATAGACAATTGGGTTTGTGTGCTGACTTAAGACAGCTATACAAACGAGTGTACATGTCTGGCTGGCCTTTGCATTCATTGACCAGTGCCTAGCACAGATGCAGGGATCTAAGATATTCACTGCCATTAATTGTGTGCAGGGATATTGGACCATAAAGGGAAATGAGGAAGACCAGTATAAGCTAGCCTTTTCCTTCCAGAAGGTCCAGTATGCATTCCAAAGACTCGCATTTAGATACATAAATTCAGGACATGAATTTGCTGTATTCATGCATAAGGTTATGCCTGATGCACTAGAAAGGGGGATGTTATCTTATGTTGATGATGTGTTAATCAAAATCACAGACTTTGAAAAACACATCGCAGAGCTTAAACATGTCCTCAGCCAACTTAAAAGGGCAGGTGTCAAATAATACCTACAAAAAGCTCAATGGTGCTGTACTCATGTCAATTTCTTAAGACATGAGGTTACTTCTGAAGGGTTAAATCCTCAAAAGAAAAACGTTGAAGCCATAATAAATTCTAAGAACCCCACTAACTTAAAGGAATTATTCTAGTAAAATGTATTGATAATTATGCAGAATTGGCTAAACCACTGCTACATCTTCTAAAGAAGGATGTAGTATGGCACTGGAGTGAGACTCAAGAGACAGCCATAAAAGAGCTGAAGAGAAAACTCACTCAAGCACCTTGCTTAGCTTACCCTGAAGGCGGTAAACCTTTCTACCTAGAGACAGGTTACACACAGAGTGCTGTTTTATACCAAAAACATGATAGTTTAAGCAAAGTTATTGCTTTATCCCCAGTAATGATTGTGAAAAAGCCCTCTTATCTAATGTATGGGCTCTACAAAATTTGCACAGCTACATACAGGGCGAAAAAATTATAGTAGAAACATCCCACCAGCCTTTGCTATATTTGCAAAGTGAGAAAATAAGAGATAGGAACCTGTCCAATAACTGCATAACAGCTTGGACTCTATACTTACAAGGCTGGCCTTTAGAAATTAGCTATAAGCAAAACAAAATTAATCCGGTTGCACAGGGGCTTTCTGAGCTCCATGACTGTACTACTAAAGATCATGGGGTAAAGTTAATAGAAGATGATTTCCTGGAGGAACAATTGCTTTCCCCATATAAAATACACAATGAGGACCATTGTCAAACATTACCTTGGGTGTATGTTGATGGATGTTCTTACCATGCCACTATTGATAATGAGTGCAGATTAGTCACTGGCATTGGTATAGCTTGGGCAAACGGATTCCCAAATTTTTCTGTAGGATTCAACATTGGACCAAGATCCAGTCAGGTAGCAGAACTCACTGCTATACTAAAAACCATTGAAATAGCTATTGAACAAGGTATTCATGAACTTGTGATCACTACTGACTCAAATTATGTGCGTGACAGTTTTGTTGAATACCTGCCAACTTGGAAAAGAAATGGCATGCAGAAAACTAACAGCAAACCAGTCAAACATGATAAGTTATTCTGCGAGATTGATAAATTAGTGGTTTCCAATGGGTTAACCATACACTGGAAAAAGACCAAGGGTCATTCCAGAATTCAAGGTCCTGATAAGGAAGGCAATGATCTTGCAGATTAAATAGCCAAACAAGGAGCCATAACTGGAGAACTCCTCAATATTGACCACTTAATGGGTGCAATTCACGTAGAGGCCATTACCAGAAACCAGGCTAAACAACAAAATGAGCCTAACTTGGCACAATGGAATCCGGATTCTCCTAGTGGGGACCTGATCACTAGTCAAAGAGAAGACCACATTATAGGTATTTTCTATAAACATATAGAAAATCCTGAAAACAACCCCACCTCAAAAGATGACTGTATTGGTAAGTAAGATCTTAGAATCTTAATGAAGTCCAAATAACAATTCAAATTACAGGATGGTTTGTTAATTAGAACCTCCAAAACAGGTATCCAACAATTTGTGTGACCTACCCAGTTCAGGGGTCTCAAGCTTCAATATATCCATGATACTCCCACATCTGGCTATCATGGTGCCAAATTAACATATGAAATATTGCATGACTACGCCTTTTGGCCACATATGTTGAAGGATGTTCAAACCTACTGTCAAGGTTGTTTAATCTGTCCACAGTTCCAACCCACTGCGCCAACACATAAAGCACCATTGCAGAAAAGGGGGATGGTAATGCCATGGTCAGATATACAAATTGATTTTATTTGTCCAGTAACTAGGTCATCAAAAAGTAACAGATACATGTTTACAGTAACATGCCTGTTCACTAAATGGATAGAGTGCATCAGTGCACCTAATAATAGTGCTGAAACATTCACAGCATTGCTCATCAACCACGTATTTTCCAGATTTGGTTTGCCCCAGAGAATCGAATCCGATCGAGGGACCCACTTCACTAGTGAAGTGATGACAAAAATGTGGAAAATTCTAGGGGCTAAAAGAAAGCTCCATAAAGCATAAAGTGCTGCATCTGGTGGTGGTGTAGAGTGTTAAAACCAGTCCATTGTAAAAATCCTCAAAACATTTGTGAGTGAAACAGGAAAGGACTGGGATGTAAAATTATCTTTAGTTCTACTAAGATGTCACCTTTTAAATTGATGACTGGTAGAAGAATGGTTCTACCTCAACAATTACTGTACAGTACACATCAATATGTGGAAAACTTAAGGAAGCATCTGCAATATGCTTTTGCATTTGCTCAAAGAAACATAGAGAAGCCCCCAACTGCTGCTAAAACTTAGTATGACCTAAAGACTTCCAAAAAGGAATATGAAATCAATGATAAAGTTTGCCTTTATAATTTTGGAAGACATCATGTTAAGGAGAGAAAGTTCCTTCCATCATGGAAGGGTCCTTTTGTCATTACTGACAAAATATCCCCAGTCGCCTATAAAATAAGGATCCCTAAAAATTATACTTATATTGATAAATGGGTCCATATTAATCAGCTGCAAGCCTGCCATCCTAGGTCCCAACTCTAAGTCATAGAAGGAGAATGAAACATCATTTCCTCAAATACACTAGAGAAGTGTTGTAGTTTTAAGATGAATAAGATGTCTAGCTAAAGAGCATAAATATGAGGATTCAAAAATAACGAACTCTCTTCTTGTAAGACTGTCTATAATGCATACTGTCAATGCACTCACCAATTACCACTGGATTTCCGTCCATTCCAATACATGTGTCCCACATATCTTGAAATGGAAAGGAGTATTTGTGTCAGGGAATAGATGAGTGACATTATGTAATATACATATTTTTACATACATACATATATGATGTAGAGAAATACTGAATTTGTATGTGAAAATCTGGTTAATGTAAGTTGCATTAAATTCGGAAATCAAAATTGAACTCAGACCATTTGCTATTCAACACATAGGTTATCTGAAAACACAATCAAAGAGAAGACATGATATTTCAAACTACAAAGGGACTTTTGAACCACTGTTTAAGAGATGTATTTCCTATCAGATCACTAGACCCCCTGCGAGGACGGCAGACATTCAGTCTAAACTGACATTTGAAGCTAGCAAAATCTCAGGAGGGTAATTCATTTAACACAGGCAAATGATGGGACAAAGAATTCCCTTTTCAAGTCCCAATACACAATATAATGTCTGGAGTAGACACTTGCAGGCATGTGAAAACAAATTGGGATTTTAAATCCTATATTATAAATTTTCAAATATTTCATTTGTACCTCAGTAATATATATATATATATATATATATATATATATATATATATATATATATATATATATATATATATATATATATATATATATATATGGTTTCTGAGGGATATCTCATTTCTCAACCATGTTGCACAATACCTTTAAATATGAAGTGAAGTGAATATGTATCTGTATTGACTTTAAAATGTTTAACTGTATTTCAAAATAAACAGCCTTTGCTTTATTTCAGAATCTGAACCACTGAGAGGAAATGAATACATATTAAATACATTGTCCTATGACTTTTATCAAAGATGGGAGTCCATACCCTTAAAAATTAAGAAATAGGCCATAATGAAATAAGATCTTTGTATTAAGTAAGCAACATGTGTATATATGTATATTTATATGTATACATGTGTATGTATATGTATATACATGTATATATGGAAGCTTATATATCTCTAATGATATTGGTTCCAATAGAATTCAAAGTGCAGGTACGTATGGAAAATAGAAATATGACTTTTTAAGTACTTTTTAAGTACATCTTTTAAGATATTATAAGTAGAATTGTATGGAAGCATATTATGTGTATTTGAGAGATATCAAAATACTCATGCTTAGTCTTAAAATATATACGTGCTCAGTTAAGCCAAATAGTCACATATATATATTGACCAAATAGTTTATTGAGCTAGAAAATATGAGTGTATTAAATGTACAATTTCAAAATATATATAAGAAAATATATTTTTCTGTTGTATTTACTAATGAAACTACATTCCATTGCCTATTGTTCCCCCGGTGTCCAGTTTGAGAATTAGAGCCAAAGGTATCCAATTAAGGGGATTGGATAACCCAATGGCAATTCCCAGTAAGCCAATGTGAAACTTAGGGGGTGATCAGAATTTTCACTGATGATTAGAAATGAAGGTGGGAGTTAAGGTTATATAAAACTCTTTGCACAGGAGATGAAAAGGGCTAATGCTGTTAATTTGCCTTGCTGACTGAACTGCTGCCTTGGATATCCAAGTCTCTGTAAGAGAAATGTTTGGACCCTCTTTATACCAAAAGAGCAAACAAAATTGGGCCTAATATTCACCTCCAGATTTGTGCAGAACCTTTTATATAATGGTGAAAATCTCTGATGGGAAAATCTGACACTCTCAAATATTGGTTTATTGGTAACGTAATAAGCGGATTGATATTGTTATCCTTTTAATGTTTTCAAGCAAATATATTCTTTATTGTTGTACTTTATTTGAAGCTGGTATTTAAAAAGGTACTTTATAGTTGCAACGCTAGTGTTAAATACTAGACCAGTGTACTTCATATATTAAATATATTAGTGCTAAGTAACCTTATTATTAGGAAGAGAGGTTTTGTAGTCCATTCTTATAAATTCATTTCCTTATTTTCTGTTGAATCTCTTAAGAATTGCACATAAATTGGCTATTGTGTTGATAATATTTAAATCTAACTGGATGATTATTTGAAGTGATATAAGGCTATTTTTGGCTAGTTTTTGAATAATAATTTCCAGCAAATTCCATTAAACTTATTGAATTTGAGCTAATATTCTTATTATAATATTGGGATATATTTTGTTATTCAAGTGTTATTAAAGCATTAATCCATATTTTTGCATTGGGTCAATGTTATACATTTTTCTAGTCTAATTCATGTGTGATATTTAATAAGCGATTCATTTTGAGTTGAGATTAATTTATAGAAATATTGTGTCCATATTACTGAGGTACCTTTAATTAATTTTGAGTTAAGGTTAATTTATAGAAATATTTCGTCCATTCATGGGATAATAGACAAAATATATTGAATAGTAATTAATCTAAATATCTCTATAGCCTGCTTAATATTTTAAAGTTGTGTTGATCAATTGATAGATATAACTGGTCATAGGTGATATTCAGTTACTACGTAAATATAATCAATGTGTGTATAGAGATTAACTGATTAGAATTTAGGAATATTTAATATTAAGATTAAATATTCATTTTTAATAATAATAATAGTATTGTCAAATTTATAGATATCTCAATAGTGTTTATTTTGGGGTACACTACAGAGATTTAGCATCTTACTGGAGTGTATTGAAAAAAGTCTGCTATATTTATTGTAGATATCGCTGACAATAGTTTTATACTGCTATTAATTAATAATACTTAACACATTGGTGGCAATTGCTGTGATAAACACACCAACATTACTGGAGGACATTCCTGAGACGTATCAAGAAAATGGTAAAGTTTGGAAACCGGTGATACAAACATTTATTTCCATTAAAGTCTATGGGGACTTTACCAATTTCCAAACGTTACCATCTCAATGGAAACTAGGTCTAAATTGTTGTTAGTTTCTCTTCATTTGCTTATATTCTGTATAAAAATAACAACACTCATAATTGAACAGTCCTTCAGAAAATGCCCTAATTTCCATTCCGGTGATAAAGTTTGCAAACTGGTGGTAACATAATATTTCTCTATAGACTTTAATTAAGATAAATGTTTTTATCACCAGTTTACAAACTTTTCCACCTCAATGATGGAAACTAAGCCTATATCAGCTATAAGAAAGATTTTTTTTTAGATTTAAAGGGCCACTGTAAGTAAATATTTTCTATGCCTGTTACTAACTAACTACCCCAAATACGCTTTTTATCAATAGCATTTCATTAACATATCTCTACCGTATATATCAGAAATCTTGTCTGCAAATTTAATTGTTTTCCAAACCCAGGCAGGATAACATGACATCATCAGCGAATAAAAGATATAACTTTTAGAACGTTATGAAACTTCGTTTTGGAGAAAATATAGGTCAGTAGGTTTTAATTAATGTTTATTAACTTTAATATGTTAGTTGTTTAGCTTAAAAATTATAACAGAAAGTAATCCTTTAAATCTCACATTTATTTAGTGCCCTTGATAAGCTAACCATTTTGATACCATTTTAATACTATTATGCATCTCACACTTTTTTGAAAAAGAACTATTTAACATATATTACATTAATTATAAACCTTATTTTTTTAATGCTTATAACTCTTGATTGACATTTGATGTTAGATTGGTTTTCTCAATAAAGTAGAAGTAAAATGTATTCATTGGGTTTTTAGAAATATAAATAAAAATACAAATGTAATGGTAAAACTTCAGCCACACCTACAGTCAAACAGATTTGATTAAAGTTTGAAAAATGGTTGGAGGGCTTAAAGAGCCCATAATAAAATCAAAAGCTTTCATCTTGCACCTTTCTGCGAGTCCCTTCATTAGTTCCCCATTCACAGCAGAATTAAATTCAGAATCCTCACCCTTACATACAATGCTATCAACAACGCCGATCCCCACTACCTATCCTCTCTAATCAACAAGTATACTCCAGCCGACCACTAAGATCCAACAATAACCTGATCCTTGCATCTTCGACTATCAGCTCTTCCCATGCTTGAGGAAGCAGTGCCATTAGCACTGGGAAACGTGTTGCAGTTTGGTTTTTAACTTTTTTATGAATAAATCCACCCCTTTGCATATAGGTTTTTTTTATCTGTTGATGGTATTGTGAGTATTATTCTGGCTGCTAAACCTTTTGGCCTGATCACACACCATCCTTTGTTTATCACATTTCAACCATCTGGTTTGCCATAGTGAGCCAGCTGTGCAGCTCTGATCCATCCGGCCTGCCTGACTTGCACTGTATGATAGTGCATTCCCCTTGTAAGTATATCTCTATGGTGGGGTTTACTGGGTTTGAAACAACCTGACATTTGTGGGATTATCTGCACTATTGGAGTGCCTTTTTCTCTTGTTTTTTAGTATTTCATCTGCTTGATTCCTAAGAAGAGCTAATCCTGGTGCATCATCACTACCAATGGAAGCCTCAAGGGGTGCCTTTGTTTTTTAAGGACCATCGCCTATGGACTTATTTTGGTAACTGAACTCTTTCCATGCTAGACTGCAGGACTTCCGTTGTGCAGCACCTACGCTCTGTACAACACTCTCCCTCATGCTGTCAGGCTTTGCCCTAATCTTTCTTCCTTTAAATGTTCCCTGAAGACTTTTTTGTTCAGAAAGCCTACCACCCAACTCAGTAATAAATTATTTTAAATTATCTAACATTTCCCTCATATAACTCTGCATTAACATCTTTCTCAATCTTGCAGTCCTCACCTCCTGTTTCTCAACCACCTACCCTTCTAGATTGTAAGTTTCTACGGGAATAGGTCCCTCAATTCCTCCTGTATCTGTTTGTAAAATGTTGTCTTGTCTCTTACAAGTTTGATATCATTGTTTTATTTAAATAAATTGTACCCATGGACAGCACTGCAGAATATGTTGGCGCTTCATAAATAAATTATAATAATAATAATAATAATCACAATAAAAACAAAGGGCCAGATTACGAGTTTTGCGTTATGAGTGGCTCGGTAATAACTTGCAAATTATTTCCACCGCTCACCTTTAATAGCATATCTATTACAGGTTTTCCAAAAACCAGCGTTTGTGTGCAATATGGCAGCATTGAGCTCCATACCGCACACAAATACCAGCGCTGCTTTGAGCTGCTTTGACGTGCTTGTGCACGATTTCCCCATAGACATCAATGGGGAGAGCCGGCTAAAAAAAAGCCTAACTCCTGCAATAATGGCTCGTAAAGCTCCGTAACATAGCCCCATTGATTCCTATGGGGAAAGAAAATGTATGTTTAAACCTAACACCCTAACATAAACCCTGAGGCTAAACACCCCTAATCTGCCGCCCCGACATCGCCAATACCTACATTACACTTATTAACCCCTGATCTGCTGCCCCTGACATCACTGACACCTACCTACACTTATTAACCCCTAATCTGCTGCCCCCAATGTTGTCGCCACCCACATTCACTTATTAACCCCTAATCTGCTGCCCCCAATGTCGCCGCCATCCACCTACACTTATTAACCCCTAATCTGCCGCCCCCAATGTCGCCGCTACCTACACTTATTAACCTCTAATCTTCCGCTCCCCAACGTCGCCGCCACCACTATACTAAAGTTATTAACCCCTAAACCTCTGGCCTCCCACATCACTAACACTAAATAAATATATTAACCCCTAAAACTAAGTATAACCCTAACCATAACACCCCTAACTTTAATATAATTAAAATAAATCTAAATAAAAATTACTATTATTACCTAAATAATTTATATTTAAGACTAAATACTTACCTGTAAAATAAACCCTAAGCTAGCCACAATATAACTTATAGTTACATTGTATCTGTTGAAAATAATAAGCAATATCTGTCTCTGTTTTTTGCAGTGCCTTGTGGGGTCTGAATGGGATAATTTGTATGTGGGCATTATTAGTCAGGAGAGGCCAATCTGGTTTAAGAGGCTATAAAATGTAGTTAGTTCCGAGTGTATGTCTGTTTATTTTTTCTAAATCTAATCTTTTAATCTTTTTCTATCCTTGTTTAAATTCTTGCATTCCAGCTAGTATCAGTAAACACTTAAGTTCCTGGTTATCTTGATAGGCCAAATATATGCTCTCTTTGTAAACATAAGTGATATCTCATAAAATGTAGACACTAGTTCATCCCTGACCTTTGCCCTTTTTCTTGATGTATGGTCAAACACAGTAAAACCTAAAATTCTGATGTGTAGAACTGTTATTTACTTATGTTGTAACCATGATTGTTAAAATCCTTGCATTTTGTAGCTAGCCAATCATGAATTGTATTAGCCTAGGGAGCTCAGGAAATGCGCTGTCTTTGTGTATAAATACATACGCCTAGATTTAGAGTTTTGTTGGTAACGACCCGCGTAGCTAACGCATGCTTTTTTTCCCCCGCACCTTTTAAATACCGCTGGTATTTAGAGTTCACAGAATGGCTGTGTTAGGCTCCAAAAAGGGAGCGTAGAGCATAATTTACCGCCACTGCAACTCTCAATACCAGCGGTGCTTATGGACGCGGCCAGCTTCAAAAACGTGCTCGTGCACGATTCCCCCATAGGAAACAATGGGGCAGTTTGAGCTGAAAAAAAACCTAACACCTGCAAAAAAGCTGCGTTCAGCTCCTAACGCAGCCCCATTGTTTCCTATGGGGAAACATTTCCTAAGTCTGCACCTAACCCTCTAACATGTACCCCGAGTCTAAACACCCCTAACCTTACACTTATTAACCCCTAATCTGCCGCCCCCGCTATCGCTGACATCTGCATATTTTTTTAACCCCTAATCTGCCGCTCCATACACCGCCGCAACCTACATTATACCTATGTACCCCTAATCTGCTGCCCATAACACCGCCGACCCCTATATTATATTTATTAACCCCTAATCTGCCCCCCACAACATCGCCTCCACCTAACTTCAAGTATTAACCCCTAATCTGCCGACCGGACCTCACCGCTACTCTAATAATTTTTTTAACCTCTAAAGCTAATTCTAACCCTAACTAACTAGTTAAATATAATTGAAATCTAACAAAATAAATTAACTCTTATTAAATAAATTATTCCTATTTAAAGCTAAATACTTACCTGTAAAATAAACCCTAATATAGCTACAATATAAATTATAATTATATTGTAGCTATTTTAGGATTAATATTTATTTTACAGGCAACTTTGTATTTATTTTAACCAGGTACAATAGCTATTAAATAGTTATTTACTATTTAATGGCTACCTAGTTAAAATAATTACAAAATTACCTGTAAAATAAATCCTAACCTAAGTTACAATTAAACCTAACACTACACTATCAATAAATTAATTAAATAAAATACCTACAAATAAATACAATTAAATAAACTAACTAAAGTACAAAAAATAAAAAAGAACTAAGTTACAAAAAATAAAAAAATATTTACAAACATTAGAAAAATATTACAACAATTTTAAACTAATTACACCTACTCTAAGCCCCCTAATAAAATAACAAAGCCCCCCAAAAATAAAAAAATGCCCTACCCTATTCTAAAATTAAAATAGAAAAGCTCTTTTACCTTACCAGCCCTTAAAAGGGCCCTTTGCGGGGCATGCCCCAAAGAATTCAGCTCTTTTGCCTGTAAAAAAAAACATACAATACCCCCCCCAACATTACAACCCACCACCCACATAAACCTAATCTAACTCAGCCAATAGAATGTGAGCTCAATCTGATTGTCTGATCGGATCAGCCAATCAGAATTTTCCTACCTTAATTCCGATTGGCTGATAGAATCCTATCAGCCAATCGGAATTCGAGGGACGCCATCTTGGATGACGTCCCTTAAAGGAACCTTCATTCGTCGTCTAATCATCGGAAGAAAGGATGGATCCGCGCCGGAGGTCTTCAAGATGGAGCCGGTCATCATCGGATGGAAGAACATAGAAGATGCGGCTTGGATGAAGATGTTTGCCGGTCCGGATCGACTCTTCTGCCAAGATAGGATGAAGACTTCTGCCCGAAGATGGAATTCTTTAGCCGCCGCTTAAATCCAGACTTCAGCCGGAGGATGGACATCACTCTTCAGCCCCCGCTTGGGCTTGGATGAAGATTTCGGAGGCTCTTCTGGACCGATCGGGACCCGGTGTGGTGAAGACAAGGTAGGGAGATCTTCAGGGGCTTAGTGTTAGGTATATTTAAGGGGGGTTTGGGTTAGATTAGGGGTATGTGGGTGGTGGGTTGTAATGTTGGGGGGGTATTGTATGTTTTTTTTTTACAATCAAAAGTGCTGAATTCTTTGGGGCATGCCACGCAAAGGGCCCTTTTAAGGGCTGGTAAGGTAAAAGAGCTTTTCTATTTTAATTTTAGAATAGGGTAGGGCATTTTATTTATTTTGGGGGGCTTTGTTATTTTATTAGGGGGCTTAGAGTAGGTGTAATTAGTTTAAAATTGTTGTAATATTTTTCTAATGTTTGCAAATATTTTTTTATTTTTTGTAACAGTTCTTTTTTATTTTTTGTACTTTAGTTAGTTTATTTAATTGTATTTATTTGTAGGTATTGTATTTAATTAATTTATTGATAGTGTAGTGTTAGGTTTAATTGTAGATAATTGTAGGTATTTTATTTAATTAATTTATTGATAGTGTAGTGTTAGGTTTAATTGTAACTTAGGCTAGGATTTATTTTACAGGTAATTTTGTAATTATTTTAAATAGGTAGCTATTAAATAGTAAATAACTATTTAATAGCTATTGTACCTAGTTAAAATAAATACAAAGTTGCCTGTAAAATAAATATTAATCCTAAAATAGCTACAATATAATTATAATTTATATTGTAGCTATATTAGGGTTTATTTTACAGGTAAGTATTTAGCTTTAAATAGGAATAATTTATTTAATAAGAGTTAATTTATTTCATTAGATTTAAACTATATTTAACTTAGGGGGGTGTTGGTGTTAGGGTTAGAATTAGCTTTAGGGGTTAAAACATTTATTAGAGTAGCGGTGAGGTCCTGTCGGCAGATTAGGGGTTAACACTTGAAGTTAGGTGTCGGTGATGTTAGGGAGGGCAGATTAGGGGTTAATACTATTTATTATAGGGTTATTGAGGCGGGAGTGAGGAAGATTAGGGGTTAATACATTTATTATAGTGGCGGTGAGGTCCAGTCGGCAGATTAGGGGTTAATAATTGTAGGTAGGTGGAGGCAACATTGGGGGCGGCAGATAAGGGGTTAATAAATATAATACAGGGGTCGGCGGTGTTAGGGGCAGCAGGTTAGGGGTACATAGGGATAACGTAGCTGGCAGTGGTGTGCAGTCGGCAGATTAGGGGTTAAAACATTTTAATAGAGTGGCGGCGATGTGGGGGGGCCTCGGTTTAGGGGTACATAGGTAGTTTATGGGTGTTAGTGTACTTTAGAGCACAGTAGTTAAGAGCTTTATATAACGGCGTTAGCCCAAAAAGCTCTTAACTACTGACTTTTTTCTGTGGCTGGAGTTTTGTCGTTAGATTTCTAACGCTCACTTCAGCCAAGACTCTAAATACCGGTGTTAGAAAGATCCCATTGAAAAGATAGGATACGCAAATGGCGTAGTGGGATCTGCGGTATTGAAAAGTCGCGGCTGGAAAGTGAGCATTAGACCCTTTCCTGACTGACTCTTAATACCAGCGGTAGCCCAAAACCAGCGATAGGAGCCTCTAACGCTGGTTTTGAAGGCTAACGCCAAACTCTAAATCTAGCCGTTGGGATGGGGACTGACCCCTGCAGAGAAAACTTTGTATTGTTTCTCTCCATACTGCAGTGTGTAATCAATAAACAAACTCGTTTTGTCTTGGTCTGAAGAAGTATATCCCTAACATATCTATCTTAGGTTTTATTTTTATTTTACAGGTAAGTTTGTATTTATTTTAAATAGGTAGACTAGTCAGTAAATAGTTATTAACTATTTACTAGCTACCTAGTTAAAATAAATACAAAGTTACCTGTAAAGTAAAACCTAACCTGTCTTATAACCTACCATTACACTAAAATTAAATAAATTAAATTACAAAAAACATTTATTTAAATTACAAATAATAATAAACACTAAATTACACAAATTAAAAAACAAATTATCAAATATTTAAACTAATTACACCTAATCTAATAGCCCATCTATACTCATCCAGAAGGGAGAAGTCTTCATCCAAGCGGCAAGAAGTCCTCAATGAAGACGGGAATTAAAGGGTAAAAAATAGGATTGAGCTTGCATTCTATTGGCTGATTGGAACAGCCAATAGAATGCAAGCTCAATCCTATTTGCTGATTAGATCAGCCAATAGGATTAAAGCTCAATCCTATTGGCTGATTGCTTCAGCCAATAGGATTTTTTACCCTTTAATTCCGATTAGCTGATAGAATTCTATCAGCCAATCGGAATTTAAGGGACACTATCTTGGATGATGTCATTTAAAGGAAACTTCATTTTCAATAGCCAGCGAAAGAAGAGGATGCTCCACGCTGGATGTCTTGAAGATGGAGCCGCTCCGCATCGGAAGGATGAAGATAGAAGATGTAACAGACAGTGTTACCTAAGCCCCCCTCATGATTTTTACGACACCTCCTCCTCTCCCTGCACTGTCTTCTTAGCTATTCTGTGTTTTAAGATATAATCTGTAAATTCCATTGAATTGGTCAGTATTGCTTTAGACTTGATAAAGGAAGGAACTCTTCCGAAAGCTTGTCAACTTATAAATGTATAGTTAGTCCAATAAAAAAAAAGTATCATTGCTCAATGCAATACTCTTGTTATTTTGATATCTAAATCTCTGGACTAACACGGCTACTCCAATCAACGTATATATATATATATATATATATATATATATATATATATATATATATATATATATATATATGTATGTATATACACAGCATGTATGTATCTCTCTATCTATCTTAACACATAGAAGAAACCACTTACTTAAAATTATTTTCCAAAACATACACATGATAATATTTTAAAATGGTGTTTCCTTTTTTCAGTCATCTACTCATAGTCATGGGACTATTTATGATTCATTTTGAATAAAAGTTAAGTTTTACAAAATCCAGTGAGTGCTGTCTTTTCAATTGGACTATATATATATATATATATATATATATATATATATATATATATATATATATATATATATATATATATATATATATTTAGGTAGATAGATACACATATACATACTGTATATACAACATGTATGTATCTCTCTATCTATCTTAATACATAGAAAAAACTACTACCATAAATTTAAATTATTTTCCAAAACATACACATGATAATATTTTACAATGGTGTTTCCTTTTTTCAGTCATCTACTCCTATAACAGCATTGTGCAACGATTGACATTAAAATATATTAAATGAAGTTCTAAACTTTGAACTAAGCAAAACTTGACCAGCAAGATTAAACATATTGACTGTCATACAATACAGTGTTTAGTAAGCCAACATCAAGAGTTTCATATCATTTTTGGCTGGTTATACTTGTAGTAAATCAGTTCAGGACTTGCAGTCAACAGCAAAATAGTTAAAGTATGATATATCACTGCACCAGCACAGATCTTGGTGCATTATCACACCATCATTTTATATGATCGAAAATGAACACTTTTCATTACTTTTTGGACATGCAAGCTTTAAATTCACTGCAGTTTATTTAATTACTTCAAGAAGCATCTTCTAATAAAATACATCAAATATCCTTTCTTTCCAAGCCTCTAGGCCCATTACCGAATAACATTTTTAGACAAGCCAACAATCATAATTCAATACCTATGAAATAAATGTAAAGTATTTGAATATAGAAAGACATAATGTTTAAAGCACTATGGCTAAATTAAAGTTCTCATTTAACAATAAATGGAATGACTGTAACATTGTTAATATATTGAATAATTAATGAAAACTAGTAGTTTTGTTTTCAATATTTATGCATTTATTAAGTAGGAAGGTCAGTTTTGTAACTAAGGCCCCCCAAAAAATCAATGTTTATTTAAAAACAGCTGAAGCAGCAGCTATCAGATGTTTGGTTGTTCTAGAAGTCAGGTAGCTTCTTTCCTGGCCTGTCTGATCTGTTTCTTTATGACCATAAACTGTATATTTTGGACTGCTTACCATCCTGCATAGTGTGTATATGGTCTGTCCAGTGTATTACATTGTCCATTCTGAATTTGGCGTCCTTTATGTGCTGCTTGGCTTTGTCTGCCTAGTGTTTCCTGCAGGCTATAGCAGCATTCTAACCATATTATCTGTCAAGTTTTTAAGGCGCCATATACAGATTGCACCCAGTTATGCCAATCTGTATATGGCAGATTGGGAGAATAAATATATATATGAATAATCCTGGGCACAATATCTGGTGTCCTATCATCGCTATATAGATGACCTATTTATGATATTGTCAGGCAGTGAAGTACAACTGTTAGAATTTATGAAAGATCTATAAATTAAAAAATTTAAAGTAGATTTAACCTGGAAATATAATAAGGTTAAAATAAAATTTTTAGATTTGGAAATATACATTGAAGACTATATTCTAAAAACTAAAAATTATTTTAAAAGTATAGATGTGAATAATTATATTGACACAGATAGTTGTCACCAAACACATTTGTTACACAATATACCCAAAGGGCAGTTTCTTCAACTTAGAAGAAATTGTAAAGATACAGATAAATTCCAAGAACAATCTCAGATTCTGAAAAAACGTTTTGTTGTCCAGTTAAATGAGAAAATTAATGAAATATTGAACTATATATGAAGGAATTGCTTAAATATAAAAACAAAGAACCGCCTAGTGAAAAAGATGAGAACAATTTGGCAAACAGGCTGATATTTCAACACAACATACAAAGTAAAGATCTAAGGGAAATTATACAAAGACATTGGGAATTTTTAGGGGATAATTCCACTAAGTTGGATAATAAAACCAGTAAGAATTGGCTTCTTCCTTCTCAAATGTGATTTACAAGATGTCAATATTGCAATGCGTGCAAACAAATTAAACAATCACCTAAAATTACGAGTAACTTTTGTTCTAGTGATGGTAAAAAAAGTTATGATATAAAGCAGTTCATCACTTGCAATAGCAAAAATGTTACTTATCTATTACGCTGCTCGTGTAATCTGATTTATATAGAACGCACCTCAAAATTTTAAGACCAGACGTAACAAGCACATATATAATATTAAAAAAGGTTTCCCTAATCACTCAGTTTCCACTCATTTCAATCTTAAACATAACAGAAACGTTGCGGACTGCGGACTTACAATTTTTAGGTATTCGTGGAGTGGGGTCTAACTGGAGAGGGGGTGACACACAAAACACTTTAGGCCGTATGGAGATAAAATGGATCCACGTTATGGACAGTTTCATAACCAACGGTCTAAATAAGGACTTTGAACTCAAGTCCATCATTTTTATGAGATTTCTTAACAGGCGGTTTTTATATAATATTTTATATAATATATGTCATAAGGGCATAGGGTAAATGAATTACTTGCATCTATGTATTTATTGTGAAATGTTCTATACTTTTTATTATGCCTTTATTATTAATTAATTTATGATATATGCGTTTGTAATATACCCTATTGCGTAGATATACTGTCTAATATTTTCTATCTCCAATGTATCTCAATTGTTTCTAATTTGCCTTTAACAAATATTTCCATATATTATATACTATGGGGCCTATTTAATAATGTGCGAGCGGACATGATCCAATATTGCGGATTATGTCTGCTGCATATGGATAAATGCTGACAGCATACGCTCTCGGCATTTATCATTGCATCAGAAGTTCTGGTGAACTGCTGGTGCAATACTGCCCCCTGCAGATCCATGGCCGCTAGCAGGGAGTGTCAATCAACCCGATCGTATTCGATCGGGTTGATTTCTGTCTGCCACCTCAGAGCAGGCAGACAGGTTATGGAGCAGCGGTCTTTAGTCGGCTGCTTCATAACTTCTGTTTCTGGTGAGCCTGAAGGCTCACCGGAAACACGGGGCATCAAGCTCCATACGGAGTTTGATAAATTTGCCTCTATGTATCAAACATCTAAATGTGTGGTTCAGATTGCCAATCTGTATCCATATATACCCAAAACAATAATGGCGGATAATTCTTCATGAACTTCCGGTTCATTTGCAACATGCTGTATAAAGGACGAATTTTGACATGCGCACTACATTCCTTGACAAAGCTGCAAGTTGGTCAGCGAAATTTACGTTGGAACTTTCTCCCACTTCTACGTCAAAATGTGCCAGTAACTCTCAGGGTGGAGTATTACCTAGCAGATTGAGGATAGCTGTAGGTAAGTGGTTAAATTTCTGCTCTCCATCCGCATCCATCCGGTGGTCTGGTGTACTCTGAACAGTAAATATTGACTGTTTTCCTATCAGATCCCTTGGTATGATTGTTTACACTAAGCATTTGTGACGTATTTTAGCATTTTAATAAATGTATTTTACGTGATTTACGCTGTGGGATACTGCTTGCCTACCAGTATAAAGTAGGTGTGCGCATCATACAGAGCTTGTATTATCTGCAACAAATGTGAGTAATTATTTGTCCTATCATTTCACCTTACCCAGTGGTTTTACAGTGTTACACTATTTTGTGTTTCCTTTCTCTTGTCTCTCACTTGAAAACCCATTGAAGATTCAAGTCACCAAAGATTTAGAATAGCAACGGATATATCCTTCCAGTGTTATTGAACTTTTTTCACTCTTGTTTTTCACATTTATTATAACATCATGGCACATCACGACCAATTTGAACAGAGTGGTTTATTGATTGCATAGGCATGGAACATAGCTGATAAAAGCGGTTTGGTGACTAGCGGTTCAAGAGTGGTATCATAAAAAGAGCTAATTTACTAGTTGATTTTAGTGTTTCAGGTACAAATTGCTATAAAAATATAGTGCTATATGAAGGTAGCTATTAGTTGCTGTTAGAGGTTACAAAGGATAAAGCATATCCACTGGGGGAATAGCAGAAACTTTGGAAACTTTGTGTCTCAGGCCAAAGCACATTCAAATAAAATGTAGAATAGGCACTAACTTGTCCAGCAGTAAAACTATCCAGGTTTCTAGCACCACTTCAACCTCTGAGGACTCACCACCTCTTATATGTGTCAGACAAATGACTTGGCATGTAATTACTGCTAACATTCTGCTTCTTTCACTGACAGCATGAAGACCAACAGCAAGTGTGTGATAATATCTTTACATGCACATTTTAGTTATTTTACATAATAATAAAACATGTTGTTATAAAAATATTTTATACATAGCTTAAGTTTGCTTACAAATTGCTTTATCTTCTATTCAAATAGGTTTAATAATTGTTTAAATAATGTTGGGGTCTTTAATTACAAGGAAAAGGGTTATATTTTGTAGAATTATTTTACTGGTTTTATATGGGTCATACTGATTTTTAAACTGGGTGATTTATCAGGGTCATGTCATGACTGAGCTGTGAATTTTGTAATTAGATTATAGTTTTCCTTAGACTAGAGTGCAATTTAAAAAAGTTTTTGGTGGGACATTAAAGTTACCCATGAGCACCCAGTGATGTATCTATATGTGAATTATATAGTATGTTCCATTATAACTGTTCTTCATTATAAATAATTGTGGAATTGACATTGATAGTTACACTTTATAAATATTCTGCACTGTAGTATGTTGTTCTGGAACATTTCAAATGTCTCAAATAATGGATTCTTCATGATTGGCAGTCAAAAGTTTACTCAAGGACCAGAGGCAACTTTCCACCATTGTGAGCCTTAATAATGATCATCATACGTACTGGCAAACATAACCCTTTACAAGCATAATTGCATATGAACACAACTACACGGAGTATTACTATCACTCACAAACCAGACAATTTGTACAAATGATTTAAGGGCAAGTGACATTGACCATAGCATACCTCTGCAAACAGATGTGACACCCAAGAGAAGATCATTTATCTTTATTTGTCACAGTTCCCTGGTTGTAGCTAAACATCTAGAACTGTGTAGAAACTGGCAATAAAAGACATTTTGAACGTTTAAAAAATGTATATTTATCACGTTTTCCAATAGACAAAAGTATAATCACATAACAGGATAAGAACAATCACACTTCTGTATTCCCATCATTGAAAGCACATGTATAATAGATGTCTCTAAGTAGAAATCATAGACGTCTATCCTTGTCTCAATTAACTATAGAGAATTAGAACATAAGATTAATTACATCAAAGGATATAAATCTTTAGGAACTTTGAACATAAAAAAGTTTATTTTACTTTATTAGTCTTATGTGAAGATAAAGAAAAAAAAGAAAGAAAAAAGAACCAAATGAAAAACTTTATTTAAGTCACATACTTATTTGTTAAATGTACATGCAAACTGTAAAATATAATAGTACAGCTATAAAAAATTAGAAATAGCTTCTAGGGTACCAGTCTATATACTTACTAGA
This sequence comes from Bombina bombina, assembly GCF_027579735.1. Classification (NCBI taxonomy): domain Eukaryota; kingdom Metazoa; phylum Chordata; class Amphibia; order Anura; family Bombinatoridae; genus Bombina; species Bombina bombina. The sequence goes on from NC_069502.1 coordinate 518,655,541, forward strand.
AGTAATAGTTAACATTAAGCCCAGCCCTAGAGATACACTAAAAAGGAATGTGTCCGAATGATAGTCTGATCACATCCCCAACTACTGATTTCTTCCAATCACCCAATGGTCATTCAGTAATTTCATTACTGAATGACCATTTCATTCAGTAAATGAAGGACAGCTGGCAACCCAAAAGACACCACATATAAATGACATAGTCCAGGGCATGTATGATAGATTAATTTAGATTCCATATTACTTAATTCAAATCATTCTAATAAATGTGATATATCCTGAGATATAATAGGGAGTACACTCTTGCAGAGTGCAAAGAACAGACCAGATCCTTTATATACCTATATATATGGGAATAACAGCCAAACCTTTGGGAAAACACAAATTTATTGGGGGGGGGTGGGTGGAGGCTGTTGTCAGAAAAAGGTAAAAATGAAATCTTTTGAAGGCTGAAGCAGTTGTTAGATTACTGGGAAATTGTATATCAGTTCCCCCATAGACATATATTGTTATGTATACAGGAACATGATTTGAAATTACTACAATGACAACTTTTACAGAATAAAAAGTACTTGACCAGAATATTTCACATAGTGTACCTTCTAGAAAACAATGTGTATCTTCCAGACACTGAAAGAATATATCACGTTTCTAGGATGACAGTAATATCTTCTCAACAAGAGAGCACAGAGGATACAACGGACACAAAGACAATATGCATTTATAACAATTATATGTCTGTCAGTTCATTTGGATTCTGTCTGTAGATACTGTATTTTTAATAATATGTTTAATTCCCACTATAAACAGAGCAATATTTGTTTGTAAAGAAGAAATGTTAGACTAAGCACACAGCTGCCATAAAAAGTACAGAGCATCCCACAGATATAGAGATTTAAAACATAGCTTTCAGGAGTGTATCAGTTTATTATTCATGTTGTTGTTATATAATAAGGGATAAAAAATAGATTTTGATCATTTAACCTTTTAACGCCGTTATGCCGTTCCATTCCGTCATAATTACACTGGGCTTTAGAGCCGTTATGACGGAATAGAACGGCATAACGGTTTTCAGCTCCTGTGCCCCCTCCGATATTTTGTTTGTTGTGGATCCGGTTGGGGGATGTGCCTAGCACCTCTGGCACTCCCCCAGGATCCAATCAGCATGGAGGGGGTGTATCGATTGTCCCCTGTAACACTGTAGCAGCCAATGAGTGGAATCATTGGCTGTTACAAGTGTATCCGCTTCCTCTCTGCTCTCAGTGCGATCTGAGAGAGAGAGGAAGACAGTTTAGTGTTGGTGTGTGCTGTAGAAAGCGGAGAGGGAGAAAAAAATATAGTTACAAACAAAATATATATATTTTTTTGCTGCTGATCACAGAGCTGCTACTGTGATCAGCCTAATATAACTTGGTTATCCAGTTAGGGCTTTGATCAGTGTTGATCAAAAGCGTTGGGGGTTTATTTGTGGGGGTTACAAATATATATATATATTGTTTTTGCTGCTGATCACTGAGCTGCTACTGTGATCAGCCTAATATCACAGTGATCAGCCTGTCAGGGCTTGGATCAGTGCCCAAAAGTTTATTTGTGGGGATCTTTAGTTATTATTAACCCCTTCCCTGCTGTTCCCAATCACTACCCTTCCCAGTTCCTTTTTTTTTTTAGTTTATAAAAAAAAAAAAAAAAAAATATATATATATATAAAGAAAAAATCATAATTTTAAAAAATAAATAAATATAGGGAATAGGGTGGGTGGGAATAGGTGGGTGGTAATTGGGAGGTGGTAATTGGGGTGGTTTAGTGGGATTTTGGGGAAGGTGAAGTGGTAATTGGTGGTGGTGAAGTGGTAATTTGTACTGAAAAAAATCCCTTATGGCACGCTATTCAGCAGAAGAGGCTTATGCCATTCTTGCCGCAGATTCAGGGAGTGAAACCCTCTCTGCTCTGTCTGACAGCGCAACCCTTACGGCATCAGATATAGAGCCCCTGAGTGATACATCTGATGCTGGTGCTCCCTGCCCGCCACCTAAAAGGAGGCGTCGCACAAATGGCCAAAATTGGATACCCCCAAATTTCACTGCCCCAGAAATGCCAGAATTTACTGAGACTCCTGGCATAACAAGTGATGTTCCAGTATGTGAGCCAATAAACTATATGTCACTGATTCTGACAGATGCTATGTTTGAGCATATAGTTGCTCAAACAAATTTATATGCCAGCCAGTATCTGTCCAAAAATCCCCAATCTCTGTATGTCAGAAAAAATAGCTGGCACCCCACTGACATACCAGAGATTAAAAAGTTTTGGGCCCTGACATTAATAATGGGGATTGTGAAGAAACCCAGCATTCGTTCATACTGGAGCCAGAACCCCATCCTGGCTACCCCTCTTTTTCCAGGGGTTATGAAGAGGGACAGATATGAACAATTGCTGCGGTTTCTCCATTTTAATGATAATACCAAGTGCCCCCCCAAAAATGACCCCCTGCATGACAGGTTATATAAACTAAGGCCCCTGATAAGCCACCTGTCCCAAAAATTTAAAGAAGTTTACATACCTGAGCAGGACATTTGCATTGATGAGTCCCTCATGAAATTTAAGGGGAGATTGCTTTTCAAGCAATATATACCATCCAAGAGGTCCCGCTATGGGGTAAAATTTTATAAGCTCTGTGAATGCAGTACTGGGTATACCTGGGCATTTCGCATCTACCAGGGAAAGGATAGCCACTTGGATCCACCTGGCTGCCCAGATTCAGTTGGCACAAGTGGGAAAATTGTGTGGGATCTCCTACTACCCCTGCTAAATAAAGGGTACCATTTGTGGCTCGATAATTTTTACACCAGCACAGAGCTATTAAAATTTTTGTTTTATTTTGAAACTGTGGCCTGTGGCACAACAAGAAAAAATCGCAAAGGTTTCCCCCAGAAGCTGACATATGGAAAAAAAAGTAGGGGCACAACGTCAGCTTTACGCCACAATGAGCTACTGGCCCTTCGGTACACTGATAAAAAAGATGTGTACATGCTCTCCACAATGCACGATGAAGCTACAGTGCCAGTGTCTGTGAAGGGAAGATCTGCACAGATCCGAAAGCCAAAGTGCATTGTGGAGTACAACAAAAACATGGGGGGGGGGTAGATTTAGCTGACCGGTGCCTGCAGCCATATCTAATTCAAAGAAAAACTAGAACTTGGTACAAAAAAGTAGCCTTTTATATTATGCAGATCGCAGTATATAATGCATATGTGCTGTACAAAAAAACAGGCACAGGGAAAACTTATACTTTTTTGGAATTTGTGTTAAATGTAACATCTGATATTTTGTTTAACCAGACCCCTAATCCTCCCACTGTTCAATCTGAAAATGTTGAGCGACTCTGTGGCAGGCATTTTCCCACTAGTATCCCCCCCACTGCCTGCAAATTAACACCCCAGAAAAGATGTAGAGTCTGCTATAAAAAAGGAGGGAGGAGGGATTCTAGTTACCATTGCCCTGACTGCCCCTCTCAACCTGGCCTCTGTATCACTGATTGCTTTCGAATATATCACACAGAGTTAAACTTTTAATTTGAAAGCAATCTGTATGTGTTCCTAATTTATTTTATTTTATTATTCTGTATTCCTAACTTCATAAATCCCCTGACCTTGTCCTGTCCCTTTATATGTTAAGCCCATCCACTCTAAGGCCATTATAAGTTATACAAAACAACTAAAATACTCCTTTTAGAATATCCTGAGTTATCTACTTTTGCAAATGGTATGTCATGAGGGGGGTAATTTTCATTCCTGGGCTGCCATACTGTCTCAAAGGCAACATAGGGCCAGAAAATCAATGTGCCAAATTTCTATGCAGACCCTATATTGGGCCCTGTAACTTCCTAAAACCACATAAAACCTGTGCATAGGGGGTATTGTTGCACTCATGGGAGATCACTGAATACAGATATGGGTGTATTATAGCAGTAAAAAATATAATGATGTTGATCTAAATAGAAAACATGCAAAGTCTGTGTGAAAAAAGCAAATAAAAAAATATGACCACTAAATTTGACCAGGTTTTGTGACTAAGTGGCTACAAAAAAAGACTAAACATAGTCCTTTTTTAATACCCTGGGTTGTCTACTTTTGCAAATGGTATGCCATGGTGGGGTAATTTTCATTCCTGCGCTGCCATACTGTCTCAAAGGCAACAAAGGTCCATAAAATCAATGTGCCCAATTTCCATGCAAATTGGCAGACCCTATATTGGGCGCTGTAACTTCCTAAAACCACATAAAACCTGTACATAGGGGGTATTGTTGTACTCATGGGACATCGCTGAACACAAAGATTGGTGTATTATAGCAGTAAAACATAAAAGGATGATATAAACAGCAAAAAGGCAGTGTTTTTGTGATAAACTAAAACTGAAATATGAACATTACCTTTGGCCAGATGTTGTGACTAAGTGGCTACAAACAAAGACTAAACATAGTCCTTTTTCAATACCCTGGGTTGTCTACTTTTATAAATGGTATGCCACGATGGGGTAATTTTCATTCCTGGGCTGCTATAATGTCTCAAAGAGGACAAAGGCCCATAAAATGAATGTGCCAATTTTCTATGTAAATGGGCAGATCCCATATTTGGCCCTGTAACATCTGTAAACCCCATAAAACCTGTACATGGGGGGTACTGTTTTACTCTTAGGACATTGACAAATACAAATATGTGTGTTTTATAGCAGCAAAACATAAAAGGTTGATGACAGAAACAGCCAAAGGGCAGTGTTTGTGCAAAAAACGCATACAAAAAAAGGAGCACTACATTTGGCCAGATGTTGTGACTAAGGGTCTTCACAAAAAGATGTGACATGGGCCTTTTGGAATACCCTAGGGTGTCTTCTTTTGAAAATGGTATGCCATGATGGGGTAATTTTCATTCCTGGGCTGCTATAATGTCTCAAAGAGGACATGGCACAGAAAATTAAGGTGCCAAATTTCCATGCATAAAAACTGAAATGGGCAGACCCCATATTTGGCCCTGTAACTTCTGTAAACCCCATAAAACCTGTACATGGGGGGTACTGTTTTACTCGTAGGACCTTGACAAACACTAATATGTGTGTTTTATAGCAGCAAAACATAAAAGGTTGATGACAGAGACAGCCAAAGTGCAGTGTTTGTGCAAAAAACGCATGCAAAAAAAATGACCATTACATTTGGCCAGGTGTTGTGACTAAGGGGCTTCACAAAAATATGTGACATGGGCCTTTTGAAATACCCTAGGGTGTCTTCTTTTGAAAATGGTATGCCATGATGGGTTAATTTTCATTCCTGGGCTTCTATAATGTCTCAAAGAGGACATAGGCACAGAAAATTAAGGTGCCAAATTTACATGCATAAAAACTGAAATGGGCAGACCCCATATTTGGCCCTGTAACTTCTGTAAACCCCATAAAACCTGTACATGGGGGGTACTGTTTTACTCGTAGGACCTTGACAAACACTAATATGTGTGTTTTATAGCAGCAAAACATAAAAGGTTGATGACAGAGACAGCCAAAATGCAGTGTTTGCGCAAAAAACGCATGAAAAAAAAAATCACCATTACATTTGGCCAGGTGTTGTGACTAAGGGGCTTCACAAAAAGATGTGACATTGGCCTTTTGGAATACCCTAGGGTGTCTTCTTTTGAAAATGGTATGCCATGATGGGGTAATTTTCATTCCTGGGCTGCTATAATGTCTCAAAGTGGACATAGGCACAGAAAATTAAGGTGCCAAATTTCCATGCATAAAAACTGAAATGGGCAGACCCCATATTTGGCCCTGTAACTTCTGTAAACCCCATAAAACCTGTACATGGGGGGTACTGTTGTACTCGTAGGACATTGACAAACACAGATATGTGTGTTTTATAGCAGTAAAACATAAAAGCTTGATGACAGAAACAGCCAAAGTGCAGTGTTTGTGTAAAAAACGCATACAACAAAAATGACCACTACTAATATGTGTGTTTTATAGCAGTAAAACATAAAAGCTTGATGACAGAAACAGCCAAAGTGCAGTGTTTGTGAAAAAAACGCATTAAAAATAAATGAGCACTACATTTGGCCAGATGTTATGCCTAAGGGGCTTCACAAAAAGATGTGAAATGGCCCTTTTGGAATACCCTAGGGTGTCTTCTTTTGAAAATGGTATGCCATGATGGGGTCATTTTCATTCCTGGGCTGCTATAATGTCTCAAAGAGGACATAGGCACAGAAAATTAAGGTGCCAAATTTCCATGCATAAAGACTGAAATGGGCAGACCCCATATTTGGCCCAGTAACTCCTGTAAACCCCGTGAAACCTGTACATGGGGGGTACTGTTGTACTCGTAGGACATTGACAAACACAGATATGTGTGTTTTATAGCAGTAAAACATAAAAGCTTGATGACAGAAACAGCCAAAGTGCAGTGTTTGTGTAAAAAACGCATACAACAAAAATGACCACTACATTTGGCCAGGTGTTGTGACTAAGGGGCTTCACAAAAAGACGTGACATGGCCCTTTTGGAATACCCTAGGGTGTCTACTTTTGTAAATGGTATGCCATGATGGGGTTATTTTCATTCCTGGGCTGCTATAATGTATGAAAGGCAACTTAAGCCCAGAAAATGAATGTGCCAGATTTCTATGTAAATGGGTAGGCCGTATGTTGGGCCTTGTAAATTCCAGAAAACTCAGAAAACCTGTACATGGGGGGTATCGTTATACTCATGGGACATCGCTTAACACAAGTATGGGTGTTTTATTGCAGTAACATATATCAGGATGATGATATTCACAATAAAATCATTTGGAAAGCTTCAAATTTCTTAATTTCTCACACTTACTTTGATTTTTTTTATATAAAATTATAGTTGAGAAATAAATCTTTTATGCCAAAAGAAAGCCCTATCTGTCCTCTAAAAAACAATATATAATTAGTGTGGGTGCACTTAATGTGAAAGGGGTAAATTATGGTTGAAAAGACATATAGCTGAAATTCAAGGTTTCGTTTACGTTCAGAACTTGAACAATTGCCTATGTCATGAAAGGGTTAAGATAATTAGTTGGTTGATTTTTTCAGTTTGAGGCTTCTGTTGAAAAGAGTTTGACTTCTGTTGATCCCTTATGTTAAAGAGCAGCCAGGGAGTTAGGCAACTTTTAAGTTGCCCTTTGAAAAAAATGGAAATTCAAAGCAAAAGTAAAATGTTGTTAATGTCCTGTTTTTTAAATTCTGAAATAAAAAATCAATAAATATTGTCTAAATAGTCACACACATTTTATTACAAAGGGAATGTCACTTTTTTATAAACAATTTCTTTTGATATAATAACTAATTAATCCTGCAATTAAGTGGAAGAGCAATAGGCACGGGTTTGCACCTAGATATGCTAATTTGTATTTACCAACATGGCATTTTAAACACGTCAAACCAGGAGCAAGCCTGTTAATTAGTTTTGAACGTTAAAGACATAAAAATTATATAAGGGATATCTGTCAAATTGGCCCTGGAAATATGAGCTTTAGAATTCATTAAATTATGCCATGTATGTACTCTAGTGCTAATAACAAACAACATAGGTTTCTGATGTAGAAAAAGAAAAGGTATGAGAAAACTTAAATTGAACCTATAATATTAGATTATAGAACACAGAGTGGTGAAATAGTAAACGTTAAAACATTTGGGATATTTTTTCAAGTTAGTTCTTTAAAAGAAAGGATTTAATTTTCTATAAATTAAATAAAACTTAAACAGTGGCAATGTTCGTTTCTCTGCCTTTGCAAATGTCACTGTGGTCAAAGGTTGAATGTTGAAGGTCATGTAACTTTTGAAAGCAGCAACAATTAGATTGACAATCACTTTAAACTAATCAAATTTGAAGCAAACAGTATTTTTGAGTGTTAAAGACATAAGAAAATATTTCATTGATTTGCTTCAATTTGGCCATAGAAATATTGGCTTTTAAATTTATTACACCACATACTGTAGTGCTCTCCCATAGTGACCTCCTCTTTTGCTGCACTACAAATCTGCTATTGGCCACTAGATCCTACACCTTGCTCCACCACAACTAAACCCTATCTACCAAAGATTTGCCTGTATGTTCAAGGTCCCTCCACCTTGAACATACACATCCCGACATACACATCCCGACATACACATCCCGACATACACATCCCAACATACACATCCCGACAAATCACCACAGCAAAGACTACCGCCCTCCACTCTAGATTCTCAATAAGTCAAGAACATGAAGCACTTAAGTATACAATGCTACCAACTCCAACTACAAAACCAACTCTATTTGCCAATAGTCAAGACCCTCCTACACTACCCATCCATAAGCAACCAAATCCTAATCATCTCAAACAGCAAAGCTCAATATTTTCCAATACCCATGATCCACCAGAACAGACATCCAAGACCACCCATCACAGAATTTAAGAACCCCAATTCTAGCAATCATCCCTTCTCACTTAGCAACCATAACTTATTATTAAGTTCTCCTCCAATAAAATCCCTATTACTAGTACCCTGGACTCCCTTCTATAAAACAAGCATTAACAGTAGTTTTTTTATGGATCATTTCTTCAACTTAGTCATTGGATGCCCTGATTCATCATATTCTCCACAAAAATGTCTTGCACTCCTCATGGATAAACTTAAATTTTCTTGCTTAATAGAGCTGCTGTGCTGTGTAATTATTGTTGTGTTTACACCTGTGATAAAGTAAGAGCATTGTTGGCTGGTATAAAGGTGTATGTGATGAATTACTGCCATATGTTTGTTGAGCAACTACTCCAAACTTTATACGTTTGTGGTAAATGTGAGCATACTTCATCTGTAGAAGGAACAAACTGCAATCCTGCATTTTATTAAAATGAAAATGGATAGTATGGACCAGGTTGTATGTGAAACAAGTAGTGGGGATGTATCTGACTCACAGTTTAAGGGAGAAGCAGGAGAAAGGCCAGTTCTGATTTCATACTCCCCAATTGAATTGTCAGTACCTTTAAAAGGACATAAAACTAAAAAATATTCTTACATTATTTAGATAGAGCATGGGATTTTAAACCACTTTCCAATACACTTCTATTATCAAATTTGCTTCATTCTGTTGGTATTCTTTGTTGAAGGTGCATCAATGCACCACTAGGAGCAAACTAAACACATCTGGGGAACCAATGACAAGAGGAATTTATATGCAGCCACGAAACAACAGTAAGGCATTGCTGCTTCTGAGCCTACCTAGGTATCCTTTTAAACTAAGGATACCAAGACAGCTAAGCAAATTAGATAAAAGAAGTAAAATGAAAAGCTGTTTAAAATCACAAAATCTGTCTGAATCATGAATATCATGAAAACAATGTTGGGAGTTTTATGTCCCTTTAGAGAGGAAAGGGCAATGTAAACAAAAGAAGAGAGAAAACAGGGGCACCTCACAGTGTATTTTGTATATCATATACTGTGGAAAAAAGAGATAATGCACTCACAAGATAGTTGGCACCCGTCCTGGAAAAGGTGCAAGCAGACTGACTAACACTTTGCAGTGGTTAGCTCACTGGTGGGGGTCACTCCGTCTGCTGATCTGTGGATTGTGTTCCTGTCCAGGCAGCTCACTGCATCAGCCGCTGTGGTTAGGCGTATCCATAACCGCTCTGTGGAGTACTGGGCAAGGCAAGGACTGTTCAATTCCCAAAGTGTGGGTAAAAAGGGAAATGTTTTCTCTCTTCTATTTACTACAGCATCAGGTTTTCCAGTGGAGCGGCATTGATATAACTTTTCACCCTTCTTTTAGATTGGATCTACCATTTATCATCCACATTATAGTACTTTCATATATCACTTTTGTGTTTGTTTTGTATGGGACATTATCTCTTTTCTTTTAATTTTATTGTTATCCAATTTGTTTTATTTTTAGGGTTTATTTTTATTCTTTACACAAGTTTTCTTAAAGATTTGGTATTCACAATATGTATTTATTTTTATGCTAGACAAATTTGGTACAGTAGCATTACAAAAAAATATATACACACTGTGCAGATTGTTTGATATTATCTTGAAGCACCCCCTACAGCATATCCCTAGGTGATTTATTGTTCAATATAAACAACAACTACAACAACAACTAATGTATGGAAGAAGGAAATGTTACATCCTAAATCTTACAATGTTTGTATGTCAGAGCACATAATTGTCATAGAAAGGCCAGTAAGATTAAATGAATTAGTTCAGAAGAGCAAAAGGGAAACTGGAATATGATATTACCAGCATAACTTAAAGCTGGTGGGATAGCAGTTATTCCATAATTAGGAAGAAAATTAGTAATAAAAAAGAATCTGTTCAGCCACATTTGTGGATTGCAAAGCAGTGTCCGCTGCCTGCATTTAATTAATATCACACAAGCAATTGCTTTTGCATCCTGCTTCCTGCTCTTGTGTAACCAGTTGCTTGAGAGAAGGGCTTGTCAATCATCACAGACAAATCAGTCCAGGATAATTTAACCCCCCCCCCCCCCTTTCTGAGATTATGGAAAGCTTAGAAAGCAGTAAGCCTACAGCACAAGGTCTCTAATGTTGCGATTGCAGCTTGATAAATGGAGCCCATTGATGGTGGAAATAAATTGTTAAGATACATCTTTTTTAGAGAATTGCTTCAAACACACCGAAATTAGTGACTTGGAAAAAACAAATAAACTTCTGTTGCAATTAGGTAAGACAGCAAATAATGATCATGTTGTAGTTACACAAGATTGTATTTGTCCTGATCTAGATAAGGACAATGAAACTAGCAATACAGCTAAGTGAGATAGATCTTTGAATAAACTAAAAGATGACAGAGAAACCAACTAGAAATAAAACTATAGATTTACTATTTTCAAGTAATACAATTGCTAAGGCATTGTATAAAATGCAAATTTTAGTGATTTAAGGGAATCATATTTAAAATGCATAAACGGTACAGTGTGTTCTCAAATAAAAACAGATAGGATATAGGGAGAACGTTTAAAGCCTTGTTGAATAAATATACATGTCAACACATAACATGTGGAAATAAATTTACAAGAAATAAATCCAAAGCAATGTGACTCAATGAAAACTTTTCATCCTTCCAAGAACATAAGGAATAAAGTAAAGCATGCAAAAGACAGATTAGTTGGGATATAAAAGGAAAATGTATTTCAAATAATTACAAGACAAAAGCTAAGAGATTTTAAATTATATAAATGGCAAAAATCTAAGAAGGAACAAAATTAGAGCACTGAAGTGAGAGAAGAGTAGAATGATTAACAATTACCTTAAGAAAGGAACCATGGGGTTTAAAAAGGGTTCTTTAGTAGTGTCAGGTGATACTTGTGGGCCAATTTATCAATGTCTGTCTGACATGATACGCTGTAGCGTATCATGTCCGACAGACATCGCTGGATGCCGACAGCATATGCTGTCAGCATTTAACAATGCACAAGCAGTTCACCAGACCTGCTTGTGCAATGCCGCCCCCTGTATATTCGCGGCCGATAGCAGGGGGTGTCGTATAGGATCCGTATAGGATCGGGGCAGATTGCAGACCGCAGCCTCAGAGGCAGCGGACCAGTTATGGAGCAGCGGTCTTTAGACAGGGGCATCAAGCTCCATTTGGAGCTTGATAATTCGGCCCCTTGGAGTGAAGAGGGCAGGTAGTACAGTTGCTGAGGTGTTGGTTTTAATTTTGATTACACAGGTTTTTTTTTTTTTTAAATATATCACCAAGTTGTTTGTTTTTGATTGTGGCATTGACCTCACCAAATTAACTCTCAGCGAAAAGGTCTTCAGTTACAGTTTTAATAAAAACTATTAAAAGCAGCTCTAAGCATTTCATAGGTGCAACCCTCTTTCTAAAGAGCAAATCAGCTTAGAAAAGAGAAACATGTTGACATTAATTACATTATGGAAACTTAGAGAAATTAGAAAGATTTTAATTTACAGGAAAATGGGACAAAAAAAAGTATACTATTTTAAACTACACATAATAAAAAAACGATTATATAATAATCATAAAATGTTTAATGTCCCCTTTAAAAATGTTAATTTCAAAATTAAGTTAGCTTGCCCAGCACAGATAAATGACTGACTCTAGTATTATAGTATTATATTTTGGTATCGACAAAACTCCAACTTCCACTAGATGCTTTTTGAAAACAGTTGCCCCAGAACTTCATTGCATGGTATGTGAGGTATAGGTTAGTTATACAGTATCTCACAAAAGTGAGTACACCCCTCACATTTTTGTAAATAGTTTATTATATCTTTTCATGTGACAACACTGAAGAAATGACACTTTGCTACAATCTAAAGTAGTGAGTGTACAGCCTGTATAACAGTGTAAATTTGCTGTCCCCTCAAAATAACTCAACACGCAGCCATTAATGTCTAAACCATTGGCAACAAAAGTATGTACACCCCTAAGTGGAAATGTTCAAATTGGGCCCAATTAGCCATTTTCCCTCACCGGTGTCATGTGACTCGTTGGTGTTACAACTTGTCACTGGAAGTTCAACCTGGCACCTCATGGCAAAGAACTGTCTGAGGATCTGAAAAAAAGAATTGTTGCTCTATATAAAGATGGCCTAGGCTATAAGAAGATTGTCAAGACCCTGAAACTGAGCTGCAGCATGGTGGGCAAGACCATACAGTGGTTTCACAGGACAGGTTCCACTCAGAACAGGCCTCGCCATGGTCAATGAAAGAAGTTGAGTGCACGTGCTCAGCATCATATCCAGAGGTTGTCTTTTGGAAATATATGTATGAGTGCTGCCAGCATTGCTGCAGAGGTTGAAGGGGTGGGGAGTCAACCTGTCAGTGCTCAGACCATACACCGCACACTGCATCACAATGATCTGCATGGCTGTCGTCCCAGAAGGAAGCCTCTTCTAAAGATGATGCACAAGAAAACCTGCAAACAGTTTGCTGAAGACAAGCAGACTAAGAACATGGATTACTGGAACCATGTCCTGTGGTCTGATTAGACCAAGATAAACTTATTTGGTTCACATGGTGTCAAGCGTTTGTGGCGGCAACCAGGTGAGGAGTACAAAGACAAGTGTGTCTTGACTACAGTCAAGCATGGTGGTGGGAGTGTCATGGTCTGGGCCTGCATGAGTGCTGCCGGCACTGGGGAGCTACATTTCATTGAGGGAACCATGAATGCCAACATGTACTGTGACATACTGAAGCAGAGCATGATCCCCTCCCTTCGGAGACTTCCAACATGATAACGACCCCAAACACACCTCCAAGATGACCACTGCCTTGCTAAAGAAGCTGAGGGTAAAGGTGATGGACTGGCCAAGCATGTCTCCAGACCTAATCCCTATTGAGCATCTGTGGGGCATCCTCAAATGGAAGGTGGGGGAGGGTAAGGTCTCTAACATCCAACTGCTCTGTGATGTCGTCATGGAGGAGTGGAAGAGGACTCCAGTGGCAACCTGTGAAGCTTTGGGGAACTCCATGCCCAATAGGGTTAAGGCAGTGCTGGAAAATAATGGTGGCCACTCAAAATATTGACACTTTGGGCCCAATTTGGGCATTTCCACTTAGGGGTGTACTCACTTTTGTTGCCAACGGTTTAGACATTAATAGCTGTGTGTTAAGTTATTTTGAGGGGACAGCAAATTTACACTGTTATACAGGCTGTACACTCGCTACTTTACATTGTAGCAAAGTGTCATTTCTTCAGTGTTGTCACATGAAAAGATATAATAAAATATTTACAAAAATGTTAGGGGTGTACTCACTTTTGTATTGGATCCTTACAAAGGACAACCATGTATACATATCTTGTTCGTAACAATAGTTATAATATGTCATACATTTAATTGCTTATGTGAATCTCTTATTAATTGGAAATCTTTTCTAAAAACTAAAAAGAAAAATATAAAGACAGGATCTCAATTTTTAGGTTAATATACAGGGAGTGCAGAATTATTAGGCAAATGAGTATTTTGACCACATCATCCTCTTTATGCATGTTGTCTTACTCCAAGCTGTATAGGCTCGAAAGCCTACTACCAATTAAGCATATTAGGTGATGTGCATCTCTGTAATGAGAAGGGGTGTGGTCTAATGACATCAACACCCTATATCAGGTGTGCATAATTATTAGGCAACTTCCTTTCCTTTGGCAAAATGTGTCAAAAGAAGGACTTGACAGGCTCAGAAAAGTCAAAAATAGTGAGATATCTTGCAGAGGGATGCAGCACTCTTAAAATTGCAAAGCTTCTGAAGCGTGATCATCGAACAATCAAGCGTTTCATTCAAAATAGTCAACAGGGTCGCAAGAAGCGTGTGGAAAAACCAAGGCGCAAAATAACTGCCCATGAACTGAGAAAAGTCAAGCGTGCAGCTGCCAAGATGCCACTTGCCACCAGTTTGGCCATATTTCAGAGCTGCAACATCACTGGAGTGCCCAAAAGCACAAGGTGTGCAATACTCAGAGACATGGCCAAGGTAAGAAAGGCTGAAAGACGACCACCACTGAACAAGACACACAAGCTGAAACGTCAAGACTGGGCCAAGAAATATCTCAAGACTGATTTTTCTAAGGTTTTATGGACTGATGAAATGAGAGTGAGTCTTGATGGGCCAGATGGATGGGCCCGTGGCTGGATTGGTAAAGGGCAGAGAGCTACAGTCTGACTCAGACGCCAGCAAGGTGGAGGTGGAGTACTGGTTTGGGCTGGTATCATCAAAGATGAGCTTGTGGGGCCTTTTCTGGTTGAGGATGGAGTCAAGCTCAACTCCCAGTCCTACTGCCAGTTTCTGGAAGACACCTTCTTCAAGCAGTGGTACAGGAAGAAGTCTGCATCCTTCAAGAAAAACATGATTTTCATGCAGGACAATGCTCCATCACACGCGTCCAAGTACTCCACAGCATGGCTGGCAAGAAAGGGTATAAAAGAAGAAAATCTAATGACATGGCCTCCTTGTTCACCTGATCTGAACCCCATTGAGAACCTGTGGTCCATCATCAAATGTGAGATTTACAAGGAGGGAAAACAGTACACCTCTCTGAACAGTGTCTGGGAGGCTGTGGTTGCTGCTGCACGCAATGTTGATGGTGAACAGATCAAAACACTGACAGAATCCATGGATGGCAGGCTTTTGAGTGTCCTTGCAAAGAAAGGTGGCTATATTGGTCACTGATTTGTTTTTGTTTTGTTTTTGAATGTCAGAAATGTATATTTGTGAATGTTGAGATGTTATATTGGCTTCACTGGTAAAAATAAATAATTGAAATGGGTATATATTTGTTTTTTGTTAAGTTGCCTAATAATTATGCACAGTAATAGTCACCTGCACACACAGATATCCCCCTAAAATAGCTATAACTAAAAACAAACTAAAAACTACTTCCAAAACTATTCAGCTTTGATATTAATGAGTTTTTTGGGTTCATTGAGAACATGGTTGTTGTTCAATAATAAAATTAATCCTCAAAAATACAACTTGCCTAACAATTCTGCACTCCCTGTATTAAGAAAATTGTTATAAATATAATCAGCTGGAAAAGATAATGTAAACAAATTCCTGTATCTACTTGAAGTAAATCTCTGTGAGTTACCGTTTGAAAGCTTTGATCTCACCATGACCTGACTAACCATTTGTGTATCTCACTAGAACATATTTCCACTCATAGCTTCTCCTCTTGCATAGTGCACTCTTTCATACCTTCATCACTACCCTGCCGTGTATTTACCATTTAAAGTGTAAATAGTACATTATAGAAGTATATTACTTCTTAAAAAAAAAAGATGAATTATATACGTTCTAAAACCAGAAAGGCATATCTGCATTTCCATAACAGCACACACAACCACTAACTTTTAAACAAATACTAATTTTTCTAAATAATTACTGGTAACATAGAACTACAAAGATTTTTTTTTATACATGAAAAAAGACACACATGCAAATAATAAAAGTATATTTTTTCCATTATATAGATCCATGGTATGACCTCACCTTAAATATGGATGACAGTTTTCAATTTTACACTTCAAAATAAAAGGGCAACAGATTTAATGAAGGGAGGGAATAATTTAAAGGGACAGTCTACGCCAGAGTTTTTATTGTTTCAAAAGATAGACAATGCTTTTATTACCCATTCCCCAGTTTTGCAAAACCAACGGTTATATCAATATGCTTTTTACCTCTGTGATTACCTTGTATCTAAGCCTCTGCAGACGCCCCTTTATTTCAGTTCTTTTGACAGACTGGCATTTTAGCCAATCAGTGCTGACTCCTGAATAACTACAGTGCACAGTGTTATCTATATGGCACACATGAACTAGCACCGTCTAGCTGTAAAAACTGTCAAAATGCACTATGGTAAGAGGCAGCCTTTAAGTGCTTTGAAATTAGCATAAGAGCCTACCTAGGTTTAGCTTTCAACAAAGAATACTAAAAGAACAAAGACAATTTGATGATTAAAGTAAATTGGAAATTTGCTTAAAATTGCAGGCCCTATCTGAATCATGAAAGTTTAATTTTTAAATTATTGTGTTCAGAATATGTATTTTATTGAGCTATTGTGTTTGCAAGATGGTATGACTACCTTATATAAATTTATACAGAAACCCATATTTGACTACTTGAGAATTGTAGGAAGTGTGAAATCATTAACTTTGCCTCCTGTCATGAGGTTAATCATAGTATTGATTAAAGATTAGCTAAGTCTTTCATTAATCTAATAAATTGATTAAGTCAAGCAGGCACAGCATGTTTTGTTTTTACATTTCACATACCAGCATCCCCCACAGAAATGCAACGTGCGGAACACTGAGTTATGAGGTTAATAGCGAAAGTACCAATTTATTGTGTTTTTTCCTTCACAAACGTAGCTCTTCTTCTAGCAATGTTATGGAAATGTGTTGAAATATGTTCTCCAATAATATTGTGAATTAACTTTTTCCACAACCAAAAAGAAAAACTTTATATTTACAGTTAAATAACTTCAAAAGAAGAAAAAAATACACACTCACATTTTCCTGGGTTATCTTTCCATAAACTGGTTTGCATGCAAATGTAGCTATTTTCTTTGCTTAGAAAAATACAGAAACATTGGCATTTGCTATGTATGGATATGCTGAGCCTAAACATTAAACATACTATGGAAATCTATGTATTTTGCACCAGACAACATCAATCATCATACGCAATAATTATATTTATTGAAAAGCAAATATGTAACACTATTTTTGTATAGTTGGAAAAAAAATATCTAGGACACAATGATTTGATGGAATATAATATATGTAAATCCAATACATAGTTCATATAACTCTTTTATTTAACATACTAGTTGATAAGCCTGCCCAGAGGGCAGTCTAATTATTTTTTAAACTACAGATGTAGAAACAACGTATTTTGTAACTCTTCTTTTATATAAAATTTAAGCAACAGGTGTAGCAATACTATAATTTTAATGGACTACTATCATAAATATATCAAATATATTTTCTGTATAATAAACTACAGATATAGACACACTCTAATTAGACAAACTACTGTCCTAAATAAATACAACATTTCCTCTCTTTAAATTATATCTACTTTAAGTATATTTCTTTATATACAACATTTTTAGTAAAACAGGCATCACTTCCAGTTATTAATTTCCTTTGTTCTTGTCCGTCTATGACCTTAACTTTTACATCTGCAGAGTTTTTACCCTTGAAAAAGCAACATATAACTGCACATGGCTAAAAACTGGCTCTGGCAAATAGATGCCAACTCTTTCTAAAGTTTGTCCCTGAGCTTTGTTAATGGTCATAGCGAATGCTAATTTAACTGGGAATTGTCTTCTTCTTAATACAAAAGGAAGTTCAGTATTGCTTGGGGCTAAATCTATTCGGGGAATGAAAACATTTTGCCCTTCAGCTGTACCTGTTAATACTTGTGCAATAATACAATTTTCACGCAATGCTTTTGCAACTAATCTGGTGCCATTACAAAGTCCTCTTTTGGTGTTTAGATTACGCAAAAGCGGTATATTATACCCATTCCTACAGATCTAGACTATGTATAATTTCACATTCCTATATATTCTTATGTTTATGTGGTTTCGTGATAATGTGCATGTAACCTTATTGCTTTTTCTCTGTCTTCAATAAAAAGAATATTTAAAAAAAAAAAAAAAAAGATTACGCAAAAGCATAATAATACTACCTATTTTTAGATTGAGTTTATGAACTGGCATTCCAGAAGGTGCCAATTCATTTAAAAACTCAACTGGGTAGTTATCCTTATCTTCCTGTGATTCATCATCAATGGAATCTGTACTTAAGTAAGTAGAGGTTTCACCTTCTAACAAACTCAGTACTTCCTCATTGATTTTATCAACATCACTATTTTTTGGACATAGAATGGCCATTTTTGAAAACTTAAAAGCATCAGAATCTTTTAACTCTTCACCAAAAATCTCCTTTACAATGGAGTCTTTGCATATCATTTGGGATAGAATTTCAAAGATGTCTTCATGCAAAACATTCTCATTTGTCAGTAGTCCATCTCCAAGCTTTAAAAGCCAAGAGCTAAAATCTGGATCAACAGATCTTACATTATTAGTCAGCTTCAAAACTTTGAACTTATGCCAGAGTGGATTAAATTTTATACTGTCTTCAACTATAGCTGATCTACTTCCATGTGCAACAACAGGAAGAGTTTGTCTAAAATCCCCTCCGAGCAGAATATTTTTGCCTCCAAAAGGTTTGTTGTTGTTAGTCAACTCTTGAAGCAGTTTGTCAACACATCTAAGTGCATCACTGGAAGACATGGTTGATTCATCCCAAATAATTATCTTTGCACTACAGATCAATTGCGCATCATTAGAGGTTTGCCTCATGAAAGATGTAGAAGTATCCACCAGAGGAGCTGGCAAATTAAACTGTGAATGGTAAGTTCGTCCACCTTCCAGCAAATTTGCCGCAATACCTGTTGAAGCAACTGGTAATGCTACCTCACTATTCCCTCTAATTGTTCTCAACAGAGTCTTGTACAGGTAAGTTTTTCCACTACCACCTGGACCATCAAGGAAATAACACCTTTGTGGTAAACTGTCATTTTCTGATGCAGCAATTATTTCTTCAAAATTTTCTCTTTGAAGGTCATTAAAAGATGCCTTCATTTGAACTCCAGTATAACTTTCAAAAGAAGCATCACAGAGATCTCTGGGATTTTCAGGTAAATTGTTTGGAGGATTTAGTAAACCAAAATCTTGACAATTTTTTCCATGAACAATTAATATATCCTGAATATCTCTTAGAGTATAATTTAAACATTTATGACACTCTGATGTGTGACCTGAATGTCTTGAAAAGTCTTCAAAAAATGTTCTTTGTACTTTTCAAAAAGCTCTTTAGCATTTGGTGGAGATGCTAAAGTACAAATATGAGCAAAAAGCACTCTAAGCACTCGAGGCATCATTTCACTTGCAGCTTCATGAAGAGTTAAATCCCAAGATTGATCATCTTCAAAAAGACAACATTTTTTGATCTGCTTCTTTAAAGGTGTGAAATTGAACACCATCAACTGTACGAATATCTTCAAAAGAAGTTGCTCCTTTAACATGAAGTAAAAGCAATCGTAAACAAAATCTCTCAACATCTGAAATTAAACTTACAGAGTACATACGATCAATAGTGTTATTTGCTCGATCTTGTACTCTTTTTTTCCATGTTGCTGTCTTTTGATGGAAAACAAAATGCTGAGGTATATCAGTATAAAGATATGCATGAGCTGACAAATCTTCTTTGTTTAATTTAACCCCTTAATGACCGGACCATTTTTCAGTTTTCTTACCCTTAATGACAATGGCTATTTTTACATTTCTGCAGTGTTAGTGTTTAGCTGTAATTTCCTCTTACTCATTTACTGTACCCACACATATTATATACCGTTTTTCTCGCCATTAAATGGACTTTCTAAAGATACCATTTTTTTCATCATATCTTATAATTTAATATAAAAAAAATATAAAATATGAGGAAAAAATGGAAAAAAAACACACTTTTTCTAATTTTGACCTCCAAAATCTGTTACACATCTACAATCACCAAAAAACACCCATGCCAAATAGTTTCTAAATTTTGTCCTGAGTTTAGAAATACCCAATGGTTACATGTTGTTTGCTTTTTTTGCAAGTTATAGGGCAATAAGTACAAGTAGAACTTTGCTATTTCCAAACCACTTTTTTTCAAAATTAGCGCTAGTTACATTGGAACACTGATATCTGTCCGGAATCTCTGAATATCCCTTGACATGTATATATTTTTTTTAGAAGACAACCCAAAGTATTGATTTATGCCCATTTTGGTATATTTCATGCCACCATTTCACTGCCAAATGCGAGCAAATAAAAAAAATAGTTCACTTTTTCACAAATTTTGTCACAAACTTTAGGTTTCTCACTGAAATTATTTACAAACAGTTTGTGCAATTATGGCACAAATGGTTGTAAATGCTTCCCTGGGATCCCCTTTGTTCAGAAATAGCAGACTTATATGGCTTTGGCATTGTTTTTTGGTAATTAGAAGGCCACTAAATACCGCTGTGCACCACACATGTATTATGCCCAGCAGTGAAGGGGTTAATTAGGGATCTTGTAGGGACCTTGAAGGGTTAATTTTAGCTTTAGTGTAGTGTAGTAGACAACCCAAAGTATTGATCTAGGCCCATTTTAGTATATTTCATGCCACCATTTCACCGCCAAATGCGAGCAAATAAAAAAAAAAGTGACATTTTTCACAATTTTAGGTTTCTGACTTAAATTATTTACAAACAGCTTGTGCAATTATGGCACAAATGGTTGTAAATGCTTCTCTGGGATCTCCTTTGTTCAGAAATAGCAGACATATATGGCTTTGGCGTTGCTTTTTGGCAATTAGGAGGCCGCTAAATGCTGCTGCGCACCACACTTGTATTATGCCCAGCAGTGAAGGGGTTAATTAGGTAGCTTGTAGAGAGCTTGCAGGGTTAATTTTAGCTTTAGTGTAGAGATTAGCCTCCCACCTGACACATCCCACCCCCTGATCCCTCCCAGACAGCTCTCTTCCCTCCCCCACCCCACAATTGTCCCCGCCATCTTAAGTACTGGCAGAAAGTCTGCCAGTACTAAAATAAAAGGCGTTTTGTTTTGTTTTTTTTGTTTTTTTTTAAATTATTCAGCTGTGATGGACCCCTGCCTTAACCCCCAACCTCCCTGATCCCCCCCAAACACCTCTCTAACCCTCCCCACCTACCTATTTGCCACCATCTTGGCAGCTGTCTGCCAGTACCCAGTTTTCCCCAAAAAATAAAGTGTGTTTTTTTTTTATTTTTAGTAGTTTTTTCTTTTTTTTCTGTAGTGTAGCTGCCCCCCCCAGTACCCCCACCCACCTAACCCTACCAGATCCTATTATTTTTTTTAAAAAAAAAAGTTTGCTGCCCCCCCTCCCTCTTAACAGAACTCATTGGTGGCAGTGCGCACACGCAGGCCCCCCTCTGCACGCTCCCAGCATCCGGCGTGCACAATGCACTTGTAGGAACCGGATGCCTGGTAGCGATGGGCCGCCCACCCTCCTCCCTTGTAAGCTCCCACCCACCAACGAACGGCCCCATCGCTACCGGTGCAGAGAGGGCCACAGAGTGGCTCTCTCTGCATCGGATGCTTTTTAAAGGGTATTGCAGGATGCCTCAATATCGAGGCATCACTGCAATACCCTGAGAGCTGCTGGAAGCGATTGCGATCGCTTCCAGCACTCTCTTAGACAACTGACGTACCAGGTACGTCCATTGTCACTAACTGAAAGTTTTTGCAGGACGTACCTGGTACGTCAGTTGTCATTAAGGGGTTAAACCAAGCAGTCAAAGTTGTGTCTCTATAATGTGTTCTTTCTGCTGCAGTTTCAATATTGTCTTCAGTAAAATATACTGACTGTTCTTCAGGAAGGTGAACTTGTAATCGCACGATCATATGCGATTGATGGTGCATATGAAAGCCAAAAAGCCGCCATGCTGCTTCTGGAACACTGACATATCTTGAATCCATAAATGAAGTTATCTCATTATTAAGAAGTGTTTCATGTTCTTTAATTGTAATATTTGCACAGTCATGCCATTTATAAATATATTTAAATATGTACTTTACACTTTTTATAGAAGCACAGCTTTCAATATTAATATGGCAGTTGTATTTTAATGTCAAGTATGGGTTGTATGGTACAACCCAAGAGTTATCTATTTTTTTACCATTTATTTCTATTGATAGACTTTTTTTGCTTTTCTTGTAACGTGGATAACCATCTACATTGATTAAAGTTTCTTCTTGGAAAGATTTTGGAAATTGCTTAGAGCAAACCCCATCAACCATACATGGAGATCTTAGATTATGCTCCCCACAGGGCCCATGTATCATGTATTTGGTAACAATTGCATGTAACCGTGGATTGACTTCAATGTCAGGAATTTCAGCACAAATCTATAACTTGTGCATTTTTAGGCTTATCTTGTGCACATAATATAACCAAAACATGTGCATGAGGTAACCCACATTTTTGAAATTCAATTACATGAACTTTGGCAGCTGGTTTACCCAAAACATGTTTCTTTGTGATATCATCAATACATTCTTGAAGTTTTAAATGAAAAATTCTTTCAGATTTAAAACAATTTCTGACCATTTTGAGTTACATGTCATAGTTATAAAAAAAATCAGGCTTCCCATACTTTCTTACAATAGCCATGGCATTTTGGTAATTCTGTACCATGTTTTTGGGACTACCCTGGAATGTAGATGGAAGTATAACTGCTTTGCCGGGAAGTAAGCCCTGCTCTGCAGCTACATTTTGAAGATGGTCCATGAGACCTGTATACTTTTCAACCCTTAATTTGGACTGATTTTGTCTAGCATAGTTTAAACGATTAGCTTCTGTTTTAACATATGCATCTACAAAGTACTGCTGAGTCAATTTCCTAGCGCTCAGAAATGGGTTAAACTCGTAACGGATGGAAAGTATATACCCATAAAATTGCATTTGTCTGACCCTTTCTCTTGGCTTTGCTAAGGATTGGGTTCTTATATTTCTAACTGTAGTAGGGTTATAATTAAGTTTAATTTTAGGTGGCCAACTTTGATCCCCAAAAGGGAAAAGAACATTGGTTCCAAATTTGGATCTAAAATACTTATCCTTTATGGGGGTTTTTCATTGTTTGTACTTCGACAATGAATAATAAGATCTTGCTCAAAAGGAGGTTCACCATCTGCATTTTGGAAAATAATAGCTACCTCATTACACCGAGGAGCATTATATTTACGTTGATCGTTTTTGTGATCTTGTACTATTGCCATGGTCACAGTTGCAGGTGTAACACCATTTCGAGATGTATCTTCTAAACATTCTTGTTCTACTTCATATAACATTTTACATGCTTCTGCAAAAAGATTGTTTAAAGCCATTAAAGAACTCAACTCAGTCATTAAATCAGGGTTGCAATTTGTATTTTCATCAATCATAAGACGCTGTTGTGCAGCCTCATCGGGATCAAGAATATATAGTTGTGCAAACTTTCTATTATCCTTATTGGAAGGATGAAGTGATCCAGTTCTGTGATATATTTGTCCATTAATTCTAAAACAGTAAGGGCCATAACCGGGAGGAGGAGCAATTTTCGACCTCATTGAAGCAAATGCTAATGAATTATTAAAAGATCTAATATTTGTGTAAATTTTTTTTGAATGTTTATGTCTTCCTGTCATTAAACTTTCTATTAAAGGAGGAACTTTAATAGCTTCAATATTTACTTTTTCTTTGCTGCAGCATTGACTAAATAATATGTACACAGTTATGATGATCAAATGAATCATCATATCTCGCAAGTGCTGCAATGTGTTGAGTATGTTTTGTCAAATTTGTATGATGACTTTTTACATAACTTGCACTATGTTTCCTTTTTATGTTCCCTTTCTATATTGCTTATGCTAAGCTGTTTTTGTGTTTCTGATTGTTCATTTTCTGAACGTACTTTTCTATGAGCGTAAGCATTTTTTGTTGTTCTTTATGTCTCTGATTTTCTGTCATATTTGCTCTCTCTTTTCTTTTCTGTACTGTTTTTGATTCCCTTAAATGGGCCCTTTCTTCATCAGTTTTTTTATTTATATTTATCCTATGTCTCTCATTTCGTCTCTTTTTAGCAGCAAATTGTTCTTCTAAAGATTCTGAAAATGGTGGATTCTTTCACCACCATGCCATTCTCGGAATTCTTTTGTCCTCGCGCTGCCAACATTCCATTGAGGATGCGTGCGCAACTGCCGACGGTGACGGACATTACAAACGCAATTATAGTATAGATAGATTGATATGAGGATCAGTTTTTAACATAAGGTAAAGATTTTGAGCTAGATTACAAGTGAAGCGCAAATGATAGCACAAGATTGAGCGCATGATAACTCACCTTGCACTAAAAATAACTCACAATCCGATATTACAAGAAGATGGTTTTAAAAAACTTTTTAGAGCGTCCTATACTTTTTTTTTATTAAGGGTTTTTTTTATTGAGTATTTAAAATTGCAGAGATATGACTCAGAAAAGGTAACAAAAAGAAACATAATTGAGAATTGAAAACATAAGACACTAGGGCCTAGATTTAGAGTTTTGTCGGTAAGGACCCGCGTAGCTAACGCCGGCTTTTTTCTGGCCGCACCATAAAAATAACTCTGGTATTGAGAGTCCACAAAAAGGCTGCGTAGAGCATTTTTAACGCAGCTTCAACTCTCGATACCAGAGTTGCTTACGCAAGCGGCCAGCCTCAAAAACGTGCTCGTGCACGATTCCCCCATAGGAAACAATGGGGCTGTTTGAGCTGAAAAAAAACCTAACACCTGCAAAAAAGCTGCGTTCAGCTCCTAACGCAGCCCCATTGTTTGCTATGGGGAAACACTTCCTACGTCTGCACCTAACACCCTAACATGTACCCCGAGTCTAAACACCCCTAGCCTTACACTTATTAACCCCTATTCTGCCGCCCCCGCTATCGCTGACCCCTGCATATTATTTTTAACCCCTAATCTGCCGCTCCGTAAACCGCCGCTACTTACATTATCCTTATGTACCCCTAATCTGCTGCCCCTAACACCGCCGACCCCTATATTATATTTATTAACCCCTAATCTGCCCCCCTCAACGTCGCCTCCACCTGCCTACACTTATTAACCCCTAATCTGCCGAGCGGACCTGAGCGCTACTATAATAAAGTTATTAACCCCTAATCCGCATCACTAACCCTATAAAAAATAGTATTAACCCCTAATCTGCCCTCCCTAACATCGCCGACACCTAACTTCAAACATTAACCCCTAATCTGCCGACCGGAGCTCACCGCTACTATAATAAATGTATTAACCCCTAAAGCTAAGTCTAACCCTAACACTAACACCCCCCTAAATTAAATATAATTTTAATCTAACGAAATTAATTAACTCTTATTAAATAAATTATTCCTATTTAAAGCTAAATACTTACCTGTAAAATAAATCCTAATATAGCTACAATATAAATTATAATTACATTGTAGCTATTTTAGGATTAATATTTATTTTACAGGCAACTTTGTAATTATTTTAACCAGGTACAATAGCTATTAAATAGTTAAGAACTATTTAATAGTTACCTAGTTAAAATAATAACAAAATTACCTGTAAAATAAATCCTAACCTAAGTTACAATTAAACCTAACACTATACTATCATTAAATTAATTAAATAAAATACCTACAATTACCTACAATTAAACCTAACACTACACTATCAATAAATAAATTAAATACAATTCCTACAAATAACTACAATGAAATAAACTATGTAAAGTACAAAAAATAAAAAAGAACTAAGTTACAAAAAATAAAAAAATATTTACAAACATAAGAAAAATATTACAACAATTTTAAACAAATTACACCTACTCTAAGCCCCCTAATAAAATAACAAAGACCCCCAAAATAACAAAATGCCCTACCCTATTCTAAATTACTACATTTCGGAATTAAGGTAGGAATATTCTGATTGGCTGATGGAATCAGCCAATCAGAATCAAGTTCAATCCGATTGGCTGATTCGATCAGCCAATCAGATTGAGCTTGCATTCTATTGGCTGTTCCGATCAGCCAATAGAATGCGAGCTCAATCTGATTGGCTGATTGGATCAGCCAATCGGATTGATCTTGATTCTGATTGGCTGATTCCATCAGCCAATCAGAATATTCCTACCTTAATTCCGATTGGCTGATAGAATCCTATCAGCCAATCGGAATTCAAGGGACGCCATCTTGGATGACGTCCCTTAAAGGAACCGTCATTCAGCTAGTAGGCGTCGGGAGAAGAGGATGTTCCGCGTCGGAGGTCTGCAAGATGGATCCAGAAGAAAGAAGATTGAAGATGCCGTTGATAGAAGACTTCATCCGGATCATGGACCTCTTCAACTCCCGCTTGGATGAAGACTTCATCCGGATCATGGACCTCTTCAGCTCCCGCTTGGATGAAGACTTCAGCCGGATCATGGACCTCTTCATCCCCCCGCTTGGGCTTGGATCAGGACATCGGAGGAGCTCTTCAGGACGGATCGGTGAACCTGGTAGGGTGAAGACAAGGTAGGAAGATCTTCAGGGGCTTAGTGTTAGGTTTATTTAAGGGGGGTTTGGGTTAGATTAGGGGTATGTTGTAATGGGGTGGGTTGTAATGTTGGGGGGGGTATTGTAAGTTTTTTTTTACAGACAAAAGAGCTGAATTTCTTGGGGCATGCCCCGCAAAGGGCCCTGTTCAGGGCTGGTAAGGTAAAAGAGCTTTGAAATGTAGTAATTTAGAATAGGGTAGGGCATTTTGTTATTTTGGGGGTCTTTGTTATTTTATTAGGGGGCTTAGAGTAGGTGTAATTAGTTTAAAATTGTTGTAATATTTTTCTTATGTTTGTAAATATTTTGTTATTTTTTGTAACTTAGTTCTTTTTTATTTTTTGTACTTTAGATAGTTTATTTCATTGTAGTTATTTGTAGGAATTGTATTTAATTTATTTATTGATAGTGTAGTGTTAGGTTTAATTGTAGGTAATTGTAGGTATTTTATTTAATTAATTTATTGATAGTGTAGTGTTAGGTTTAATTGTAACTTAGGTTAGGATTTATTTTACAGGTAATTTTGTTATTATTTTAACTAGGTAACTATTAAATAGTTCTTAACTATTTAATAGCTATTGTACCTGGTTAAAATAATTAATAACAAAGTTGCCTGTAAAATAAATATTAATCCTAAAATAGCTACAATGTAATTATAATTTATATTGTAGCTATATTAGGATTTATTTTACAGGTAAGTATTTAGCTTTAAATAGGAATAATTTATTTAATAAGAGTTAATTAATTTTGTTAGATTAAAATTATATTTAATTTAGGGGGGTGTTAGTGTTAGGGTTAGACTTAGCTTTAGTGGTTAATACATTTATTAGAATAGCGGTGCGGTCCGCTCGGCAGATTAGGGGTTAATAAGTGTAGGCAGTTGGAGGCGACGTTGTGGGGGGCAGATTAGGGGTTAATAAATATAATATAGGGGTCGGCGGTGTTAGGGGCAGCAGATTAGGGGTACATAGCTATAATGTAGGTGGCGGCGCTTTGCGGTCGGCAGATTAGGGGTTAATTATTGTAGGTAGCTGGCGGCGATGTTGTGGGGGGCAGGTTAGGGGTTAATAAATATAATACAGGGGTCGGCGGTGTTAGGGGCAGCAGATTAGGGGTACATAAGTATAACGTAGGTGGCGGTCGGCAGATTAGGGGTTAAAAAAATGTAATCGAGTGGCGGCGATGTGAGGGGGCCTCAGTTTAGGGGTACATAGGTAGTTTATGGGTGTTAGTGTACTTTAGAGTACAGTAGTTAAGAGTTTTATGAACCGGCGTTAGCCCAGAAAGCTCTTAACTACTGACTTTTTTCCTGCCGCTGGAGTTTTGTCGTTAGATGTCTAACGCTCACTTCAGACACGACTCTAAATACCGGAGTTAGAAAGATCCCATTGAAAAGATAGGATACGCAATTGACGTAAGGGGATCTGCGGTATGGAAAAGTCGCGGCTGAAAAGTGAGCGTTAGACCCTTTTTTGAGTGACTCCAAATACCGGAGTTAGCCTAAAACCAGTTTTAGGAGCCTCTAACGCTGGTTTTCACGGCTAACGCCAAACTCCAAATCTAGGCCTAGGATAGTACAGTTACATTTTGAATATTGACCATACAAGCCGTTTCATAGTCCATGCCAGATCATCTCGTTAGCTCATCGATTTGTAAAACATCTTTACACTATAGTTTTCCAGACATATCCTATCACAAGCAGACATATTATCATAAGCATAATAAATTTACAATGAAAGAAATCAGACATGTTATATAGAGTCTAGTAGCAGTTTTAAGAAATTGTTACAGCTGCAATATAAGAACTTCACTGAATAATAATAATAAATACGAATAGATTGTTGAAAGTGGTATTTTTATAAAGTTAAGAGCCATGTTACTTGTTGTCTCCAATCCTGGATGTTGGGTATTTTAGCACTTTTCCAATCTCAGAATCAATTGCTTAACGTTACTGATCATGATATAGGGCAACAAAAGTCTGAATTTATATTTTAGTTTGGGTGGTTTGTTGAATAAAAAAATGAGGGGGTCCCAGCATAGTTTAAGTGCTAATGCCCATTCAATTTACCCATGTATACACTTTCAGTAAGACGTAAGGCTTGAGCAATTCCACCATATGTGTGCAAGTGTGCCTTCTTGACCACATCCCCTCCAACACAACTTGTCAGTATTTGGGAATATTTTTGATAGTCTACATGGGGTTAAATACTAGATAGTAATTTTATATTGGTTTCTGCAACATTCATAGAGGATGGTTGTTTCCCTATATGTTTAAAGATTAGTTGCCAATCCATAGATTCAATAGATAGATGTAGTTCATTTTCCCATGATTCAGTATATGCTGGTAACTGTTTAGATTGTAGTGCCAGTAAAAGTTTATATGATATTGAAAGACCTTTTTTTTTTGAAGGGCCTGTTGTTTGGCATAGTGTTTCAAAGGTAGTTAGTGGTTTAATTAAACTAGGTCTATTTATGTTGTGGTGGATAAAGTGTGATAATTTAAAGTACACATACCAATTTTGATATATAGGAATAGGACCGAGCCACTATAGGTGTTTATGTTTCCAATTATTAAATTCAGTTTAATAGCAGACGCTATGTCTGTATGCGATATAGGCGTATCCTAATCTTTTATCTGTTGTGTGGTTAGTTGGGGGTAAGATGGTTCCCGAGAGATATGAGGATGGGTCTGCAAATAGGTTAGTTGGGTGTTCCCTTGTATCTATATTATAGAGAGTATTATAATATGTTTTGAATTGGGCAAGCATGTCAGGTGTGGATTTTATCTTGGTTTTTGTAGGGGTCTTCAAGTTTTAAATTTTGAAGCTCTTGCCAGGAGCTTTCCAATTCTATTGCTTTCATAGTTAAAGTGTTGCTTGAGTTTTATTGCAAGTAGGTTAAATTCAGTGGTCAAGAGATCCTGTAAGGATTTCCTGGTATCTTGTAATTTAAAATATAACTGGTGGTTGTTAGGGTCCTGTTTATGGGCGAACTCTAAGTGTAAAAGAGTGTTGGAGAGATGCATAGAATTTTGTCTGGCTGCTTTCTTCATTTGTGATTCGAATTTGAGAAAATTCCCCACTCATGAAGCATTAATGTGCCTCCCACACTATGAAAGGATCACTATCACCTAGAGATATAAAGGTAAAGTATTCTTTTAGGAATTTCTCATATTGTTCTACAAGGTTGGTAGTATTGAAGATGGACTCGTCTACTTTTCATATATACAGATGAAGAGCAGAATTAGGCAATTTAAATTGGACTATGACCATGTGGGGTGCAATATTTTTGCAGCCTCTGTATTTGCTAATTCACTCTGGCTAGTAAAAATATAATTGAGTCTCCTATATGTGCAATGGGGTGGTGAAATAAAGGTGTAATCTCTTCTAGAAGAGTGCATGAATCTCCAGGAATCATATAAATTATAGTCTCTTGTCAGTTTCCATAGTTATTTGATTGTTCATTTGGAGGTTTTTGAGTTGGAATTTGAACTGTCTAAATATGGATCTAGTGGGATGTTCATATCGTCCCCCAGCAACACCACACCCTTCGATATGTCTAAAATATGGTTATAGGTTTTTTTAAAGAATGGTAGTTGTTTAGTATCTGGTGCATAAATGTTGATCAGCGTTATAGGAGCCCCGTATAGGATTCCAAGCACCCCCAGGAACCTACCTTCATTGTCTGTGGTAGTTTGAATATGTTTAAAGGAAGATTTTTATGAATCAGAATACTGCCCGAGCCACATTTACATAACTGAAAATGTATGGGAAGGAGGGTGGGGGAGTAGGAATTCTCCTGTCTCCACACAGTACCTTTCACTGTATTCCTTCAGCCCCTCTCTTTCCTTCTCATCTTTTTAAGTTCATGCTATTCGCCTCTTCTCCCCTCTAGCTCTTCATGTTGCAGTTATCTATCGGCCCCCTGGCCCAGCATCACAATTTTTGGACCAATTTGAAGCCTGGCTTCCACATTTTCTCTCTTGTAATGTCCCTTCTCTCATCTTAGGGGACTTCAACATATCAGTTGATAATCCTAACATGCCTGCTGCCTCTAAACTTCTATCTCTTACTACCTCTTTTGGCCTGTCCCAGTGGACAACATCTCCAACCCACTGTGAAGGCAACTCCATAGGCCTGGTTTTACTAATCTCTGTGCTGTTTCCAACTTCCTTAACTTCCCATTTCCTCTCTCTGACCACCATCTACTAACTTTCTCTTTTACTCTACCTGCCTCATCTTTACAAGCTCCCAAGAAACTGCTACCTTACAGGAATTTAAATGACTTGGATCTCACAGACTTTTACACTCAACTAAATCCTCTGCTCTCTGGCATTTCATCCCTCTCTTGCCCAAACCTCATGGCTTTACAGTATAATTCGCACTAAAATCAACACTTGACAAAGCTGCACCCTCCACTGTTCACCGTACATCAATCACTCTACGGCAATCATGGTACACCAAACAGACCAGAAATCTTCAGCGATGTTCACGGGCTGCTGAACGGCAGTGGAGGAAATCACCCACCTGTGCTGATTTCCGGCATTATAAATTCATCCTTAAGTCCTACAACACTGCGCTCAGCCTGGCCAAACAAGTCTATTTCTTCTCCCTTTTGTCATCTCACGCATCCAACTCCAGAAAGCTGTTCTCAACCTTTAACTCCCTTCTACGCCACCTGCACCACCGCCTATTACCAACCTTACTGCTCAGATTATTGCTGATCACTTCAAAAATAAAATTGACACCATTAGAAAAGATATCTGCACCTAACACCCCTCAAACCCAGAAATCCTACCCACCCCTTCTATTAACAAAACTCTATGCTACTTCCCTCCTGTAACAGAGGAAGAAGTCTCTGTACTCCTATCCTTGGCTCATCTTACAACCTGCCCACTTGACCCTATTCCTTCATGACTTCTTCCCTCTCTCTCTGCTTTACTAACCCCTATACTAACTAATCTCTTTAACCAATCTCTCACCGCTGGCACATTTCCTGATACATTCAAGCATGCGTCAATCATACCAATCCTAAAAAAGCCCTCGCTTGACCCCTCCACGCCTTCTAACTATCGACCGGTCTCCTTACTTCCCTTTGTTTCAAAATTATTGGAACGACTGGTCTATAATCGGCTAACTCAATTTCTCACAACTAATTTCATTCTTGATTCACTACAATCTGGTTTCAGCCCTAAACTCAACAGACACCGCTCTTGCTAAAGTAACAAATGACCTGTTATCAGCTAAATCAAAAGGCCACTACTCCTTACTAATTCTTCTTGACCTATCTTCTGCTTTTGACACAGTTGACCATCCTCTCCTCCTAAAAATACAACATTCATTTGGCATCCGAGACACAGCCCTCTCCTGGTTTGCCTCATTTCTCTCAGACCGCTAGTTTTCAGTTTCCTTTAACAACATATCTTGTGATCCTATGCCTCTCTCAGTTGGAGTACCGCAAGGCTCTGTCTTGGGCCCCTTGCTTTTCTCTCTCTATACATCCTCCCTTGGAAACCACTTATATGCTGATGATACCCAAATCTATCTTTCCTCTCCTAATATCTCTCCCTCTTTACTCAACCAGATTTCCAACTGCCTCTCTGCAATTTACTCTTGGATGTCTTCACACTACCTCTAACTCAATATGTCCAAAACTGAGCTGCTTCTTATTCCCCCCTCTTTGAGACATCCAACACCTGACATTTCTCTGACGGTTGGAGACTCGATTCTCACCCGCTTACCCTAGGTCCGCTGTCTTGGGGTCAAACTAGACTCAAAACTCACATTTAACCCACATCTACAACCACTTACCAAATCCTGCAGTTGACACCTACGCAACATTTCCAGACTTCGTCCCTTCCTTACTCAAAAAACTAAAAAAAATACTTATTCATTCCCTCATTTTGTCACACATTGATTATTGCAATCTACTTCTAAATGGCCTTCCAAAAACACTGCCTCTCCACCCTCCAATCTATTATGAATGCTTCTGCTAGACTCATCCACCTAAGTAGCTGATCTACATCAGCTGATCTGCTCTGCCAGTCTCTACACTAGCTCCCCATACACTCCAGAATACATTTTAAAGTATTAACCCTAACTTACTAAGCACTCAACAGTCTAACTCCCAACTATATTTCCTCTCTCATCGTGAAATATTTCCCATCCCGTCCTTCTCGATCAACATCTGACCTACATCTCTCCACTCCTGTTTTCTCTACGTCCCTCTCCCGCTACCAAAACTTTTCACGTGCTGTTCCTGTCTTCTGGAACTCTGTACCCACTCCATAAGACTGTCTCCAACCTTGTATAGCTTCAGACGCTCCTTGAAACCCCACCTGTTCAGAGAGGCTTACCATCTCTCCTCTATCCCTCATCCGAACCAAACTAATACATGAACTGCCTGACTCACTACTGCAACTACAACCGATGTGACAAGCTACCCCAACCTTATGTCTCTGCATCCTAAACCTGTAGATTGTGAGCTCTCCGGAGCAGGGCCCGCTTCCTCCTGTACTAGATTTGTTTAGTTTTGTATTTTATCACAAATCTTTGTCATTGTATACCCCTATCATTGTACCTAGCGCTACGGAACTTGACGGCGCTATACAAATAAGAGATAATAATAATATTGGGCAAGGGATCTATGAGGGGGGAATGTAGGGTATTGAGGGGGGGCAGCTACACTACATAACATTTTTTATTCTATATAAAAAGAAACACATTTAGAGGGGGGAGGGCTAGAGAGCTGTATGGGGGGTGGGGGGATCAGGGAGGTTGGTGGCTAAGGGGTGATCCAAAACTGCAGAATCAAAATTAAAACATTTTTTTTAAAAAAGGGGTTTTATTTTAGTACTGGCAGACTTTCTGCCAGTACTTAAGATGGCAGTGACAATTATGAGGTGGGGAAGGGAAGAGAGCAGTTTGAAGGGGGTCAGGGAGGGATCAGGGGGTGGGATGTGTCAGGTGGGAGGCTGATTTCTACACTAAAGCTAAAATTAACCCAGCAAGCTACCTAATTAACCCCTTAACTGCTGGGCATAATATAAGCGTGGTCCGCAGCAGCATTTAGCGGCCTTCTAATTACCAAAAAGCAACACCAAAGCCATATGTGTCTGCTATTTCTGAACAAAGGGGATCCCAGAGAAGCATTTACAACCATTTGTGCCATAATTGCTCAAGCTGTTTGTAATTAATTTCAGTGAGAAACCTTAAGTTAGTGAAAAAGTTAACAATTTTTTTTTATTTAAACAGGAAACTCTTCCTAGTGCAGCTCAAGGTGTATGGTGTATGGGGAGGGAAATTAATCCTGTCCAAGCTGTGTAATACGTGCAAACAATACAATTGGTATAAGGATATAGATGAAGCAAGGTCTGCGGTATGGCAGGTATGAATGCGGCTTGACACCGGGATGGTGTATAACTCACCACACTTGCTGCTTGAGCCTGTCTCCGGGAGCCTTTAGAAAAAACTGCCGCTGCTACTGCACCACTGACTCCTCACTCGTAGAGGTCGTTGTCCGGTGCTCCGATAATCATCCGTATGGGCATACCACTCCACAGCCTCCGTAATGCTGTTTAGTTTGCACTCTGTGACTGAGCGTTGTCAGGTGCTTCCGGTCCGTGACGTGAATCGTCTCCTTCACCAATGGGATTCCCTGCTACTCGATCGTAGCCCCATGCACCTACTGTTCACCTGAGTGCCGAGATTTCGAGCGTGGTAACAATGATATCCAGACAACAAAAAGTACAAAAACCATGCGAGTCTCCAGGCACTATAAAGTTTTAAAAGTTCATGATTTATTGGAAACCATGTGAAAAAAGTGATAAAAACGAAGTGAACATAAAAATGTGAAGCTGGGCTGTATTACGCGTTTCGGCTACATGTTAGCCTTACTCATAGACACACTTTGTGAGGACAGACACTGAGCTTAAATAGCCCCTGTGACTGAAAAAACAAAGCCCCAGCTGAGCATGATTGACGAAAATACATTCTTATATTAAACTGAGATACAACTATGTAAATAACAAACATGGGATCAGGACAAGTTCTATACTTGACAAATATTACAACGTATGAGAAAAGAATGCAATAAGAGGAAAATGCAAATAAAAATAAAAAATATATATAACCACCAGTATATATATAAATCGTTAACACTGGGTGTATAGGGGGAAACAAAGCTGTAGCTTTGTTTCCCCCTATACACTCAGTGTTAACGATTTATATATATATTTATATATATATACTGGTGGTTATATATATATTTTTTATTTTTATTTGCATTTTCCTCTTATTGCACTTTTTTCTCATACGTTGTAATATTTGTCAAGTATAGAACTTGTCCTGATCCCATGTTTGTTATTTACATAGTTGTATCTCAGTTTAATATAAGAATGTATTTTCGTCAATCATGCTCAGCTGGGGCTTTGTTTTTTCAGTCACAGGGGCTATTTAAGCTCAGTGTCTGTCCTCACAAAGTGTGTCTATGAGTAAGGCTAACATGTAGCCAAAACGCGTAAGACAGCCCAGCTTCACATTTTTATGTTCACTTTGTTTTTATCACTTTTTTCACCTGGTTTCCAATAAATCATGAACTTTTAAAACTTTATAGTGCCTGGAGACTCGCATGTTTTTTTTACTTTTTGTTGTCTGAATTTTTTTTATTTGATTGCATTTGGCGGTCAAATGTTGTCATGAAATATACCAAAATGGGCCTAGATCAATACTTCTGGTTGTCTACTACACTATACTAAAGCTAAAATTAACCCTACAAGCTCCCTACAAGTGCCTTAATTAACCCCTTCACTGCTGGGCATAATACAAGTGTGGTGCGCAGTGGCATTTAGCGGCCTTCTAATTATCAAAAAGTAATGCCAAAGCCTTATATGTCTGCTATTTATGAACGATGGGGATCCCAGAGAAGCATTTACAACCATTTGTGCCATAATTGCACAAGCTGTTTGTAAATAATTTCAGTGAGAAACCTAAAGTTTGTAAAAAAAGTGAACTATTTTTTTTATTTGATGGCATTTGGCGGTAAAATTGTGACATGAATATACCAAAATGGGCCTAGATTAATACTTTGGGTTGTCTACTAAAACAAAAGATATAAATGTGAAGAGTTATTCAGAGATTCTTGACAGATATCAGTGTTCCAAAAAAAATGGTTTGGAAATAGCAAAGTGCTACTTGTACTTATTGCCTTATAACTTGCAAAAAAGCAAAGAACATATAAACATTGTTTATTTCTAAACCCTGGACAAAATTTGGAAACTATTTAGCATAGGTGTTTTTTGGCGGTTGTAGATGTGTAACAGATTTTGGGGGTCAAAGTTAGAAAAAGTGTGGGTTTTTTCAATTTTTTCTACATATTTTATAGTTTTTTTTATAGTAAATTATAAGATATGATGAAAATAATGGTATCTTTAGAAATTCCATTTAGGGGCGAGAAAAACGGTATATAATATGTGTGTGTACAGTAAATGAGTAAGAGGAAAATTACAGCTAAACACAAACACTGCAGAAATGTAAAAATAGCCCTGGTCCCAAACGGTAAGAAAATTGAAAAGTGCTGTGGTCACTAATAGGTTACTTTTTTGAATTTGATGATTATATCTCAGGGAGGTGCATCTTCTGGGGGTTTAGGCCGTAATGCCTTGTGGGCTCTGTACCACAAAAAAACAATTGAAGACGTAGTGCCTTTGATATGTGCAAATAGCGTGGGTAGATAAGTTGACAGGTCCTTTGGAAGGACTGACTCGGGAATGCCTCTTATCCTGAGATTCTGTCAACGGCTTCTGTTCTCAAGGCCCTTTATCTTATCATGGAGGATATCAATTAAAGCTTCAGTTTTGTCTTGTAATTGATTGACCTATTCTTGAATGTTATATGAATACTCTTTTAGGGTGTCCACTCTAAACCCAATAGTATGCATTTCTTGTTTGAGGTCTGCCATCTTCTCTCTCATACAAGTCCTGGCTATCTCTGCTATGTCTTGTTTTAAAGCTAGCCATGAGAATAGGGAAGTTGGTATTTGTGAGAGTGGTTCTGTTGCTTTTACAGACTTGTTAAGTGGAGGAGAAGTAAGCAAGGACGAACAGAGTGGTTCTTGTTCTAAGGTGGCAGAACTTTGGCTTGCAGCAGAAAAAAAAGGTTTTTAACTGTGGTATCTTTAATACTTGGTGTCTTAGTAAGCCTGATAGGCTTTTACTAGCTTCTTGGAAGTCATCTTGGCGATTCAGATTAGTATGTATTAAATATTGTAAATTCTGTGTACACCATGTTGCAATAAATATGGTAGGATTATCACTGCCCTGAGATGTATATGCTTTAAAGTGAGTCCCTGAGATGTCTTTCACACAGCTGGACTTCTATATGATATATCGTGTGTATTCAGGGATAAAGGGTGAATGTGTTTCCCTGTGGTTCTGACCTACTATGAAGGCTTTGGGCCTAGTCAATACCCTCGGTTGTGTCCCACTATTCTCGCCACCCAAGTTTTACACTGCACCCGGGGCCATGTGGCTGAGGCCCAGTTCCCCTGTATTAGCGAGTAGGTAAATAATAAACATGAATGTGTTTTTGAGGTGCTCTCAGTGATGTCGCTGGTGGGCTGTTTAATTTTTGGGCCCAGACCACGTGGGCGGGTATGGAGCGGAATTGCCTGTTGGCCCAATCCTCCCCTGGGAGTAGGTTGGAATGTGGTCGAAGAAACGCTGTAGGAGGTCTGTGCTGACCCGTTACTCATGCCTGAATTGGAAGCATTGGATTCTGTGGATCACAGGATCACCCGCTATAGGCAATGAGTGCAAGGCTCACTGTACAATGGCATTGAGCATCTGTGCCTCTGCTATCCCCTCCGGCAGTTGTGCGTCTCTCCACAGGTCTCTGCTGACTAGAAACGGATCTTGGGGTGTACAAGTGCTAGGGCATATTAGGAAATCTCATTTAGAACATCTCCATGTGTAGGAATTTGGCAAAAATTGTGAGCTGGTATATGGAGCTCGGGGATTTAGCTGCAATGTTAGCAGCGGCCAGTTCTACCCCCAGAGTGTCCTATACTTTTAATGGATAGTGTAGGTAGTGCTATTTGAGTACTTGTGTTGCTCTTGGGCGCAATGCAAAATACTGC
Organism: Bombina bombina; assembly: GCF_027579735.1. Taxonomy (NCBI): domain Eukaryota; kingdom Metazoa; phylum Chordata; class Amphibia; order Anura; family Bombinatoridae; genus Bombina; species Bombina bombina. The sequence continues at coordinate 518,693,371 of NC_069502.1, forward strand.
AATGCAACATCCAGGAATTTCCGAAATGTATTTTACTAAATTCCCCCATAGAAGTCTGTTATCTGAGGGATTTAACTTATCTGCACTATCTAACATGAAGATGTTAAGCAATAAATATTTACTTTGGACTTGTAATATAAATGCAAAAATAGAATGGCTGTTAACGATGCTTATGTGATGTTAACGCACAATATCATTTTTTGCGCTCCACTTTTAATCTAGGCCTATGCTAGGCGATTGCTGGCATCCTTACTCTTCAAAGTAACACAACCTTCCACAGCAGGTCAGTTCTTTTCCAGTTGAAATGTGCACAAACATTTTTGCAGAATTTTACATGAACAAAACAAAAAATGTAAATAAACCACAACATTTTCAAGAAAATACATTTATACATGAAGAATAGAATTTAAAAAGAGTATCTTTATTCAAGACATAAGTTTTCAGTATAGAGAAAACATTTCTTTTTTTGCCAGGGAGAAATATAAAAATAGCCAACCAGTAAGAAAGATGAGATTCTATATTTTAGAGAGTGCATAATGTAAGCTTTTAATTTTGCACTAGCAAAGAATGTGGTGTAAAATTCCCAGCACAAGTCACAAAAGGTATTTACCAAGCCATCAAGACCCTTGAGTTTTTTTTTAGATTTTTTTTTTTTTTCTTCTCCAGCATATCAGTAATTTGGATATTTACTGCACATTTAAATCTGATTCGATTTGTACTATTTCTCCAAGTGTAATGATCTAAAAAAAGAGAGATCTATATGTAAACCTTCATCTCTAGATTTTTTGAATGCTTAAACCAAACACATAAATAAAATTTTAAACGTATTGTATTTTTTGCATATTGGCGAAATAAAGGTATTGGATTTGAAAGTTTTTTTTAAACTCTCAACTTAATGACACAAATCACATATTCATATTCTAGGCTAACAACACTGCAAACGTAGCTAGAGTTTTTAGAATAACTTACAGATTTATAGACCCAAATACTTACCAATGTATACTTTAAGCTGTTTATGCTGAAGAGATTGTTAAAGAATTTATAGCTTTAAAAATAAAGACCAGAGAGAGAATCAGATGTCTTATATGTTATTTTTTATCTGAATTTTCCACAATTTTTAAAGAGGAACTATTTAAACACATTGAAACCCTCAATTGCTAAAGTTTTTTATAGCAACAACGTCATCAGACCTCTTGTGCCAGAGCATGACAACAGAGCAATTACCTCACAGTCTAAAGCACCTTCAGTAATAGAAGCTATTTCAGGTTCCTCAGATTCTGAATCTGAGGGTTATCTCTCTATTAGGGATGGGCAAATGTGTTTATATTCAAATTTGAATGTTTGAACAAATGTTATTGTAGAAATTCGATTTACATAATATAATGTTGATAAGAACGAATATTCTTAAAAATTCGATTTTCGAATGTTATTTACAGTTTTCGAATGTCACATTCGAATTCGAATGTCACATTCGAATTCGAATGTCGCTTTCAAATTCGAATATTACATTTATAAAACACAATTGTAGACTAGAAACACTATTTTGAATTTGAATGTCACATTTATAAAACACAGTATTAGACTAGAAATACTCTTTCGAATTTGAAAGTCACATTCGAATCGAATATCACATTTGAATCGAATATCCCATTCAAATCGAATATTACATTTATTAAACACAGTTGTAAACTAGAAATACTATTTCCAATTCGAATGTTACATTCGAATTTGAATGTCACATTCGAATTAGAATATTACATTTAAAACACAGTATTAGACTAGAAATACTATTTCAAATTTGAATGTGACATTCGAATGTAGCATTCAAATTTGAATATTACATTTATTAAACACAGTTGTAGGGGTGACAGAACATCTTCTATAAAGTAAGTTGGTTTTGAGAGTTAGCAATCAGGGATTATGAAACTGGATTGTGACAGATTTTGAGGAGCTACTAAGATTATTATTCTAACCCATATCGGATCCTGAAGGCCCTCCAATGAGGATATGGACTCTAAGCATGCAGTGCTAGGCACTTTCACAGCATGTGACATCTTATTTGGCAAATGATTTTTTTTAAATTATGACACACAATGCTCCCCCTAGCATTCCAAAGACTTGCTCATTCCATTTGGCTGTGTAACCAGAATTAGAGTGGCTGCCACATCGGTTTATTTAGCCTCCAGAGCAGAAAATCACGGTGAGTAAACTTCGCAACCTTATCTATTTCCATCTTACTTTGAATGCAGTGATTTTCCCATGTGAACTTCTATGTCTGCTGACCTATTTATGCTACAAACAGAGGATTTTACCTGGAGCTCTGTTGTCTTCTTTTTAAGACTGTTGTTCCAAATTCCATTCAGATTTTCTCCGCAGGTCAGGAGTCTAATATAGAAATTTTTAATGAGGCTATAGAACTGGCTACAGCAATCTTTTTTTTTTTTTTAATTGCAAAAAGAAACTCTCATTTATTCATAAATCTTTATTAATTCAACTTTTTTGTAGTCTGTTGCTACTTCAAGATTGAGAGTGTTTCCATGTTGAGAGATCCTCTGCTAATGTTGAGAGATGTTTTGCAATAAATCTATTGGGCCTAGATTTAGGCCTAGATTTAGAGTTTGGCGGTAGCCGTCAAAACCAGCGTTAGAGGCTCCTAACGCTGGTTTTAGGCTACCGCCGGTATTTGGAGTCAGTCAGGAAAGGGTCTAACGCTCACTTTGCAGCCGCAACTTTTCCATACCGCAGATCCCCTTACGTCATTTGCGTATCCTATCTTTTCAATGGGATCTTTCTAACTCCGGTATTTAGAGTTGTGGCTGAAGTGAGCGTTAGAAATCTAACGACAAAACTCCAGCCGCAGAAAAAAGTCAGTAGTTAAGAGCTTTCTGGGCTAACGCCGGTTTATAAAGCTCTTAACTACTGTGCTCTAAAGTACACTAACACCCATAAACAACCTATGTACCCCTAAACCGAGGTCCCCCCACATCGCCGCCACTCGATTACATTTTTTTAACCCCTAATCTGCCGACCGCCACCTACGTTATACTTATGTACTCCTAATCTGCTGCCCCTAACACCGCCAACCCCTATATTATATTTATTAACCCCTAACCTGCCCCCCACAACGTCGCCGCCAGCTACCTACAATAATTAACCCCTAATCTGCCGACCTCCACCTACGTTATCCTTATGTACCCCTAATCTGCTGCCCTAACACCGCCGACCCCTATATTATATTTATTAACCCCTAACCTGCCCCCCACAACGTCGCCGCCAGCTACCTACACTTATTAACCCCTAATCTGCCGACCGCCACCTACGCTAACCTTATGTACCCCTAATCTGCTGCCCCTAACACCGCCGACCCCTATATTATATTTATTAGCCCCTAATCTGCCCCCCTCAACGTCGCCTCCACCTGCCTACACTTATTAACCCCTAATCTGCCGAGCGGATCTCACCGCTACTATAATAAAGTTATTAACCCCTAATCCGCCTCACTCCCGCCTCAATAACCCTATAATAAATAGTATTAACCCCTAATCTGCCCTCCCTAACATCGCCGACACCTAACTTCAAACATTAACCCTTAATCTGCCGACTGGAGCTCACCGCTATTCTAATAAATGTATTAACCCCTAAAGCTAAGTCTAACCCTAACACTAACACCCCCCTAAGTTAAATATAATTTAAATCTAACGAAATAAATGAACTCTTATTAAACAAATTATTCCTATTTAAAGCTAAATACTTACCTGTAAAATAAATCCTAATATAGCTACAATATAAATTATAATTATATTATAGATATTTTGGGATTTATATTTATTTTACAGGTAACTTTGTATTTATTTTAACCAGGTACAATAGCTATTAAATAGTTAAGAACTATTTAATAGCTAAAATAGTTAAAATAATTACAAATTTACCTGTAAAATAAATCCTAACCTAAGTTACAATTAAACCTAACACTACACTATCAATAAATTAATTAAATAAAATACCTACAATTATCTACAATTAAACCTAACACTACACTATCAATAAATTAATTAAATACAATATCTACAAATAAATACAATGAAATAAACTAACTAAAGTACAAAAAATAAAAAAGAACTAAGTTACAAAAAATAAAAAAATATTTACAAACATCATAAAAATATTGCAACAATTTTAAACTAATTACACCTACTCTAAGCCCCCTAATAAAATAACAAAGCCCCCCAAAATAAAAAAATGCCCTACCCTATTCTAAATTACAAAAGTTCAAAGTTCTTTTACCTTACCAGCCCTGAACAGGGCCCTTTGGATTCAATCAGCCAATCAGATTGAGCTCACATTCTATTGGCTGTTCCGATCAGCCAATAGAATGCAAGCTCAATCTGATTGGCTGATCGGATCAGCCAATCGGATTGAACTTGATTCTGATTGGCTGATTCCATCAATCAATCAGAATTTTCCTACCTTATTTCCGATTGGCTGATAGAATCCTATCAGCCAATCGGAATTCAAGGGACGCCATCTTGGATGACGTCCCTTAAAGGAACCTTCATTCGTCGGGAAGTCGTCGGTGAAGATGGATGTTCTGCGTCGGCGGGATGAACATGGATCCGGAAGAAAGAAGATTGAAGATGCCCTTGATAGAAGACTTCAGCCGGATCATGGACCTCTTCAGCTCCCGCTTGGATGAAGACTTCAGCCGGATCATGGACCTCTTCAGCTCCCGCTTGGATGAAGACTTCAGCCGGATCATGGACCTCTTCAGCTCCCGCTTGGATGAAGACTTCAGCCAGATCATGGACCTCTTCAGCTCCCGCTTGGATGAAAACTTCAGCCGGATCATGGACCTCTTCAGCTCCCGCTTGGATGAAGACTTCAGCCGGATCATGGACATCTTCAGCCCCCCGCTTGGGCTTGGATCAAGACATCGGAGGAGCTCTTCTGGATCGATCGGTGAACCTGGTATGGTGAAGATAACGTAGGAAGATCTTCAGGGGCTTAGTGTTAGGTTTATTTAAGGGGGGTTTGGGTTAGATTAGGGGTATGTGGGTGGTGGGTTGTAATGTTGGGGGGGGTATTGTATGTGTTTTTTACAGGCAAAAGAGCTGAATTCTTTGGGGCATGCCCCGCAAAGGGCCCTGTTCAGGGCTGGTAAGGTAAAAGAACTTTGAACTTTTGTAATTTAGAATAGGGTAGGGCATTTTTTTATTTTGGGGGTCTTTGTTATTTTATTAGGGGGCTTAGAGTAGTTGTAATTAGTTTAAAATTTTTGTAATATTTTTATGATGTTTGTAAATATTTTTTTATTTTTTGTAACTTAGTTCTTTTTTATTTTTTGTACTTTAGTTAGTTTATTTCATTGTATTTATTTGTAGATATTGTATTTAATTAATTTATTGATAGTGTAGTGTTAGGTTTAATTGTAGGTAATTGTAGGTATTTTATTTAATTTATTTATTGATAGTGTAGTGTTAGGTTTAATTGCAACTTAGGTTAGGATTTATTTTACAGGTAAATTTGTAATTATTTTAACTATTTTAGCTATTAAATAGTTCTTAACTATTTAATAGCTATTGTACCTGGTTAAAATAAATACAAAGTTGCCTGTAAAATAAATATAAATCCTAAAATAGCTATAATATAATTATAATTTATATTGTAGCTATATTAGGATTTATTTTACAGGTAAGTATTTAGCTTTAAATAGGAATAATTTATTTAATAAGAGTTAATTAATTTTGTTAGATTTAAATTATATTTAACTTAGGGGGGTGTTAGTGTTAGGGTTAGACTTAGCTTTAGGGGTTAATACATTTATTAGAATAGCGGTGAGCTCCAGTCGGCAGATTAGGGGTTAATGTTTGAAGTTAGGTGTCGGCGATATTAGGGAGGGCAGATTAGGGGTTAATACTATTTATTATAGGGTTAGTGAGGCGGATTAGGGGTTAATAACTTTATTATAATAGCGGTGCGGTCCGCTCGGCAGATTAAGGGTTAATAAGTGTAGGCAGGTGGAGGCGACGTTGTGGGGGGCAGATTAGGGGTTAATAAATATAATATAGGGGTCGGCGGTGTTAGGGGCAGCAGATTAGGGGTACATAGGGATAATGTAAGTAGCGGCGGTTTACGGAGCGGCAGATTAGGGGTTAAAAAAAATATGCAGGGGTCAGCGATAGCGGGGGCGGCAGATTAGGGGTTAATAAGTGTAAGGTTAGGGGTGTTTAGACTCGGGGTACATGTTAGAGTGTTAGGTGCAGACGTAGGAAGTGTTTCCCCATAGCAAACAATGGGGCTGCGTTAGGAGCTGAACGCGGCTTTTTTGCAGGTGTTAGGTTTTTTTTCAGCTCAAACAGCCCCATTGTTTTCTATGGGGGAATCGTGCATGAGCACGTTTTTGAAGCTGGCCGCGTCCGTAAGCACCGCTGGTATCGAGAGTTGAAGTTGCGTTAAATATGCTCTACGCTCCTTTTTTGGAGCCTAACGCAGCCATTCTGTGAACTCTCAATACCAGCGGTATTTAAAAGGTGCGGCCAGAAAAAAGCCAACGTTAGCTACGCACCCCTTTGGCCGCAGAACTCTAAATCTAGGCGTTGGTTTGCTCAGCTAAATCTCAAAGATGAATACTTGCAACTGTTCCAGTGTTTCCAGCTTACAGGAGTCTCCTTCTGTACAACTGAAGGCAGGAGCAGACATGGGGGCCTATCTATCAAGCTCTGAATGGAGCTTGAGGGCCTGTGTTTCTGATGAACCTGCAGACTCGCCAGAAACAGCAGTTATGAAGCAGCGGTCTAAAGACTGCTGCTCCATAACGCTGTCCACCTGCTCTGAGTACGATCGGGTTGATTGACACTCCCCTGCTGGCAACCCATTGGCCGCGAGTCTGCAGGGGGCGGCATTCCACCAGCAGCTCTTGTGAGCTGCTGGTGCAATGCTGAATACGGAGAGCGTATTGCTCTCCGCATTCAGTGAGGTCTTGCGGACCTGATCTGCACTGTCAGATCAGGTCTGCAAGACCTTTAATAAATAGGCCTCATGGCCGTTAATCTGTTCCATTTTGGCCCAGTTCCCCCCTTGGTGCTTCACCAAGCTTTAATAACTGGTTGTAGCTTGCGTCAAAGCTCATGGTTTGCTCATGCACGGTAAGAGAGGTTAATCCCTTTTCTATGTACATTTTTTACATAAATGATTTTGCTTACATAAAAAAAAAAATCATTCTCAGAGACGAGACCTGGTGGTAATAACAAAATTCTTTAAGCGAATACAAATCAAAATGTCACTGTAATAAATGCATTGTATACTCTTTATGGGTTTTGGTTACATTATTTTATTTATTTACAATGATTCAAACGATTGATAAAATCTTTGGGTATACTTTATTTTCAGTAATTTTTCTTTTTTCTTTTTTTACCAGGTTAATCATTACTGGAAGTCTTATCTTCTTCAAAACATTATTATGGCCTGTTTTTCTCTTTACAGTGAGAATGGATCGTGGATGAGCTTTATCTTTGGATAATTCCTACAAGTTTATTTAATTTTGTTTTTCTTGAGTTCTACAAGGTTTCTAGTGATCTTCAGGGCATTTATGTGTCTGTTCCTGTAAGTAAAAGAGGATGGTATGACTTGTCCTTCTTGTATTGTCGTCTGTTTCATTTTTATACAAAACAAGAGTATCAAATACAAATGGGATATAAAATGAGTATTATCAGATGTATTTATTTTTTACCATGTATAGCACTATTTGTTATAAGGTCTTGAACTTCTTCTGGATATACATTATTATAGTTTTTGATGAGTTTATCATCAATTATACTTCCCACATTTACCTTGAACATTTCCCTTGATATGCTCATTTTTATCATAAGCTATGGCTGCACTTGTAAGGAAGACTGATTTCTGTCTTTTTCTGTACTGCCTAACCTTGCTTGTTTTGTTTCAATCATCTATGGGCCCCAGTTCCATGTTTCTAATCTCTATTAACATTTATGAATCAAACAACTGTTTTCCTAACAGCTGGTTCTTACCATATGTTCGCCTCCTTATGTAACTAAAGTGCTCCAATTATTCCCTTCGGTAAAGGTGTTGGAGAAGGCAAAAAGCAAAATATGAGTCATTCTCAGAACCTTTATTGTTGGTGCATTTATGTCATTTAAATTGACAGGGTAAAAATTGGATCAAATGACAGTGGGAACTGAGTTAATTAACAAAAAATGCCTGTGGGTTATACCTTCACTTACATTATGTGTTATTTTAGCTCCTCTAGGACGTATTGTTGCAAACATATCTGCTGCTGCTAGAACAAAGAAAGTGGCTGTTAAATTAAATGCATTTTAAACATGTAGGTCAACACATCTGAGTAAACAATGCGCCATAATTTCTCTGATCTTTTCACACTTCACTTGTGTTCTAATAATCAGTGAATAAATGTTTAAAAGCTATTTAAAATGACTAATACATATTTAAATATATTAAGATGATGTCAGATAAGAATATGCCAATATGTAAGTTAGGTTAGTGTATTAGCAGTACAAGTGATGCCTAATAAAGTTATACTTAATTAAATGTAATTTACACATGCATCAATTTCAACCAATGCAAATTCCTATTTAGACAAGTTGAGGGATGTATTTGGTTGGTTGACTGAATATAGAGCATACATTTTAAGGGAGCTGAATATTCCTTTTTCCATGTGTGCCATTGTTTATTTTGTTACTGTACTGAAATTTCAAGTCTGCCATATGGAAATCTTATTCTAAGATAGGGAGCCTTCTTGTACAATTTCCATTGCAATTTATATGTTCAATTATATCCCCCTATATGAGAATGTTTCTCAAATTCTCCAAATTCGGAATCATTAGGATAACTCTCAGTTAAGGAAACCTTACTCAGTTCTATATAAAATGGGAGTGTTACAGCATATGGAAAGCTGTGTCCTATATAAAGTAAAACCATTGTCCTAGTGGAGAGTGATTGTAAAAGGGAGCACCTGGCGCAAATAACATGTTTTTTTAAGCAAATACAAATCAAACGGAGGTGTTTTTAGAGTTGTATAACTTGTATTGCCTTCTAGTTTTGCATACATGTTATACATGATGTAATTAGGGCAGGTGGTAAAGAAGTGATTACATTGCAGTGCTGCTGTTTGTTATATTATTCACTGCGACAGCTGATTCACTACCAGCACTTGAGCTCTGTATTCTTTGCACATCTCTATGTGGCCGCAGAAGTGAGATGGGGTACGGCTACAATAAGCTGCATGACTGTTCGGCTTCATCCTCCACTATCAGAAGCCTGCGCAAAGGTTGTTAAGTAAGTACTGCGCGCAAGTAATTATTTTTAAAGATAACGTTGGGAATTAATATTAGCTCTAGTTGCAATAAGCAATATTGCTGGACCGTGCTAACATTAGCTTGCAACTTGATATTAGATGTCCATAGTAAACCCCCATTTACCAGAGAAGGGTTAGTGCGGCCAACATCGCTTTAGCAAAACATATACTTTGGATATAAATAGATATAAATAGCTCTGATATTACAAGTTGAAAGTTATAGTTTGCGCTTGATCAAAAGTCGAAACTGCACTAGAATATTTAGCACTGACTTGGTACCTGAAGTACAGTGTAAGGGTTAAAAAAAATCACTAAACACATACAAATACATTAAAATAAACTATTACCCTCATATATAAAAATTTTAATAAAAAAATATATAATTTTAATATTAATAAAACGGTTTGAAAGGTATATGGTATACGGCAAGGTGTTTGACTGTAAAGGTCTCCAATGTATGTATATTATGACGCCTATGTATCAAAGGTCTTGTGGACCTGATCCGACAGTACGGATCAGGTCTGCAAGAACTCGCTGAATGCGGAGAGCAATACGCTCTCCATATTCAGCATTGCACCAGCAGCTCACAAGAGCTGCTGCTGCAATGCCGCCCCCTGCAGACTCGCGGCCAATGGGCCGCCAGCAGGGAGGTGTCAATCAACCCGATCGTATTAAAATATCCAGCCTGCTTCTGATAGCACTGTCTGAGTGCTATTCACAAATGGGAGTACCCTGACTAGGGATTTATATACTGATACTATCTGGTTATATTACTGGTACACAGTCTGTCTTGCTCTTCAGATTTGATGCCACCTTGTTCCTGTATCCAGGTTGACCAGTGAGCTGGGTTGCTGTCAAATATCCAGCCCATGCCTAATAGCACTATCTGAGTGCTCTTCATAAATGTGAGTACCCTGTATAGGGACCATTGATTGTGATTATACAATTCAATTATTGGTACACACAGGCACATCTCTTGTTCTCTTCTAATTTCCAGATATCGTGATAGTCTAAACACCCCTAACCTTACACTTATTAACCCCTATTCTGCCGCCCCCGCTATCGCTGACACCTGCATATTTTTTTTAACCCCTAATCTGCCGCTCCGTAAACCGCCGCTACTTACATTATCCCTATGTACCCCTAATCTGCTGCCCCTAACACCGCCGACCCCTATATTATATTTATTAACCCCTAATCTGCCCCCCACAATGTCGCCTCCACCTGCCTACACTTATTAACCCCTAATCTGCCGAGCGGACCGCACCGCTATTATAATAAAGTTATTAACCCCTAATCCGCCTCACTAACCCTATAATAAATAGTATTAACCCCTAATCTGCCCTCCCTAACATCGCCGACACCTAACTTCAAACATTAACCCCTAATCTGCCGACTGGAGCTCACCGCTATTCTAATAAATGTATTAACCCCTAAAGCTAAGTATAACCCTAACACTAACACCCCCCTAAGTTAAATATAATTTAAATCTAACGAAATTAATTAACTCTTATTAAATAAATTATTCCTATTTAAAGCTAAATACTTACCTGTAAAATAAATCCTAATATAGCTACAATATAAATTATAATTATATTATAGCTATTTTAGGATTTATATTTATTTTACAGGCAACTTTGTATTTATTTTAACCAGGTACAATAGCTATTAAATAGTTAAGAACTATTTAATAGCTAAAATAGTTAAAATAATTACAAAATTACCTGTAAAATAAATCCTAACCTAAGTTACAATTAAACCTAACACTACACTATCAATAAATTAATTAAATACAATACAATACATAGTGAGGCAGATTAGGGGTTAATAACTTTATTATAGTAGCGGTGAGATCCGCTCGGCAGATTAGGGGTTAATAAGTGTAGGCAGGTGGAGGCGACGTTGTGGGGGGCAGGTTCTGGGTTAATAAATATAATATAGCGGTGTTAGGGGCAGCAGATTAGGGGTACATAAGTATAACGTAGGTGGCGGTCGGCAGATTAGGGGTTGAAAAAATTTAATCGAGTGGCGGCGATGTGGGGGTACATAGGTAGTTTAGGGTACATAGGTAGTTTATGGGTGTTAGTGTACTTTAGAGCACAGTAGTTAAGAGCTTTATAAACCGGCGTTAGATTTCTAACGCTCACTTCAGCCACGACTCTAAATACCGGAGTTAGAAAGATCCCATTGAAAAGATAGGATACGCAATTGACGTAAGGGGATCTGCGGTATGGAAAATTCACGGCTGCAAAGTGAGCGTTAGACCCTTTCCTGACTGACTCCAAATACCGGCGGTAGCCTAAAACCAGCGTTAGGAGCTGGTTTTGACGGCTACCGCCAAACTCTAAATCTAGGCCTTAGAATTTATTTTTCATATCCATATACACATAAATAAAAAAAAAATATATATATATATATATATATATATATATATATACATACACATACATATTCATTTATCTAAGCAGGGAGCTAGACTTCATAAATTGACCAGATATATTTAAATAAGTATTCATGTGTTCATGGCTTATTATTTGGTCACTGCCTTATTAAAAATATATGTATATGGGCTTTAACATAGGGAGATAATTGAATATGAATAAATACATGCATATTCATACATCTACATATATGCATACATATATATATATATATATATATATATATATAACACACACACACACACATATATATATATATATATATATATATATATATATATATATATATATATATATATATATATATATATATATAAAACACGGAAGGGAACTGCACTCTCATACCGGACCGGGTACACATCCCATGACCCTGCAACATGCTCAGCCCTGGGTGCCATTGGCACTCACAGGAAGCTGTGCTGTCCCCAGAGCCACAGGCAGTTAGCCCCAGACAGGTCTGGGTGCAAGAACCATAGGGAAAATTACAAAACAAATTAATACAACACACAGAGAAAACCCAGCACTCACTTACAAGCTCTCAGCTAAGATTTAAAAGCAAAAATGGAAAGGTTAGTTACCGCATCTGGCCAAATGGAACAAGTCCAGGTACCTCGTCAAGGTCCTTTCCAATAACTGGGACCCTAAAACAGCCACACAATGCAAGCTTTCAAATCCAAACAAACTGGGAACAAGGGAAGGGTGCACAGGCATATGTAATCACCCTAGACATATACAAAACACGGAAGGGAACTGCACTCTCATACCGGACTGGGTACACATCCCATGACCCTGCAACATGCTCAGCCCTGGGTGCCACTGGCACTCACAGGAAGCTGTGCTGTTCCCAGAGCCACAGGCAGTTAGCCCCAGACAGGTCTGGGTACAAGAACCACAGGGAAAATTACAAAACAAATTAATACAACACACAGAGAAAACCCAGCACTCACTTACAAGCTCTCAGCTAAGATTTAAAAGCAAAAATGGAAAGGTTAGTTACCGCATCTGGCCAAATGGGACAAGCCCAGGTACCTCGTCAAGGTTCTTTCCAATACCTGGGACCCTAAAAAAGCCACACAATGCAAGCTTTCAAATTCAAACAAACTGGAAACAAGGGAAGGGTGCACAGGCATATGTAATCACCCTAGACATATACAAAACACGGAAGGGAACTGCACTCTCATACCGGACCGGGTAAACATCCCATGACCCTGCAACATGCTCAGCCCTGGGTGCCACTGGCACTCACAGGAAGCTGTGCTGTCCCCAGAGCCACAGGCAGTTAGCCCCAGACAGGTCTGGGTGCAAGAACCATAGGGAAAATTACAAAACAAATTAATACAACACACAGAGAAACCCCAGCACTCACTTAGAAGCTCTCAGCTAAGATTTAAAAGCAAAAATGGAAAGGTTAGTTACAGCATCTGACCAAATGGGACAAGCCCAGGTACCTCGTCAAGGTCCTTTCCAATACCTGGGACCCTAAAACAGCCACACAATGCAAGCTTTCAAATCCAAACAAACTGTGAACAAGGGAAGGGTGCACAGGCATATGTAATCACCCTAGACATATACAAAACATGGAAGGGAACTGCACTCTCATACTGGACCGGGTACACATCCCATGACCCTGCAACATGCTCAGCCCTGGGTGCCACTGGCACTCACAGGAAGCTGTGCTGTCCCCAGAGCCACAGGCAGTTAGCCCCAGACAGGTCTGGGTGCAAGAACCATAGGGAAAATTACAAAACAAATTAATACAACACACAGAGAAACCCCAGCACTCACTTACAAGCTCTCAGCTAAGATTTACAAGCAAAAATGGAAAGGTTAGTTACAGCATCTGACCAAATGGGACAAACCCAGGTACCTCGTCAAGGTCCTTTCCAATACCTGGGACCCTAAAACAGACACACAATGCAAGCTTTCAAATCCAAACAAACTGGGAACAAGGGAAGGGTGCACAGGCATATGTAATCACCCTAGACATATACAAAACATGGAAGGGAACTGCACTCTCATACCGGACCGGGTACACATCCCATGACCCTGCAACATGCCCAGCCCTGGGTGCCACTGGCACTCACAGGAAGCTGTGCTGTCCCCAGAGCCACAGGCAGTTAGCCCCAGACAGGTCTGGGTGCAAGAACCATAGGGAAAATTACAAAACAAATTAATACAACACAGAGAGAAAACCCAGCACTCACTTACAAGCTCTCAGCTAAGATTTAAAAGCAAAAATGGAAAGGTTAGTTACCGCATCTGACCAAATGGGACAAGACCAGGTACCTCGTCAAGGTCCTTTCCAATACCTGGGACCCTAAAACAGCCACACAATGCAAGCTTTCAAATCCAAACAAAGTGGGAACAAGGGAAGGGTGCACAGGCATATGTAATCACCCTAGACATATACAAAACACGGAAGGGAACTGCACTCTCATACTGGACCGGGTACACATCCTATGACCCTGCAACATGCTCAGCCCTGGGTGCCACTGGCACTCACAGGAAGCTGTACTGTCCCCAGAGCCACAGGCAGTTAGCCCCAGACAGGTCTGGGTTGAAGAACCATAGGGAAAATTACAAAACAAACTAATACAACACACAGAGAAAACCCAGCACTCACAAGCTCTCAGCTAAGATTTAAAAGCAAAAATGGAATGGTTAGTTACCGCATCTGGCCAAATGGGACAAGCCCAGGTACCTCGTCAAGGTCCTTTCCAATACCTGGGACCCTAAAACAGCCACACAATGCAAGCTTTCAAATCCAAACAAACTGGGAACAAGGGAAGGGTGCACAGGCATATGTAATCACCCTAGACATATACAAAACACGGAAGGGAACTGCACTCTCATACTGGACCAGGTACACATCCCATGACCCTGCAACATGCTCAGCCCTGGGTGCCACTGGCACTCACAGGAAGCTGTGCTGTCCCCAGAGCCACAGGCAGTTAGCCCCAGACAGGTCTTATTTTGAAAACAATTATTAATTTGGGTTTCATGCATGTAGGAAATGTATGTCTTAGCCTGTTTGATTGTATAATTTGTTTTTTTAGGTAACAACTAAGGGTTTTGTTATCCTACTATTCACAATAGTTTCTAGACAATGGGACTCCACCTGTATTTCTCTTTTATGTTTACAAACATCAAGGGTTCTTCCTGGCCAAAGTCTTGTTACCTTCTCATGGACAAATGTTTAATTTTCATTAAATTGTGTCCATGAGATCAAGTCTTAAAAACAAATGGTGTAGCTTGATTCAATTTGGAGACATGAATCATCAAGAGTTTTAACAATGGTGGGGGCTGAAAAGGAAGTCTTTTGAAAACAGGTTTCACATCTTGAAATTTGCAATTTTAAAATATAGTGTTTCTGTTTTAAGAAATGCAATATTTTTCCCAATGCCTATGATTATAAGAAATTGAATATTTTCCCCTGTGCCTATGACTTAACAATCTGGATAATGTTGCTCTATATCTGTAATTAGATCCGCAAGTTGTTGTTGAGCTATACTTATAAAGGTTCGAAGAGAGATGTACACATTCAACAAAATGAACAAGGAAAACGCTTAAGGTGAATAGAAAAGTCTACAGTTGATAAAAAAAACACTTCTAAGTCAGGGCAGCGCACTGTAATATCTGTGCACCAACCTGCATTTATGTAACAACATAATCCCCATCGTCTTGATTTACCCGCTAACTCAGCGATATGATCCGCACTGAACAGTTGAAACCCTAGAAGGAAAAGAGCACTATCTAGTATGGATTAATTCAGTCAGGTTTCCATGAAACACACAGCAGCAGAGTTGGTAAAATCCTTTTGTGAGTACATTTTTTTAATCTATTTTGTTAGCAAGAGAGTGGAGGTTCATCAGATGGATGTTTGGCAGTGAAGTCCTGAAGCCACATTGTCAAAGTTTAATGAGTGCGCCTGCCCACTTGCCTCACCTGTGTCTCTTGTAGCACTTACTCAGAGCTGCTGGTCTTCCAACTAAAACATCCACAAAACGGTCTGAGTGAGCAAAAGTCAGCACCTGATTAGCCGGAATGTACTGTCTGATATGCAATAGTTCATTCCTTGAAAACGTTATTGATAAAGGATGATCAGAAATCATACAAACAAACAATAACAAATACATAATGGAGCTCCAAGCCGAGGAAGCTATCTGCAGGGCCACGTAAACTGTAACTGTAACAAAGGATGGTCACATGCAAAAGCAAAGGTCTGGATACCAGTAATCAGGAATAATATCAATAAATATGGTGTTGTGGCAGGAAATTCGAGTTATTGATGTGACCACCACACAAAAAATCAACATGCAGTGCAAAACATGGTTTTGAGAAATGACACAGCAATAGTTAGTCTATGCCAAATCACATTTACCTTTTTTGGATAATTCTTCTGTTTTTTATGATTCCCTTTAAAAATAACAGCACATCCTGATCAGAATTAATTACCATACATAGTTTAGTGTCACCATAAGGATGCATATTCTGCTCTATTATTCCTCATATAGGTAATTGATAAATATATTAAGATGGTCAATATATGGAGCAATATAAGTCACTGAAATACCTAAATTATTACTTTATTCCAACTAGTATGATCCATTTACTACAACTCTATTTTGCCTGTCCTTCAACCAGTTCATTATTCATGTGCTAATATTTTTTAGTAATTCCCTCACAATTGTTTTATATTGTAATAAACTTACAAACTCCAAATAGACCTCATCATCTGAACTGTCTTCAGGGGTTGATCACAATTCTTAAAAAAAACTCATTGTCTATGTAAATAATATTGAAATGTAAAATATTTTTCAGCCTGTGCTCTCCATTGAAATATAAGGGGAGGACTGGGAGCACCAGACATGTTTGCTATGAGCTCCTGGCTTCTAGATATAATTATGTGATTTACTCTATTCATTAAGGGCTTAAACTTCTGTTTTCCTATGCCAAGGATCAACTGCTGACTACTGTATCATCATAGATACCGGAGATAAGCTAGCAGCTAAGTGTATTTGATATTTTTCCTGAAACAGCGCCACGTGGACTTTTTTAGGAGCTATTCTCTTTCAGGGACATGGCTAGTATGGAGGCCCTAGATCGATGGGAACAAAATACCCAACAACTGTTGAAGAGGCATTATCAAAGCCTGAAAGAGGACCTATTCTCTATACTCACTGCCTGCACAATACCGCCAGATTGTCTATCTGCCGACACTGACTCGGTGCAACATGGCAGGACCCGCGCTTCTCCTGTGATCAGGCCTCAGGAAA
Organism: Bombina bombina; assembly: GCF_027579735.1. Taxonomy (NCBI): domain Eukaryota; kingdom Metazoa; phylum Chordata; class Amphibia; order Anura; family Bombinatoridae; genus Bombina; species Bombina bombina. The sequence goes on from NC_069502.1 coordinate 518,710,416, forward strand.
TGGTAGAGACACCCGCTAGTAAACCCTCATCAACTTCCCAAGTCTCGGACATACTCACTGGGGTGACTAAACAGCTGGAACTGGGAGACGGAGTGGCGTTGCATTTTAACGGAGCGTGCATACAGGATGATAAGCTAGCAAATGCACCACCGGCTCTGCACAATTTCACAGCCTGGCTCCAAGAAGATGCCACATCATCCAAAATCAACCCTCACGCTGACTTTTTTTTAATAGACACTCAGAAAGGAACCCTCGATCTCCAGGCATTTCACAGCACCATCACTACAGCACGGAAGGCTGTCGGCCAGATTGTTCCAGCATGGAAAACGCCGGGGGACTCTCTGCAATATTACCGGGCACGCAAAAGGCAAAGATCCCTTGAGCTGATGAGGCTCCACAAACTATGCTTTCACCCTACTCTCAGCAATTATTTTCACAACACCGTGGCCAGAGTTAGGAGAGCTGGGATCGGGTAAGGTAAAACATGGCTTAGGTTATGCCCACACACACGGTAGCCAGGATGACACATATATATCCGTGAGTAGGCATGTACTGACGATAGCTATCACCTATTCAGAACTGCAGAGATGACTTTGTTGTATTTTTAGCCCAGCCACGGCTCGCACCCTCTAAGGATTGCCACTACAGGTCTTTGCTATGCTCATACAGAGACTTCTTTTTTGGGACATATGACTCTCTTTTTCTAGATCTAAGTGGAGGTGACAACTTTTACATAAATATCTTTATGGAAATCACTATGCTATTTACATGTAACATAATTTAACTCCACACTGTCAGGTTGATTTCTCTAGTTATGCTATTTGGTTAATGTCTAGCTCCTCTCACAGGTTTATCTATTCTAGCGACATGTGAAGTGGGTGTTGTCTTCTTTCTTTACCCGTATATATGCAATCCTTTAAAAGTTTAAAATTTTACTGCATTATCAGTTACGTATGCCCAGATTGTAGAGCTGGTTTAGTGTTCACATGTTATTGCTCTGTATTTAAATAGTTAGGTATGGTTGAATGCTCACTGAGTGCTGTTTTTGTTCACTTCATAAGCCTAATTGTCCTAGTGCTCCATAATATTGGCAATGTGTCATACTACTATCATGATCATGTTATGGTCACACACACCTTTCTTAGTATCCCTATTCCCATCGCCATATTACTCTAATCTCCCACCTCTTCAGTTTGTCAGAGGATCCTTAATATTTCAAGATAGGGCTACAATCTACACAGCGGTTAATATATTTGTTAAGCTAGTTAGGCTGCTTGGACCTATATTCCATGTTTATTTATCAATATATATATAGTGGTATTGTGGCAGAGCTCAGAGACACTAAGCTATAATTCTATAGGTCTGGATTCCAGTTTGTGATCCCTTTCTATGCAAGAGCTGAATTCCCCCTTACAGCCCTTTAACTCCTACTTTAATATTGTGCTCCCAGTAGATGCAAGAAACCTGATCACTATCTAAAAACCCTTTTTCTCATTCTTCCTGCCAAATGTTGTTATGGGACAAGGCCTTAATATTTACAGGGGATAGTATAGATGTTCTGACATTATTGAAAGTCTTTCTATAATTTGCACCTCTCCCCCCCTCATTATATGGGTTAGCTATAAAAACTAATGGGTACTGAGCCATATCTATAAGCTATATTAACATTTCAATTTGCATTTGATTAACAGCAACTAATCCCTCATGCTACTATTGTAACTTTAATACTAGTTTTTAGTACGTTAAGTGGCTACGGACACTCTAGAGTACAGGATATGTACCATTTGTGTTCCTTTACTCTGTCTTTAACATTGCTTTATTTCCCACTACCAGGAACAGACCAGTAGTATGACAACGGAACTACAATACCACCACGCAGAGTTAGTTATCCCCTAACCAAAAAATGTTGTATATTTGGTGTCTCTGTTACATGAGCGTGATGTCTATGAGTCATATGTCATGTTGCCCCTTAACTGTTACATGTCCTTGTGTTTTTACTGTTTACGCACAGGGTAATTGCCTACAGTGTAAGTCTCTGAGAAATACATGTGCACTGCTCTAAGTACCATAATTATGATGGTATCACTGTTGTTAATTTGCTATATGATTTGTTTCTGATATTACACCTGCTTCTAAGCCTAGTCTTCACATTTATTGTTGTATATTGCTCTGCTATACCGTTTGAGAAATGTATGTATTTGTACCTACTACTAACATATAGGGGTAATTGGTGTGTCCTTAATGGATAGGGCTCTTTATATAATGCTAATTACTGGAGGACATGACATACTCCCTAGCTTAGACTCACTGGTACTAGCTAATCGATGTAAGATATTTATATTATATTTGACTTTGGGAGAGGAAACATGTACACATTATTTACAAAAAATCCTGTGCACTATGCTTGCTTAGAGTGAATGGTACTTGCTAAATGCATATCTGTTTACGTTCATATTAGTGTAGTAGTGTTGCAATTTTCATAGCTGAAGGCTTATTACTACCTACTATAATGTATACCCCAAATATTTTATTCCTATTTCTGCCCTGGATTACCCCCTAATATTACAGTTTGCAAAGGTCTCTTTGTTCCCATACTATAAAGAGGAAACTAAATAGGTTTATACACAGTGTTCAGTTAGGGGCGGCATGTGGCCTAGGTTTTAGAAAATATTACTCATCTGGTTCTGCTAATGTCATAGCTATCTTCCAACTACTATCCACTCTGGCAGTGGTATCTATTACTTTGGGGTCTGGAGGCTAGTACAATGCTCACCTCATCACATATTTTCTATAAGTTATAGTTCCCCCTCAGTAGTATAATTCATGATCCCTCCAGCCAACAGCTTGCATATAGGGTAATAACCCCCCGACCACATAATTCCTCTTATACGCCCTTATATTCCTAGATGCCACATATCACATGTTCTATATTAACTCTCTGATTTACCCCTAATTTTTCAGTTACTATCTTAGAGATCCCATTACATTTCTTTTGTCACCCTTACATATGGCTCTGCCCCCCCACACTCCCCCATATATATTTGAGCGGCTCTTGCCCGCTGATCTTCCCTCCACCCCTATATACCTCGGCCCAAGAGTGGCCGATACATATGCTAATTCTCCACAGGCTGATACCTTTAACTTAGATATTTTAAAGAATGTTTTCTATTGCATTGTGGAGATCATCTGTCAATAATATAACATAAAATGAAGTTCTATTCCATTTCGCCTAAACTCTTGTCTGTCACCATGTAAAGATTTGATATTTGATTTTCTTTTTACATGTGCATTTTGTTTTGTCTACAATATTAGCTTATAGACAATGTATTGCTCCCTTTGATGTAATATTGGCTTAAGGGCGAATCTTGTTTGTTAATCTTTACTTTAACTTCAATAAAAAATGATTTAAAAAAAAAAAAAAAAAAAAAAAAGAAATATAAGGGGAGAAGAAGTTTACCACATCGCAATATCTTAAGTCCACAAGTTAGAACACTTGTAATATGCATGCTAATCCACGTGTATTAAAAGTTTACTTCGGGCGGTGTTTGTGCATGAGCGAACGTGCTTAATAGGGTGCCCGTTTGTAATCTGGCCCTCTGTCAGTAAGTTTAACAAGTGGACAGGTATCTCATAATGTATTCTCAACTGTCTCTTAGTTATTACAGGATGTCTCATATATATTTTTGGACTGTAGTTATAATTAGTTATATTTTTTCTTTAATAAGGAACAGTTTTTAATTAGTTATTGTTAGTTTTTATTAGCCATATATTAGTTCATCATGAAATAACATCACAAGAGTATATGTGGAGTAGGTGGGGGTTTGTTATTTTTGTGTGTGTATGTGTATGCAAGTGTGGCATGTGGCCATGCATGTCATTGTGTGTGGGGCGTGTCTGTATCTGTGTGTAAGCAAATTTACTGCAGCTGTTTACTGTGACTAATTAATCTTTCTCTAATTAGGAACTGCACCTGTTGTCCAGTAAAATGCTTAATCAAGAAGAAGTTAGCTAACTTAAGAAGCAGCTGTCTTTCAAGTGATTTTTTCAAGGAACACAAAGCCCACATTAAGGCTACTTATGGTTGTTTTTGTTTATTTGTTTATATAGCTATATTGAATAATCTAACTATAAATCTAAACTGAAATAATAGTTATGCAAAAGCATTATATACATCTGTTGTCCATATAAACTGGAGGAATCTTCTGACTTACAATGGCACCTGGACACCTGTTTAAAGTACTTTAGGTTAAATGCAGCCTTCACCCTTTATTAGGATGAGGGTATCTTCTAAAATTAAACTTATGTGTCCCTATCAAGCTCCTTCTTACCAAACACCCACAAAAATGTTAGAATTATGATGCATGACTGGTGTAAGAGATGACATTACATTTTATGTGTCCCCAATTCAAAATCTTTCAGAAATCCCATGAGAAAAGATTGTATGGCAGCTTCTTATATAGTTTCTTTGTTTCCTTTTCTAAACCATTGGTGTTTCTTAAAAATGTTCTCAAAACAGTAAATTATATAAAATTAAAATATAGTAAAACAGAAAACAAACCAAAAAAAACTGTAATTAATAGATTTTCACAGAACTTTGCTAAAGATACACAGCTAAAGCAAATGTAACTCATGACAGATAATTAATTCAATAGTGATGAAGATGATGACTTATATGCTTGAACACAGTTTTTTGATGTATACAATATTTTCAATTCTTTATGTGTTCAACTAGCAATTTAATAACATTTCACATTTAGTAATTAACATATTTAAACTTCCAAAAATATCATAGAAACCATAAATTAAAATTCTGATGATAATATTTAATGTTTGTACAAATTTCCCAATTCAAAAGTGTAGTTAGAACAATATTTCTAACTTTAAATTTAATTAAAAAAAATCTAAATCTGCAGGGGGCGGCGTTGCACCAACAGTTCACAAGAACTGCTGGTGCAATGATAAATGTCGACAGCGTATGCTGTCGGCATTTATCGATGTGTGCCGAACATGATCCGCAATATCGGATCATGTCCACTCGCACATTAATAAATAGGCCCCAGAGTGTTTTTTTCAAGGGGTAAGGTTGTCCTTTTTAGTAAAAATCTTCTAGAAAATATGTTATATAAGGCACAGAAGTAACACATAATAATTGGGTTTTCACAAGTTCTCAGATAGTTTGGAATAGCTTAAATGGTAAAAACCTTGCAAAAATGTATGCAATGTAACTTCACTAAAATTCTGATGGATTGGAATTGAGTTTTCTTTCAAATCTGAAAATATAAAATGATCCTCCTGATTCCCCAAAAAGGTATACATAACATGGAAATGCTGGCAATATCCAGATTTCTTTTCAGAGCTTCAGAATTTGGTGGTTATTTACAAATTATTGTTATTAATATATCATAATATAATATTAAGATTGAGTATTTGAGTTGTTTTACTAGTTTAAATGTTAATTCTAATGCAGGCATACCCAGCCAGTGACCCATAGGCTATATTTGCCCCAAAGCACTACGTTTTGTGGACTCTTGATAAAGTAGAACTGAGAATCTGTGCAATAGCATTAGGACCTTTGCAGCTCTTTGAGGTTTACATTTGGTGGATTCACAAGGTAGACACAGAAGCCCTCTGAAGTGGCAATGAGGTGCAAAGAACAGTAGACAGAGGTTTCCTCTGGATATTGCTAAGAAATATGTTATTATTTGTCTTATAACCATAATGCTGTATGTGGCCTTAAGGCTTCTATATTATTGATATGTGCCCTCATGTGTTAAAAAGTTAGCTATCACTATTCTTATGGATCGGAAAGCTTAAACTCACCCAATCTGCCAATGGTTTTGCTGCCGTACAATGTTTCCATGTAGGAATTCTGATGGATTGGTATTGAGTACTTCACAACATTTAAAAAGAGAGATACTCCCCTCCTTCTCTGTGCTGTAGGGCAAGGATGAGGGTATGGCCTAAAGCAAAATCAAAAGAAAAGAAAGGAACAGGTACTCGAGAGCTCTGGCCTCGCCATCAGGATTGGCATATATCCCACTGTTGGCGATGTGTCCAAATCAAAGAACAGGTTACTCACCCTGGAACGCCCGGCTAACTCCCGCAGAATGCCTACACCTATATCATACTCTAGCTATACTCCCCCTGGAATGCTCAGCTAACTACCTAATACCACAGAAAACAAAATAGGACACAAACTCCTTTGAGTGAAATGTTTAACAATATGGTAGATATAAATTCAAGGAATAATACTCCCCTCTGGAATATGTAGTACCGCAGCCATTCCACAGTTTCTCCACTGATTCTGAAATGTACGTGTGCAGATGGAGGCGCAGATTACGCAAAAATTGCAGAGGGTCAAGTGATAAAGGTATGACACAATGTCACAGAGGGTTAATGTATTTTCAATCTCTGTAGAGGAATATTCACAATAGCGTAGTATATCATAACATATAGAGTATTCAATACATATAGTATACTCACAAGATAGAGATCAGATGTCTGGCTTCTTTATTAAAATCAGGATACATTTTTTTATACATATAAAAGTTGTTTTATTAGTGAGCACAATAAAACAACTTTAAAAAAAAAAAAAAAAAATATTGAATACAGAAAGTTGTGTACAGATCCTTGTATTTGTAATGTTCTTTTAGCATTTCCCAAGGGTAACATTTAGTGAAGTAACTATGGTATATTACATTTATAATATTTAAAATATAAAAGAGTGCTGTATTCTATCAGTATATCTACTATTATAAATCTATTATAATTAAATTATATCTATTTGTTCAACCTTTAGTAATAATCAATTTGATAAAAAAAAGGTTCAAGCTATATAGGCTTGTGCGTACATTTCAACATTGATAGTGCTTTATAAGTTGTTTTTTTTATTTGAGATGTATGATTTATTTATTATGTTAAATAAATATTTTAAATTCCCAAGCACTCTGCTGATGATGTTGAGGAGGCTTGCCCTCCACTGAAAGCTTTTATTTTTTTATATGCTGTATATTTTGTGTTAGGTTGTTTGATTGCTATGAGTTGAAATTAAGCATGTCTCTCAATTTGTTATCTTGAGAATGGGTTGTGAAGCCACAACATGTTGACACAGCCAACCAGTGCTTTTATAAATGTTTTAATGACATTAGAGTTGTTTTTAGAAACTTTTTAAAGTCTTTAGAGGGATTTTCTATTGTGATTGGGGACAATTGGTTTCAGTGAACTGGAAAATTTCTATTAACCTTTGTCTTTTTGTGTATTTTCATAAGTGCCTGTCAACCCCTAAACTGCTGGATTGATATACTGCTGCTGAAACTCTGCTTGTCTGACCACTCTGCCTGCCTAACTCCTAAACTGCTGGATTGATATACTGCTGCTGAAACTCTGCTTGTCTGACCACTCTGCCTGCCTAACTCCTAAACTGCTGGATTGATATACTGTTGCTGAACTCTGCTTGTCTGACCATTCTATTGGTTTACCCCTGAACTTTTATACTGTTGGATTTCCCTTTTTTTGCTGACTCCTGCCTGTTGCTGGTCCTTCTATTGCTTTACCCTGAACTGCTATACTGCTGAATTTCCTTCCTATTGTTGCTAAGGACTGCCCTGCCTACTTTGAGTACTGCTTATCTCATTTTACAAACTTTCTCTGCTCTGGGATATTTCCTATCACTCCACTTGACGCAGGGATAAGAAGACTTCTAGTCAAGTTTGGTTTGATAGAGGAATATCCCACGAGTATTACATTATACTTGGGCCATGGATCCAAATGAGATTGCAAGAGCAGTCCATCTTCAGGGACAGATGTTGGGAACCCATACCGTACACTTGCAGAATGTGGACCCTAAACTAGAGGCAATGGGGCATATTTATCAAGCTCCGAATGGAGCTTGATGCCCCGTGTTTCTGGCGAGCCTTCAGGCTCGCCGGAAACACAATTTATGAAGCAGCTGTCTAAAGACCGCTGCTCCATAACCTGTCCACCTGCTCTAAGGCGGCGGACAGACATCGCCAGAAATCAACCCAATCGAATACGATCGGGTTGATTGACACCCCCTGCTAGCGGCTGGTTGGCCGTGAATCTGCAGGAGGCAACATTGCACCAGCAGTTCACCAGAACTGCTGGTGCAATGATAAATGCTGAGAGCGTGTGCTGTCGGCATTTATCGATGTGCAGCGGACATGATCCCATTATTGGATCATGTCCACTTGCACAATGATAATTCGGACCCTATATCCGCTATGCTCTCCTCATTGGAGAACGCTACTCCTGCTGTTGCACAACCGGTCCCAGCTGCCAGTGCTGCATCCTCTTCCCCTGCTTCTGGAAACATACCCCGGATACCTTTGCCTGACAAGTACGATGGTACTAATGACTGTAGGGGTTTTCTTAACCAGTGCAGGCTGCACTTTCGCAATGATCCTCACACCTTCCAGTCTCATCAGTCAAAGGTCACCTTTATCATTTCTTTATTGAAAGACAAGGCCCTGGCCTGGGTCTCTCCCCTTTTGGAACAGAGCGCTCAACTCCTGAATGTTGCTGATGCTTTCATTACTGTATTATCTTCTGTGTTTGGGACTTCTGGCCGTGCTTCTGCTGCAGAATACTCTCTCCTGGATCTCCACCAGAGCAATAGGACTGTGGCATAATATGCCATCGAGATTAGCACCTTGGCACTTGAGACCAGTTGGGACGGCAGTGCGCTCAAGGTGGCCTTTAGGAGAGGTTTGCATGAACGCATCAAGGATGAACTTACTTATCGTGATGTTCCTTCTTCCCTGGATGAATTTATATCACTTTGTATCAGTCTAAATTCTTGCTTCCAGGAGAGACAAGCTGAGAGAGACAGAACTCGTAGAATCTTTCCCTCTCGCCCTCTTACTCGTCCGGTTTCTAAATTATCCTCTACCCCTTCAGCACCTCCAGTTACCTCTGTAGAGGAATCCATGGATCTCTCCTCCCTCAAGCCCTCTGAATCCAAAAGACAGAGAATAAGGAAATTTAGACTGTGTTTTTATTGTGGTTCTAACTCACACCAGCTTAAAAACTGTGATATTCTGCCGGGAAAAGCCAATGCTTAGAGGATAACATTGGGGTAACTCTAAGCGTGGTCACTACTAAAACCCCTCACTCCTCTCGGATCCTGATACCTGTTACCCTGACCTTCCTTCAGAATTCTGTCCATGCTCAAGCCTTTACTGATTTAGGGGCAGCTGGAAATTTTCTTAATCATCGTTTTATGATTCAGGCAGGCTTACCTCTTCTGCAGAAAAAACAATGTCTCAAGATAATTACTCTGGGTGGCACTCCCTTTGGATCAGGTTTAATCCATTGTGACTCAGCACCCCTAACCCTGACTGTGGGAGTCCTTCATACCGAACAGTTGCAGTTTAATGTCATTCATTCTCCAGCACAACCTGTCATCCTTGGTCATCCTTGGCTTCGTATACACATTCCACAGTTCGACTGGGCTGACAGACAGTTGGTTGATTTGCTGCCACCCCACCGTCCTTAGCTTTTAATGAACTACATAAGAACGCAGGGGATATTCCTTACATACAGGAGACACACTTAAAAAAAGGGAGAGAACCCAAATTCCTCAGCAGTCGGTTCAGGACCTCGTTCCTAGCATACGGCAATTCAAAAAAGGGTGGAGTGGGTATATTTTTAAAGAACACGATGCAATTTCATCCAACATATGTAATCAAGGACCCTAATGGGTCCTACCTAATAGTCGTTGGTCGATTGTTCAACACTTATGTAACCTTAGCAAATGTATATCTACCTAACCAAGGACAACACACAACTTTTAAACAAGTAACCCAATTACTATTAGAACATGCCAAGAGTATTTTATTCTTAGGAGGTGACTTTAATTTACCATTAGACCCACTACATGACACCTCATCGGGTAGAACTAGTACCCCACAAAAAACTATAAAATCCATAAACTTCTGCCTACAACAACTCAAATTACATGACATCTGGAGATCGATGAACCACTCCACCCATGACTATACATTCTACTCTCACCCACACCACACATACTCCAGAATGGACTACCTTATCACAGATCAGATAGGACTCACAATGATTGGGAATTCTACAATACTCCCGATTACTTGGCCAGATCACGCTCCCGTTCAGTGCACAATAATGTGGCCAAGCATACCAACGAGACCATTTATGTGGAGGTTGGATGATTATATTTTAGGCAACTCCCTGATAAAACTGGATGTGGATACTGCCTTAGGACACTATTTTAGAGAAAACAATTCAGACAACATACCATCTTCCACGATCTGGGAAGTGCATAAGTGCGTGATGAGAGGAGAATTCCTCAAACATAAGGCAAGAGAAACCAAAAACAACAGGAATTTTTGTAAATTCAACCCTTTCCGAAATTAGATACTGGGAGGTGGAACATAAAAAGAACCCTATCTCTACAGATATACTACAACAAAAATACTTTGATATAAAAGATAAGACACTATCGAAAGCACCCGACGGCTTAGGCATAAAATACTATAAGACATACTTACACCATATGTTGCCCCCCCCCCTAACATCCCTATTCAATGCTCTATTAAAAGAGAAGGGATTCCCTGACCAAATGCTAGAGGCACATATAACAGTACTCCCCAAAAAGGGCAGGAACCCAGATAGGCTAGAAATTTTTCGCCCTATTTCACTCTTAAACTCAGATATTAAAATATTTGCAAAAATAATGGCCGAAAGAATCAATAAATTTCTCCCTAAATTAATACACCTGGACCAGGTGGGTTTTGTCCCAGGGCGGGAAGCACACAACATTACATTAAAGGCATTACAATTAATATCACACGCCCAACAACAACATATTCCCCTAGCCCTGGTATCCACGGACGCCGAAAAGTCGTTCGACAGGGTAAATTTGCTATTTCTACAATCTGTATTACACAAGATGAAATTTAGCAAAAACTTAATTAGTCTAATCTTCTTTTTATATCAAACCCCAAAAGCCTGGGTTAAGGTGAATGGCCTCCTCTCAGACAGTTTTTCTATTAGAAATGGGACGAGACAAGCCTGCCCCCTCTCTCCTATTCTCTTCGCCATTACCATCAAAACTTTATCCCAAAAAAATTGACTCGAAAAACAGATAACGGGAATCACCACCAATACCCGCAAACATAAATTAGCTTCATACGCAGACGATATCCTGCTTACACTTACCAACATTGACGTCTCAATAGCTTAAACCCTAGATATTTTCAGGGCGTTTGGAAAAGTCTTGAATTTCCACCTAAATTTGTCAAAATCTGAGATATTCAATATCACATATGCCCCCGAGACATTTGAAGGGAAACTAAAAGACTGTCCTTTAAAAATTCAGAAATCCAAAATGAAATAGTTAGGTATATATTTATCTTCAGATCAGCAAGAAGTTTATCCCGCTAACTACAAATTGTTGGAGAATAACCTATTTGCTGATTTGTCTAGTTGGAAGAATAAATCGATATCCTGGGTGGGCCATATTAACGTGATCAAAATGAATGTGCTACCCAGACTGTTATATTTACACCCATACCATTGCCGACAAACTACCTACCTAAAATACAGAACATCATAGAGCAATATATTTGGGGGAACATCAGACCTAGAATTACTAAAAAGACACTTTACTTACCCAAAGACAAGGGAGGTCTGGGGGTGCCTAATATTCTCATTTATAAACAGGCAACCACTTTACACAGACTAGTAGATTGGTGTTGCAACGATCCTAGCAAAGAATGGGTGCAATTGGATTGTGACATACTAGACACAAGAAATGCCGCAATAACGGCATGGCTGCTAGGGAAAGATAGACCAAAGGTCTAATCAGAGTACCCGCTATTCTCAGACTTTTACACCTACTGGAACAGAATTTTAAATACCTCAACAAATATATATACACGGTTTTCCCCACTGACACCCACTTGCCAAAATCCAGCTGTCCCCTGGAACTAAAAAGAGGAAAGGTCTGGTCCAAAAACACCCTTAAGGGCTTGGACAATCTTGACTCTGATTGAAGGGAACAAACTCAAACCTTTCACAGAAATCAAAGACAATATACCTGAAATCAATATAAAATGGTTTTCCCACTCCCATCTCAATCACTTTTTAATGACACATAAACACAATAGCAGCCTTACAAGACGACTGACTCCTTTTGAGAGTGTTGCCTACGTGAAACACCAACTGCACACGCAATATCACTCTTATATAAGCTTTTACTAGCAGAGGACACACACCTGCTCTCTTCATATACTAAAGCCTGGGAAAAGAAACTACAAACAGACATTGATACACAAGAATGGCAAATAGCATTCCAGATCACAAAACAGTCTTCAGTTTAAACTAGAGTGCAGGAATCCAGTTATAAATTTCTGTCCCGGTGGTACCTTACCTCTAGCAGACTGAAACATATATACAAAATAGCTTCAGGGAAATGATGGAGAGACTGTGGAGGGGAATGGACGCTCACACATATTTGGTGGGATTGCCCTGGTTTAGATGCTTTTTGGGTGGAGATTTTGGACCGCATTGCATCAGCAACAGGAAAGACATTACAGAACAGCCATAAGACATTACTATTTCTCTCATTACCCAAACTTGAGAGCAAAGTAAGTAGAGCCCTACGACTAGTCATGTTGAATAGTGCTAAAATGCTAATCCCGAAGCACTGGAAAACCAAAGTTATTTCAACAGTTGGGGAATGGCAGCATCAAGTAGACATTTTAATAGGTCTGGAAAGGTATCACCACATACAACAAGGAACAACAGATATACACAAACTTATGCTGTCACAATGGAATGAGAGCAAAACACATTCAGGCTAGGAAGAGACGGAGAATCTAGTTAGGCAGTCAGAATAGAAACTTAGCATTATAATTCTTTTAGAGAAACATATTAAGGGTTGAGAGGTTTGCTGCTTTTCATTTTTGCTTCAAATGGTGATGAGAACCGGTTTGATATTGTATTTTTCTTTTCAATTCCTTGGACAGGTTAAATACATGCTTATTTACAGAACTGTATGGAACAAAATAAGTACATGGACGTTGCTTTTGAATGTTTAATTGAAATAATCACTATATACACATATACGTATGTATACACAGGGGTTGAAAAAAGTTGAAGAGCTAGTGGTCCCATGAAATTTCTTAGTGGTCCCACTTTTTCCACTCCAAATTTTCACGATGTCATACGTAAACTTGTATTACACCAGTATAAGTAAATTATGGGTAGGTGTTAAAGGATGATAGTGTCGGGCAAAAAGAGACAAGTGGAGTAGCTCTCTGCAGTTCTACTCAAAATAACGCTATAATCATAGAAAACAAATATTTTGTGCTTAAACAGCTAGACACTATCACACTGGAGGTATACTGACGAACTATGAAAAGTGATGCGTTAAAAATATAAAGAATATACGGCTAGATTACAAGTTTTGCGGTATGAGTAAAAGAGCAGCGTTAAGGCTCATAACGCTGCTTTTTCTATTACAAGTCTTGCAGATACAGCTGTCCCGCACACTTTTTTGGCCGCAATACAAATTAACTTACGCAATTTTCGTAAAGTCTTTTTTCAATGGGACTTCCATTGCGCCGGTATTACAAGCTTTTTCTTTTGGCCAAAAAGTGAGCGGTATAGCCTATCCCGCAAGATACGTAACGTAACCCCTAAACCTAAGTCTAACCCTAACACCCCCTAAATTAAATATAATTAAAATAAATCTAAATTGAAATTCCTATCATTACCTAAATTATTCCTATTTAAAACTAAATACTTACCTATAAAATAAACCCTAAGTTAGCAGGCAACGTATTATTTAAATGGGACAAGACTTAGCCAAACACAGGAGGAAAGGGATTTGGGGGTAGTAATAGATAACAAGCTATAGATGGGTGCACAATGCAGGGCATCAGCTTCAAAGGCTAATAAGATACTAGCATTTATTAAAAGAGGCATTGACTCAAGGGAGGAAAGCATAATTCTGTCACTATATAAAGCCCTGGTAAGACCTCACCTTGAGTATGGAGTGCAGTTCTGGGGACCAATTGCAAAAAAAGATATTGCAGAACTAGAAAAAGTTCAGAGAAGGGCCACAAAGCTAATAAGGGGATTGGAGAATTTAACCTATGAGGAGAGGCTAGCCAAACTGGGTCTGTTTTCTTTAGAAAAAAGGCGCTTAAGAGGTGCCATGATTACTTTATATAAATATATTCAAGGCACATATACAGAGATGGCAGAAGCTCTGTTTATTCCAAGAAAATTGTTTGTGACCAGAGGTCACAATTTAAGGTTGGATGAAAGGAGATTTAATCTCCTGCAACGGAATTTTTTTTTTCACTTTAAGAGCAATAAAATTGTGGAACTCATTACCAAAGGAGGTAGTGAATGTCAATACCCTAGATATATTTAAAAAATATTTGGATATATTTCTGTCTATAAACAAAATTCATGGATATGATTGCTAGTATTAAATGGGTCACCTTTTAGTGGGATTATTTAAGCTTAACTGGAGCTTTTTGTATATATTTTAGATTTGTATAGGTTGAACTCGATGGACTTCGGTCTTTTTTCGACCTCATCTACTATGTTACTATGTATGTTACAATATAACTAATAGTTACATTAGCCAAAAGAATGTGAAATCAACCCTATTGGCTGATTTGATCAGCCAATAGGATTGAAGTTCAATCCTATTGGCTGATTGCATCAGCCAATATAATCTTTTCAACCTTAATTCCGATTGGCTGATAGAATTCTATCAGCCAATCGGAATCTAAGGGATGCCATCTTGGATGACATCACTTAAAGGAACCTTCATTCGTCGCGTAGTCATCGGAAAAAGATTGAAGATGGACCCGCTACTCGCCGGATGGATGAAGATAGAAGATACCGTCTGGATGAAGACTTCTGCCCGTCTGGAGGACCACTTCTCCCGACTTGGATGAAGACTTCTCCCGGATTCGTAGAGGACTTCTTGCCGCTTCGTTGAGGACTTGTCCCGGCTTTGTTTAGGATGGATGTCCAGTCTTCAAAACTGTAAGTGGATCTTCGGGGGTTAGTGTTAGGTTTTTTAAGGGTTTATTGGGTGGGTTTTATTTTTAGATTAGGGGTTTGGGCAGCAATAGAGCTAAATGCCCTTTTAAGGGCAATGCCCATCCAAATGCCAAGGGCAATGGGGAGCTTTGATTTTTTTAGTTACGGTTTTATTTGGGGGGTTGCGTGTGTGGGTGGTGGGTTTTACTGTTAGGGGGTTGTTTGTATTTTTTTTACAGGTAAAAGAGCTGATTTCTTTGGGGCAATGCCCCGCAAAAGGCCCTTTTAAGGGCTATTGGCAGTTCAGTTTAGAATAGGTTTTTTTTTTTATTTTGGGGCGCATTTTTTATTTTGATAGGGCTATTAGATTAGGTGTAATTAGTTTAAATATCTTGTAATTTGTTTTTTATTTTGTGAAATTTAGTGTTTTTATTTTGTAATTTAGATATTTGTATTTAATTTAGGTAATTGTATTTAATTTAGGCAATTGATTTAATTGTAGTGTAAGGTTAGGTGTTAGTGTAAGACAGGTTAGGTTTTATTTTACAGGTAAATTTGTATTTTTTTTAACTAGGTAGTTAGTAAATAGTTAATTCCTATTTAGTAACTATTCTACCTAGTTAAAATAAATACAAAGTTGCCTGTAAAATAAAAATAAACCCTAAGCTATCCTCAGTGTAACTACTAGTTATATTGGGTTTAGGGTTTATTTTACAGGTAAGTATTTAGTTTTAAATAGGATTTATTTAGTTATTAATAGTAGTTTTTTTTTAGATTTATTTTAATTATATTTACGTTAGGGGGTGTTAGGGTTAGACTTAGGTTTAGGGGTTAATACATTTAGTATAGTGGCGGCATTGTTGGGGGCGGCAGATTAGGGGTTAATAAATTAAGGTAGGTGGCGGCGATGTTAGGGACAGCAGATTAGGGTTTAGTAATATTTAACTAGTGTTTGCAATGCAGGATTATGGCGGTTTAGGGGTTAATATCTTTATTATAGTGGCAGAGACGTTGGGGGCCGCAGATTAGGGGTTAATAAATTTAGGTAGGTTGCGGAGACATTGGGGACGGGAGATTAAGGGTTAATAAGTATAATGTAGGTGTCGGCGATGCCCGGAGCGGCAGATTAGGAGTTAATAAGTATAATGTAGGTGGCGGCGATGTCCGGAGCGGCAGATTAGGGGTTAATAAGTATAATGTAGGTGTCAGCGATGTCGGGGGCGGCAGATTAGGGGTTAATAAGTGTAAGATTAGGGGTGTTTAGACTCGGGGTTCATGTTAGGGTGTTAGGTGTAAACATAAATTTAGTTTTCCCATAGGTATCAATGGGGCTGCATTAGTGAGCTTTACACTGCTTTTTTGCAGGTGTTAGGCTTTTTTTCAGCCGGCTCTCCCCATTGATGTCTATGGGGAAATCGTGGAAGAGCACGTACAACCAGCTCACCGTTGACTTAAGCAGCGCTAGTATTGGAGTGCGGTATGGAGCTCAATTTTGCTCTATGCTCACTTCTTGCCTTTTAACGCTGGGTTTATGAAAACCTGTAATACCAGCGCTGTAGGTAAGTGAGCATTGAAAATAACGTGCAAGTTAGCACCGCACCCCTCATACCACAAAACTCGTAATCTAGCCAATAGAAATTTATATAATAAATATATAAAAATATATAGAAATATAAAAACTCTCTTCTCTTTGAAGCAATAATGAAAAACTTTCTTCACTTTATAAAAAACAAGAGATTTTACTTAAACAATAGAATCAATTACAAATACAAATTAAACATTAAAAACCACCGGTGGTGTAGGATTATACCAATTCTAAAACTTGTAGAATATCTTTGTACAATACAATGATTAGCAATATAATATATAAAGTGCACTTTCAAACGAAGTGCATCTTTAAGCAAGGTGCAACTAAATAAAGGGCATCTTATGAATGCGCAAGTAAAACAAAACATATCTCCACTGCCTGATTCTAAA
Organism: Bombina bombina; assembly: GCF_027579735.1. Lineage (NCBI taxonomy): Eukaryota > Metazoa > Chordata > Amphibia > Anura > Bombinatoridae > Bombina > Bombina bombina. The sequence continues at coordinate 518,727,453 of NC_069502.1, forward strand.
CAAACAACCTATGTGTATATAAGAGCAGATAATAAACACTCCCTTTTGGAGAGAATAGTAAAAGTCTCTTAAAGTGTCTCTTTAAAGGCTCCGTTATATATCTTTTCAGATGAATGTCTTAAAACTCCAAATTTGGTAATGTTCCAAGTTAACAGACTCCAGTCTGATCAAAATATGACAGAAAAAACCATAGCACAATCCGATATAGGAGCATCTTCAAGCATACACCTTCCCTCCGTTCTTCACAGATCACTTACCTCTTGTTCCACTTTGGGTATTCTTTGTGTAGTGGTATAAACCTGTATTTGACATGACATTTGAGATGTCTTCTCCGGAGCGGTGCAGTGACTCAAGTTAGTGTTCTCCTCGTGTCTCTCGTTGACTCCTTCTGGGTTCGTGACATCACTTACAGCATACAGCACGTGATCTCCTTACAGCAAATGGGGGTGCTTAGATTCGTCAAGAAAACAACAGAGCGCTCTGTTTGTTAGAATTTCAAACCTTTGAGTACCATCTACGCATTTCAACATCAGCCAATAGGATTTTTTCTACCTTAATTCCGATTGGCTGATAGAATTCTAGCAGCCAATCGGAATCTAAGGGACGCCATCTTGGATGACGTCACTTAAAGGAACCGTCATTCAGTAAGAAGACTTTGTTTAAAGAGGATGCTCTGCGTCGGATGTCTTCAAGATGGACCCGCTCCGCGTTGGATGGATGAAGATAGAAGATGCCGTCTGGATGAAGACTTCTGCCCGTCTGGAGGACCACTTCGCCCGGCTTGGATGAAGACTTCTCCCGGCTTAGTTGAGGACTTCGGCCCGGTTGGATGAAGACTTCTGCCGCTTCCTTGAGGATGGATGTCCGGTCTTCAGAACAGTAAGTCGATTAGGGTTTGAGACGCAAAAGAGCTAACTGCCCTTTTATGGGCAATGCCCATCCAAATGCCCTTTTCAGGGCAATGAGGAGCTTAGGTTTTTTTAGTTAGTATTTTATTTGGGGGGTTGGTTGTGTGGGTGGTGGGTTTTACTGTTGGGGGGTTGTTTGTATTTTTTTTACAGGTAAAAGAGCTGATTACTTTGGGGCAATGCCCCGCAAAAGGCCTTTTCAAGGGCTATTGATAGTTTAGTTTAGGCTAAGGGTTTTTTTAATTTTCGAGTTTTTTTTTATTTTGATAGGGCTATTAGATTAGGTGTAATTAGTTTAAATATCTTGTGATTTGTTTATTATTTTCAGTAATTTAGTGTTTGCTTGTTTTTTGTACTTTAGCTAATTTAATTTAATTTATTTTATTGTTGTTAATTTAGTTAATTTATTTAATTATAGTGTAGTGTTAGGTGTTATTGTAACTTAGGTTAGGTTTTATTTTACATGTACTTTTGTCTTTATTTTAGCTAGGTAGTTATTAAATAGTTAATAACTATTTAATAATTATTATACCTAGTTAAAATAAATACAAACTTGCCTGTAAAATAAAAATAAACCCTAAGCTAGATGCAATGTAACTATTAGTTATATTGTAGCTAGCTTAGGGTTTATTTTATATGTAAGTATTTAGTTTTAAATAGGAATTATTTAGGTAATAATATTAATTTTTTTTTAGATTTATTGTAATTATATTTGTTAGGGGGTGTTAGGGTTAGACTTAGGTTTAGGGGTTAATACATTTAGTATAGTGGCGGTGACTTTGGGAACGGCAGATTAGGGGTTAATAATATTTAACTAATGTTTGCGAGGCGGGAGTGCGGCAGTTTAGGGGTTAATATGTTTATTATAATGGCGGCGACGTTGGGGGCGGCAGATTAGGGGTTAATAAGTGTAGGTAGGTTGCGGCGACATTGGGGGCAGCAGATTAGGGGTTAATAAATATAATGTAGGGGGTGGCAGTGTCCGGAGTGGCAGATTAGGGGTTAATAAATATAATGCAGGTGGCGGCGATGTCGGGGCGGCAGATTAGGGGTTAATAAGTGTAAGATTAGGGGTGTTTAGACTTGGGGTTCATGTTAGGGTGTTAGGTGTAAAAATTTTGTTTCCCCATAGGAATCAATTGGGCTGCGTTACTGAGTTTTACGCTGCTTTTTTGCAGGTGTTAGACTTTAAGCAAAATTTTGCTCAACGCTCACTTCCTGCCTGTTAACGCCGGGTTTGTAAAAACCCGTAATACCAGCGCTACAGGTAAGTGAGCGGTGAGAGAAAACTGCTCGTTAGCACCGCATAGCCTCTAATGCAAAACTCGTAATCTGACCGAATATTATTAATTACGTTCTTCAAAAATGTATCTTTTTTTGTAGTACAGATCCATTACACTACATCTCATTAAAATAAAAGAACAGCAAGTAAACATGACAATTTTTTTTTTTTTTGTAAACAGGAAGTGTAGATTTTTGCACAACTGATACTCAGTAACAATTATTCTCTGGCTGTTAAGGGTAACTCCCTAGGCTTTATTGGTGGAGAATGGTAGTGTAAGGTAGCTTGTGTACTGGAGCGAAATTAAGTGCCTGGCCCTCTAGTGGAAAGGAGAACATTAGTTGAAGTTAGATTAGAATTAAGTTAGCAACTATGTTGCAGAATCCTTGTTCCTGGATGAGGGGCCTCCCTCTCAGAATCCAGGGGATCAGGGATCTGAGTGTTCAGGTCAGGAAAGGCCTCCTCCCCCCTTCAAGCAGGTGCTTACAGCCAGCATAGGGGCTTTGACATCCTCCGGGATAACAGTGGAGGTGGCTGCAGCAGTTGTGGGCCTGTTCAGGGGCTTCACTATGGCAATGCCTTTTGCGGCCTCTTCCCATTCCCCCACCCCCCATGTGGTGGTGTCCCAGCCTTCCGCTACCCACCCACCCGCCTCCCACATGGCGGCTTCCCACCCATCCACCTTCCAACTATTTGCTCCTCTGGGCCTCGGTTCGGTAGGCTGCAACATGGCGCCGAGCTCTACCTCCACTTCCGGTTTAGCACTCCCGGCATCCTGCGCTGATGACGTCACTTCTGGAAGTGACGCGCAGGGAGTTGGAGCGGCTGGACATGGACACGGAAGAACCCCAGAAGAGGCCAGCTATGGATGATGGCACAGGTGAGCGGAGAGTGTCCAGGCCAAGGGGCTCCGCTGTGCAATGCTCTGCAGTCTTGCTTAGAAGGGCTCGGTTTGTATCAGCAGTGGTAAAGAGGAGTTTCTCAGCAGTGGCAATAAGGGGTACACTAGACCACCAGGCAGTAAGAGGGCATTCTTATGGGTCTGCTACACAGGTCAACCCCATCACTGGGGGTAATACAAGGGGCATGAGGGTTTCTGCCCAGAGCGACAGACTGCCAGCCAGGGGTAAGAGCTTGCAGGGACAAGGTAGAGCAGGTGCAGGATTCTCAGACCCTATATTTTCTAGTATAGGAGAGCAGGAGGGTGACGCAGAGATAGTGAGGGATATAGAGACAGAGGTGGTCCTGTGACATCCATGCCATTGGGCAGGGGCGAGGGGGTTTTAGGAAGATCAGTGCCTGACCTGGATACTCCCCTCTTGTTCTTGTCTCCCTCTCAGGTATTGCCGGGACAGATGTCAAAGCATGGAGGAGCTGAGCTGATGGACAGCAATACAGCATCATTCCTCAACACATCTGGAGTCCCTTCGTCCTTGAAGGGTGCAGAACAGCAACTCAGAGGGAGTGCTAGCTGGCTGTAAGAGTCTGCATCCCACTCACTTGCATACATTTTCTGAGGACTCTAGCTCAGACACAGACTCAGATGGGAGGAGGGCACTAGGGCTAAACACTAATGGCCATAGGCACATGTTTTGCATGCTTTAGACAATTATGGGATCCATAGGACAGGCCGGGGAATCCCCTCAGGCACCCCTCACTTCTCAGTTTGAAGAGTCAGACACAAGGGTAGTGCTGGCTCAGACATCTGGAGATGCACTTCCAGCACCACCAGTCACGTAGAGCCAGCCTGAGAGTGTACATGCAGCCCATAAGGTGGAGGTGCAAAGGGATACATATCCCTGCAAGGTGCATTGCTTGCCCGCTCATTTAAAGCCGTAAATGGTCAAAAAGATTAGAGATGGTAGATACGTCAAAATTTTTGAATTATCCAAGGAAGTTTATAGAGCAAAGGAGCGTAGCGAGGACGGCACAGGCCTAAGAATGTGAAGCGGCCGGACACTTTTGGTGGTACTGTTTTTGGGGTTTCACTTCCTGCATTATTGAACAATGGCCAGAGCAAGCACTGTTCAAGTACATGGAAGTGATAGAAATGATCCAGGAAAAATATGGCGAGGGGTTGAGGGGCAATTATGGCACTGAGTTCCGCCGGAAAATGATGGCCAACTCCCTGCTGACGTTTGTCACCTAGGACATAGACTTGTGGTCGGGTCTGGGGCCTGAGAAAGCCCCTAGTTTGGTCCCGGTATCTAAGGTGGGAGCGACCAAGCCCCAGACCCCCGTGAAACGTTGGGGGAGGGAGTGCTGGAAATTCAATGAGGAGCAGTGTGACAGGGGAGCATCATGCTCCTATCGTTATGTCTGCATGTACTGCAGGGGCCAGCACATGGGGGTGGAGTGTCAAAGACAGACAGCGCATAGGGCCCCCCAGCAAGGGCCTGCTAGCAACAAAGGCAACAACCCTGCTGAAGCTGGCCATAATTAGAACATGATTGGTGGCTTATCCGGACAGGGATCCCGATTGCTGGGAGAGATTCAAGAGGGTTTTAGGAATCCTAAAACAGGGGCAGGGGGTCTCAGACACACTGCAATCTGAAGTCAGCCTAGGAGTACCCACTGGTTATCTCCCCTTTGGGGGGATGCCCAAAAAGAAAGAAGGGAAGTTCCACCTCATACAGCATCTGTCATACCCAAAAGGCATATATGTAAATGATGCAATCAACCCAGATATCAGCTCTGTGAAATACCAGTCGTTCGACCAAGCACTTGATTTGGTTAGGCAGGTAGGTCTACGGCACTGTTAGCTAAACTGGACATTGAGTCTGCATTTTGGCTGCTACCCATTCACCCATCGTCTTTCCGGCTAATGGGTTGTAAGTTCGAGGGCAACTTTTACATTGATTATTGCCTTCCAAGCTGCTCATTATCATGTGCCTTGTTTGAGGCCTTTAGTGCCTTCCTGCACTGGGCAGAGGTGACAAAAGCAGGAGGGGGGCAGTAGCACACTATCTCAACGACTTCCTGCTGGTAGGCAAGGAAAGAACCGAGGAGTGCGCTTGGCTGATGGGGGTAATGCGAGCTCTAATGCAAAAGTTTGAGGTTCCCCTGGCTGAGGACAAGACCCAAGGTCCTTGTACCAGGCTAACATTCCTGGGAATTGAGATTGACACTGTGGAAAAGCTATGTTGTCTCCCAGAGGACAAGGTACAACGTATGCTGGGAGCGGTTGCAAGGGCTGCTGCAACACAACGTTTACCACTAAGAGACCTTCAATCAGTTTTGGGCCTCCTCAACTTCGCCTGTAAGGTGATCCCAATGGGGAGGGAAGTATTCCTGCAGGATTTCAATGGTGTCCTCCTCTGGAGGAAGCCTCCAAGGTCCAGTCAGGTCCTCCACTTGTTTACAGACGCTGTGGGGAGCTTGGGGTACGGGGCATACCTGTGTGGTGCCTGGAGCACTGAAACGTGGCCTGAAGAGTGGGCTACGACAGTCCTGACCAGGAACTTGACGTTCCTGGAGCTCTTTCCCATAGTTGTAGCAATTGAATTTTGGGGGCAGGAGCTGAGAAACAGTTTCATAATCTTTTGGAAGGACAACATTAGCGTGGTGTTTGCCATTAATCGCCTGTCAACATCTTCCCCACTGGTGGTACGGTTTCTCAGACATTTAGTGCATAGATGCTTACAGTTTAACATCCACTTTGTAGCTAAGCACGTCCCAGGGGTAAATAACATAGTTGCATATGTGTTATTGAGCTTCCAGTGGGAACAGTTTAGGAAGCTTGTACCGCAAGCAGCAGCTCTCGGCTTGCACCATACATCCATTTAATTTGGGGAACTGTGTCTCCCATGACGTGGAGAAAATATACCCAGCACTGGGCCGAATGGACACAGTTTTGCACATCTCTACACTGTGAGGTATCACAGGTAACACTGCTTGAATGGCTTGAGTGTTTAAGACTAAATGTGTCACGTTAGACTTGTGGGGGAGTATATAGCAGTGAGGCCGCCTACGTCGCATCAGTTTTACGTGCATGTGGACGGGTCTAACCTATCCCAATTCCAGTTCACCATGGCACGGTACCAGGTGGTTAAGAATGCGGATTTAGAGGGCTGTAAGATCATCCCTCATTTGTTTTGAATAGGTGCAGCTACTAGAACAGCAGCTATGGGGTGAACTGAGAAGGCTATACAGAGTCTAGGGAAATGGAGGTCTCAGATGTACAAACTCTATGTTCGGCCTCCAGTGTTAGACTAAGGGATCCTGTCCTGTCTGTGTGTGCTGGGAAGGACTGGCAGACAGGGTGGTAGGGAAGAAATTGTAATGATGTTATCTATTTTCAGGTGCAATCAAAGGCCATACCAAAATATGGATCGTGGGCCATTCTTTTGTCCACTGCGCAGCCATTCACGTGGCATCCACAGTTGGCCAACAGTTGGGGCTCCCTGTTTCCTCAGCCTCGGTGAGGTGGTTAGGTCATAGAGGCATGCAGTGGCCTGAACTTCCATCACTCCTCTTAGATGCTCCAGCGCTTGATCTCATTAATATAATGAGGTCTGATGTCAGGTGGATATGTACCACCTTCACTTGGGTTAAAATAGGATTGTCCAATATAGTGGCCAGATTACAGTGGAGGAACTTCCCTACCCCAAAGTCAGCTTACAGGGTTAGGAAGAAGGTTAAGAGAGCGCTGGGTAGAGCTGTATTGGTTGCTGGGGGATTTGTTGTCCGACATGTCTGTCTTTCGGCAGACAAAAAGTTCCTGTACAGACAGGACGGAGTGCACCCTTCGGACGAAGGGTTGCAAATATTTTTGGCATACCTCAAAGCAGCGTTGGTAACCAAAATGTAAAAAAAAAAAAAGTAAAAAAAAAAAAGAGTTTTATAGTGTTAAAAATGTTAATGTTATATGTTGTCATAAGTTACAATGGCAGCAAGAGTCAGTTTCTGCCTCAAGAAGGGCTGTCTCTTGTGGTGGGAGGTCACGTTCACTAAATGTAAGAGTGCAGAGTCCGGAAGGGGGACAGTTGAGCTAATGGGTAGGGATGACATCTCCCAGGCCGTGCCCTGGGGGGGGGGGGCGCCACCCTGCAGGCCTGCTGGCTGAAGAGGCCCAGGGCATCTGTACTCATGTGTCTGGACAGGGTCCCCACAAGGCCCTCCCTCCTATTCCATTTGATGGCTTTATAGGGGTTTAGTTTAGGGCCCTGCTTGCTGCCACCATAGTTTTATCGCTTATAAAGACAAGTGTAAACGTTAATATTTGTTATTACAAATACATGCAATCATCATATGGTTTTTATACCCATCTCTTTGTGTGGTGTTTTCATTCAGAGGACTGAAGGGGCGATATGTAGTTGGATAATGGTTCAGAGTGACGATATAAGGTATCAGCACTTATGGTAGTGTAAGGTAGCTAGTGTATTGGAGTGAAAGTAACTGCCTGGCCCTCTAATGCAAGGGAGAACATTAGTTGAAGTTAGATAAGGGACACTGAACCCAATTTTTTTCTTTTGTGATTCAGATAGAGTATGCAATTTTAGCAGCTTTCTAATTTACTCCTATTATCAAATTTTCTTCATTATCTTGGTATCTTTATTTGAAAAGCAAGAATGTAAGTTTAGATGCCGGCCCATTTTTGGTGAACAACCTGGGTTGTTCTTGCTGATTGGTGGATAAATTCATCCACCAATAAACAAGTGCTGTCCAGGGTCTGAACCAAAAAATAGCTTAGATGTCTTCTTTTTCAAATAAAGATAGCAAAAGAATGAAAATACAATTGATAATAGGAGTAAATTAGAAAGTTGCTTTAAATTGCATTCTCTATCTGAATCACAAAAGAAAAAAATTGGGTTCAGGGTCCCTTTAAAGTTAAGTTAGCAACTATGTTGCAGTTAGGGTTGGGTTCTAGCTTACCAGGTTTAAGCCCAGGGAGCCAGGGTTCTGCCTCTTTTTCCTGGTGACTACAGACTGGAAGTCCCCCCCCCCCCCGCGCCCGTTCCCAATATGTTTGAGTTTTGTGAGGTGGCGGCATCAGGCCGTTAGATGACTTCCTTCGGTAGCTGGTTAGAAGCAAAGGCAGAGATAGGGTTAATTGGCCTAGACTTAGTAAGCCCTTAGCCGTTAAGGTATGGAACTCCCGGAGGTAGTTTGCTGTAGGGATCATTACACCGGTGCCTTAGTGGCAGTATTCCCTTTACTTATATATATACAAATTGTAATAATCTCCTAGTAGCGGGAGGTCACATCCATTAAATGTAAGAGTGCAGAGTCCGGAAGGGTGACAGTCGAGCTAATGGGCGGGGATAACGTCCCCCAGGCCGTGCCCTGGGGGGTACCCCACCCCGCATGTCTGCTGGCTGAAGATCCCCAGGGGGTCTGTACTCATGTGTGTGGGCAGGGTCCTTGCAAGGCCCTCCCTCATATTCTATTTGATAGCCCCCTTTCAAAGGGCCTCTGGCTATATGGGGTTTAGTTTAGAGCCCTGTTTGCCGCCACCATAGGATTATGGCTTATGAAGCCAAGTTTAAACGTTAATATTTGTTATTACAAATAACTGCAACCATCATATACTTTTATACCCAGCTCTTTGTGTGGTGTTTTCATTCAGGGGACTGAAGGGGGGATATGTTTATATATGTTTAAGTAGTTGGCTAATGGTTTAGAATGACGATACAGTATGAGGGATCAGCACTTAAGCAAAGCAAATAAAAAATAGTTTAGTTAGAAAAAAGGGCAATATTTTTTTTACATTAAAGGTTTTAAAATACTCTCTTCTGGACACAACAAAGAAAAAAATGAATTTAATGTCCCTTCAAATGTATTTTAAAAGACAACACAATAGATATTCATTTTAGGAATGTATCTACCTGTCAAGCAAATGATTTAACTTTATTTTAATGGAATTAATACATCAGTGCTGATCTATAGTAATTAAATTTCATCTGCTTTAGTGCTTGGAAAGCAATTGATGTTCTAATTCCACAATATCTCTCTAACCACAATTTTATGCTTGTGCTTTTTCATACATTTATGCCTAAACTTTGACTCTAAAGGTATTTATAGTCAAGTATAAAACCACCATGTATTATGCTTAGTTTTTGTTCAAGAAGAGCAATGTATGCAACATACAGTATCTATGCAAGGCATATTAAACTGTTATATAACACTACAAGGCAATTTGTTATATTAATATTTATTTAAAAGTAAAAATTGCATATTTATTTCTGATTGTCTCCACAAAAGTTGTCTTATAAATTTGTTAATAAAACACAATTTGTATGGACTAGGGCTATTAACATGTAAACACTTTTTTGAATAGCGTTTATTTGATATATAAAATTCTTATGCATACATGAGGTGGTTTACGCTGCATATATATTCAATAACAAGAACTAAATAAACAACCATGCTTTTTGATATTTATAACAATAGATACTTAGTAAAGAGACAAACCTGTTGCTGTAGCTTGTGTATGATCAAAGTCCTTCCAGCAACTAATCTGACAACCACAGTGTGATAGTTGCCAATTATTAGTGGCATCTATTACTTCTAATGAGAGCCGATATAACAAAAGTGCAACAATTTCCTCTGCCTTTCACTATTATGGGTGTCTGGTCACAAAATGTTTAAGCTACCTATTTTTTTCTACAGACTAAAGTTTGGCATCCATCAGAAATTCCTTACCTAATTGGCCATAGTGAAATATTCATTTCTACCATATGCATAAAGTAGTATCACCTTATGACATTGTGCTGTCTGGGTGCTAAAATTAAACAAGTGCACCCAGGGATTTGGTCAATCTGCCGTGCCCTGTGCCAGATCTGCATCTTGTCCATTCTTGGTCTGTTTGCCCAGTATGCCAGCAACTCACTTTGAGGTCCCTCTCCTACCTCTGTTTCATCTGCTGAATCTCTACCCATTCTAACATTAATCCAGTCCCCAGACTTGAGGCCTAAAGCACAACAGTATACAGAAAGGAAAGTGAGCCCCACCAATCAATGTGATATAAGTGAGGTACTGCAAAATAGCAATGCTTCTAGTAAAACTACAGGTGCATTCACTTACAAAGGATCTATACACTGCCATAGTTGCCATCATTTGGAAAAAAAAAAAAATTCCAGGGACAATTTGCAGCTATCAATTACCTGCATGAAAATTTTTACAACACGCCCTACTCTAAAGTTCCACCCACTTTGCCAAACCCACATAATTAGCATAATTTAGCTCTGCCTATTGTTAGAAGTTAGTAATTACAAAGGTCAATTCTGTCTCAAAACTTTAAAAATGATCTAATCAGCACTGTGAGTGCTCCACCTTTCTAGCTTTGCCTCAGACATGATCTTTGTAAGTAGAGTGTCCCTAGCATGAGGATACTTTCAAGGCCGGTGCAAGGATTTTTGTGTACACAGGCGAAGGTGCATTTGATGCCCTCCATTAAGCTTCAGTGGTTCATGCAAATGAGCAGTAAATGCATCAACCTGGTATATCTTACAAATGAGCAATAGATTCACTTTTATATCACGGAAAACAGCAGTAAATGCATAAAGCTTGTATAACATGCAACTGAGCAATATATGGGTCGCGATCCGATATAGATCGTAGTTTGCGGCGCAAGTGAGGGAACCCGCATCGCCCGCAGTTTCAGCTCGCAACTCGAGCTATCCCATATACAGCGCCGTCAGATGCTAACGTGCCGTAAGTCGGATAAACCAGCGATGTCCAGAAATCTGCGCAAGTACAAATTTCTGGCGTCGCCAGTGACTTGTGCCACGTTAGAAACTGCCGGTGCCTACAAAACCTGACTAAAGTCTAAATCACCCGCACTGTCTAACACGCCTCCCTAACATAGCCCGACACGTCTAACCCTCTATCCGCTATCCCCCCTCACTATCCTAACAATAAAATATGTATTAACCCCTAAACCGCCACTCCCGGAGCCTGCCGCTACCTAATAAAGTTATTAACCCCTAAACCGCCGCCAGCTATATTAAATCTATAACCCCCTAAAGTGAGCCCCTACCCCGCCTCTATCTATTTTAAAATTATTAACCCCTAATCTAATCCCCCTACCCCGCCGCCATCTATATTAAATTATTTAACCCCTAAAATACTAAACTATCCCTACCACTAAACCTAAGTCTAACCCTACAAATAGCCCTGAAAAGGGCTTTTTGCGTGGCATTGCCCCAAAGTAACAGCTCTTTTGCCAGCCCTTAAAAGGGCTTTTTGCGGGGCATGCCCCAAAGAATTCAGCTCTTTTGACAGCCCTTAAAAGGGCTTTTGGCGGGGCTTTGTCACAAAGTAAACTGCTCTTTTGCCTACAATCTACATCCCCCTACACCGCGGCCACCTATAATAAATGTATTAACCCCTAATCTAATCCCCCAACACCGCCGCCAGCTATATTAACTATATTAACCCTAATTATATTAGGGTTAATATAGTTAATATAGTTATTATATTATATATATTAACTATATTAACCCTAATTATATAATCAGATTCAAGTTCAATCTGATTGGCTGATTGGTTCAGCCAATCGGATTGAACTTGAATCTGATTGGCTGATTCAATCAGCCAATCAGATTTTTCTACCTTAATTCCGATTGGCTGATAGAATCCTATCAGCCAATCGGAATTCGACGGACGCCATCTTGGATGACGTCATTTAAAGGTACCTCATTCGTCGTTCAGTCGTCGGCCGGGATGGATGCTCCGCGTTGGAGGAGCGAAGAATGAAGATTGAAGATGCCGCTTGATGGAAGATGCTGCCCGATGGAAGAAGACTTTGCTGCCGCTTGGAGAAAGACATCGCTGGGATGAAGAATTCTTCTTTGCCGCTTGATTGGACATCGCCCGGATCGGATGAAGAGTTCTGCCCGGCGGGGTGAATACAAGGTAGGGAGATCTTCAGGGGGGTAGTGTTAGGTTTATTTAAGGGGGGTTTGGGTTATATTAGGGGTATGTGGGTGGTGGGTTGTAATGTTGGGGGGTGGTATTGTGGTTTTTTTCAGGCAAAAGAGCAGTTTTCTTTGGGGCATGCCCCCACAAAAGGCCCTTTTAAGGGCTGGTAAGGTAAAAGAGCTTTGAACTATTCTTAATTTAGAATAGGGTAGGGAATTTTTTTTATTTTGGGGGTTTATTATTTTATTAGGGGGCTTAGAATAGGTGTAATTAGCTTAAAAATCTTGTAATCTTTTTTTTATTTTTTGTAATTTAGTGTTTGTTTGTTTTTTGTAATTTAGTTTAGTTTATTTAATTGTATTTTTAGATAGATATTTGTAGTTTATTTAATTTATTGATAGTGTAGGTGTATTTGTAACTTAGGTTAGGATTTATTTTACAGGTAATTGGGTAATTATTTTAACTAGGTAGCTATTAAATAGTTCATAACTATTTAATAGCTATTGTACCTAGTTAAAATAATTAACAATTTACCTGTAAAATAAATATAAACCCTAACATAGCTACAATGTAATTATTAATTATATTGTAGCTATCTTAGGGTTTATTTTATAGGTAAGTATTTAGATTTAAATAGGAATATTTTAGTTTATAATATGAATTAGATTTATTTAATAAGAATTTAGTTAGGGGTGTTAGGGTTAGATAGAGTTAATATAGTTAATATAAATACTATAGTAACTATATTAACCCTAATATAATTAGGGTTAATATAGTTAAGATATATAATGTAATAACTATATTAACTATAATATACTTAGGGTTAATATAGATAATATAGCTGGCGGCGGGGTAGGTAGATTAAATTAGGGGTTAATAATTTTAATATAGATGGCGGCGGTGTAAGGGGCTTACATTAGGGGTTAATACCATTAATATAGGTGGCGACGGTGTAGGGAGGGCAGGTTATAGGGCAAAAGAGCTGTTAACTTTGGGGCAAAGCCCCGCAAAAGGCCCTTTTAAGGGCTGGTAATAGAGCTTATTACTTTATGGATATTAGATTAGGGGTTAATAATATTAATATAGCTGGCGGCGGTGTAAGGGGTCAGATTAGGGGATAGATCAGGTAGATGGCGGCGGTTTTAGGGGTTCACATTAGGGGATAGATCAGTTAGATGGTGGCGGTTTTAGGGGCTCACAGTAGGGGGTTAGTTTATGTAGATGGCGGCGGTTTAGGGGTTAAATACTTTATTAGGGATTGCGGCGGGGGATCGCGGTTGACAGCTAGATAGACATTGCACATGCGTTAGGTGTTAGGTTTTATTTAGCAGATCGCGGTTGACAGCTAGATAGACATTGCACATGCGTTAGGTGTTAGGTTTATTTAGCAGCTAGTTTAGGGAGTTACGGGGCTCCAATAGTCAGAGTAAGGCTTCTTATGGCTGCTTTTTGTGGCGAGGTGAAAATGGAGTAAGATTTCTCCATTTTCGCCACGTAAGTCCTTACACTGTATATTGGATACCAAACAGCGCGGGTTTGGTATACCTGCCTATGGCCCAAAAAACTACGGGCGACGGCAGAAATATACGCGCGTAACTCCTAGGTTACGCCGTATATAGGATACCAAACCTGCGCAAATATTGGCGTCGCCAGCTTTTGCGGGCGACGATTTTTATCGGATCGACCCCATGATTCTTAAATCTTATATATCATGCAAATAAGCAATACATGCATAAACCTGTTATATCTTACAAATGAGCAATACATGCATAAACCTGTTATATCTTACAAATGAGCAATACATGCATAAACCTGTTATATCTCACAAATGAGCAATACATGCATAAACCTGTTATATCTCACAAATGAGCAATACATGCATAAACCTGTTATATCTCACAAATGAGCAATACATGCATAAACCTGTTATATCTCACAAATGAGCAATACATGCATAAACCTGTTATATCTCACAAATGAGCAATACATGCATAAACCTGTTATATCTCACAAATGAGCAATGCATGCATAAACCTGTTATATCTTACAAATGAGCAATACATGCATAAACCTGTTATATCTTACAAATGAGCAATACATGCATAAACCTGTTATATCTCACAAATGAGCAATACATGCATAAACCTGTTATATCTTACAAATGAGCAATACATGCATAAACCTGTTATATCTCACAAATGAGCAATACATGCATAAACCTGTTATATCTCACAAATGAGCAATACATGCATAAACCTGTTATATCTCACAAATGAGCAATACATGCATAAACCTGTTATATCTTACAAATGAGCAATACATGCATAAACCTGTTATATCTCACAAATGAGCAATACATGCATAAACCTGTTATATCTTACAAATGAGCAATACATGCATAAACCTGTTATATCTCACAAATGAGCAATACATGCATAAACCTGTTATATATTACAAATGAGCAATACATGCATAAACCTGTTATATCTTACAAATGAGCAATACATGCATAAACCTGTTATATCTCACAAAAGAGCAATACATGCATAAACCTGTTATATCTCACAAATGAGCAATACATGCATAAACCTGTTATATCTCACAAATGAGCAATACATGCATAAACCTGTTATATCTTACAAATGAGCAATACATGCATAAACCTGTTATATCTTACAAATGAGCAATACATGCATAAACCTGTTATATCTTACAAATGAGCAATACATGCATAAACCTGTTATATCTCACAAAAGAGCAATACATGCATAAACCTGTTATATCTCACAAATGAGCAATACATGCATAAACCTGTTATATCTCACAAATGAGCAATACATGCATAAACCTGTTATATCTTACAAATGAGCAATACATGCATAAACCTGTTATATCTCACAAATGAGCAATACATGCATAAACCTGTTATATCTCACAAATGAGCAATACATGCATAAACCTGTTATATCTCACAAATGAGCAATACATGCATAAACCTGTTATATCTCACAAATGAGCAATACATGCATAAACCTGTTATATCTCACAAATGAGCAATACATGCATAAACCTGTTATATCTCACAAATGAGCAATACATGCATAAACCTGTTATATCTCACAAATGAGCAATACATGCATAAACCTGTTATATCTTACAAATGAGCAATACATGCATAAACCTGTTATATCTTACAAATGAGCAATACATGCATAAACCTGTTATATCTTACAAATGAGCAATACATGCATAAACCTGTTATATCTCACAAAAGAGCAATACATGCATAAACCTGTTATATCTCACAAATGAGCAATACATGCATAAACCTGTTATATCTCACAAATGAGCAATACATGCATAAACCTGTTATATCTTACAAATGAGCAATACATGCATAAACCTGTTATATCTTACAAATGAGCAATACATGCATAAACCTGTTATATCTTACAAATGAGCAATACATGCATAAACCTGATATATCTCACAAATGAGCAATACGTGCATAAACCTGTTATATCTCACAAATGAGCAATACATGCATAAACCTGTTATATCTCACAAATGAGCAATACATGCATAAACCTGTTATATCTCACAAATGAGCAATACATGCATAAACCTGTTATATCTCACAAATGAGCAATACGTGCATAAACCTGTTATATCTCACAAATGAGCAATACATGCATAAACCTGTTATATCTCACAAATGAGCAATACATGCATAAACCTGTTATATCTCACAAATGAGCAATACATGCATAAACCTGTTATATCTTACAAATGAGCAATACATGCATAAACCTGTTATATCTCACAAATGAGCAATACATGCATAAACCTGTTATATCTCACAAATGAGCAATACATGCATAAACCTGTTATATCTCACAAATGAGCAATACATGCATAAACCTGTTATATCTCACAAATGAGCAATACATGCATAAACCTGTTATATCTCACAAATGAGCAATACATGCATAAACCTGTTATATCTCACAAATGAGCAATACATGCATAAACCTGTTATATCTCACAAATGAGCAATACATGCATAAACCTGTTATATCTCACAAATGAGCAATAGATACACATATTTACAGAGAACAGCACAGTGCCATAGACAAGGAATTTACCTTAACACCTCCAGCCTTATACTTTCTCCTCAAGTGTCCTACATGCCAAGCAAGAGAAGGAGGTCTTAATCCCAGTAAGTATTGCATTAAGTTGTTGATTAGACTGACCTGTCAGGATCCACCGTGTGTGAGAAGGCTTGGTGCTCCGTGGTAGTATGAGCGGCAATGCGGGGTCATGTGACGGTGACCTTGCCTGCTGACGTCAGTGCCTGACTGTGCGATTACTAGATTCTAAAGGAGGAGAATCCATTGGCATTCGGGAGTTGATATCCAGCACACATCGCCCTAGCTGCCACTCATTTTGCCTGGACAGACTGGGACATTTAAATAGCTGGGACTGGGACTGGGTCCCAAATTCCGGGACTGTCCCGGCAAAAACGGGACAGTTATCAACTATGCATTGCATTGGCTCTCATCCTGCTTGGCACTCTCAGGGGAGGGGTCTTCCCCTATAAAACTCTGCAGCTCACAAACAAATTGCTTGGATATTTCTGTGAGTTTCTTCAGTTTCCAAACTCCTGCTGCTTGCTGGTTTTCCTGTACTTGTGTTGTTATTCGGACTCCTGACCTCGGCCTGTTTTCACTGGACTGCGCCACCTGCTTAGACGCTCTCCGTATTCAGCATTGCACCAGCAGCTCTCGGGAGCTGCTTGTGCAACGCCGCCCCCTGCAGATTTGCGGCCAATCCACAACATGTTCACATAAACTTGCTAACAGCACGAGTCTGATCATAAGCTGCTGCAGAAGATGAACCACATGCAGCTGATCAACTATTTAGCCATTTTGCAAGCAGATAATGAATGTTGAAACATTCAATTGAATCAACATTCATTATCTGCTTGCAAAACGGCTAAATAGCTGATCAGCTGCATGTGGTTCATCTTCTGCAGCAGCTGTTGATCAGACTTGTGCTGTTAGCAAGTTTATGTGAACATGTTTTGTTTTTATATTTCTGAACATTTGTATGTGGTTATATATTTTATGGTCGTTTGTGACCTCCTACTTTGTGAACCTTTTACTGACACTTGTATATAAATACATGTTTGAATAAACTCCTTTGTATATAGTAGTTCCTGGCCCTGCCCCTCTTTTAATAAAGATATAGGACTTCTTACTAGCTGTACACAAGGAGGTGTACTCGCCTGCAGTCTGAGTGTGTCCCAAGGAGCAGTCTGATCCATGCAGGAGAGTTCCCGGAGGAGGAGCATCTGCTATTGTATTACAAGTGTCTTTAGCATACCTCATACGTTTGATGTGGAATCACGTAAGTGTGCTGTACATCTTTTTATTTTGAAGTCACCCAGTTTGTCGTTTATTGCACTAGGTGCACCCCCCCCATGCGCTTGCGCGTATTACGAGTCTTGAAGTTACAGGTGTACCGCTCACTTTTTTGGCCAGACTTGGAAATACCGCAAATCCACTTACGTCAATTGCGTATCCTATATTTTCAATGGGACTTGCATAGTGCTGGTATTACGAGTCTGACCAAAAGTGAGCGGTACACCCTCTCCTGTCAAGCCTGGTACCGCATTTTAAAGTCAGTAGTTAAGAGTTTTACACTACAACGCTGTAGCATAAAACTCTTAACTAAAGTGCTAAAAAGTACACTAACACCCATAAACTACCTATTAACCTCTAAACAGAGGCCCTCCCACATTGCAAATACTAAAATAAATATTTTAACCCCTAATCTGCCGAACCGGACATCGCAGCCACTATAATAAACATATTAACCCCTATTTTAACATCCGACGGCCGACGACTGAATGAAGGTTCCTTTAAATGACATCATCCAAGATGGTATACCTTCAATTCTGATTGGCTGATAGAATTCTATCAGCCAATCGGAATTAAGGTAGAAAAAATCTTATTGGCTCATGCCAATAGGATTGAGCTGGCTTTCTATTGAAGGGATGCCATCTTGGATGACTTCATTTAAAGGAACCTTCATTCAGTCGTCGGCCGTCGGATGAAGAGGATGCTCCACGTCAGATGTCTTGAAGATGGACCCGCTCCGCGCCAGATGGATGAAGATAGAAGATGCCGTCTGGATGAAGACTTCTGCCTGTCTGGAGGACCACTTCTGCCCGGTTGGATGAAGACTTCTGCCCATCTGGAGGTCCACTTCTGCCCGGTTGGGTGAAGACGTCTCCCGGTAGGGTGATCTTCAAGGGGTTAGTGTTAGGTTTTTTAAGGGGGGATTGGGTGGGTTTTAGAGTAGGGTTGGTTGTGTGGGTGGTGGGTTTTAATGTTGGGGGGGTATTTGTAATTTTTTTTTACAGGTAAAAGAGCTGATTACTTTGGGGCAATGCCCGCAAAAGGCCCTTTTAAGCGCTATTTGTAATTTAATGTAGGGTAGGGCTTTTTATTTTATTTTGAGGGGGCTTTTTTATTTTGTTAGTGGGATTAGAGTTGGTGTAATTAGTTTAAAAATCTTGTAATTTCTTTATTATTTTCTGTAATTTAGTATTTTTTTTTCATACTTTAGATCATTTTATTTAATTGTAATTAATTGTATTTAATTTAGGTAATTAATTTAATTGTAGTGTAGTGTTAGGTGTAATTGTAACTTTTATTTTACAGGTAAATTTGTCTTTATTTTAACTAGGTAGTTATTAAATAGTTAATAACTATTTAATAACTATTGTACCTAGTTAAAATAAATACAAACTTGCCTGTAAAATAAAAATAAAACCTAATGGCTAGCTTTAGAGTTTTGCGACCAAAGGGGTGCGTTAGCTACGCATGTTTTTTTCCCCCGCACCTTTTAAATAACGCTGGTATTTAGAGTTCTCTGAAGGGCTGCGTTAGGCTCCAAAAAGGGAGCGTACAAGCATATTTACCGCCACTTCAACTCTCAATACCATAGTTGCTTACGGTAGCGGCTAGCTGGAAAAACGTGCTTGTGCACGATATCCCCATAGGAAACAATGGGGCAGTTTGGGCTGAAAAAAAACCTAACACCTGCAAAAAAGCAGCGTTAAGCTCCTAACGCAGCCCCATTGTTTCCTATGGGGAAACACTTTCTAAGTATGCACCTAACACCCTAACATGTACCCCGAGTCTAAACACCCCTAACCTTACACTTATTAACCCCTAATCTGCCGCCCCCACTATCGCTGACCCCTGCATTATACTATTAACCCCTAATCTGCCGCTCCGGACACCGCTGCCACCTACATTATCCTTATGTACCCCTAATCTGCTGCCCCTAACATCGCAGACACCTACATAATATTTATTAACCCCTAATCTGCCCCTCCCACGTCGCCGCTACCTTACCTACACTTATTAACCCCTAATCTGCCGACCGGACCTCGCTGCCACTATAATAAATGTATTAACCCCTAAACCGCCACACTCCCGCCTCACAAACCCTATAATAAATAGTATTAACCACTAATCTGCCCCCCCTAACATCGTCGACACCTAACTTCAAGTATTAACCCCTAATCTGCCGACCGGACCTCGCCGCTACTCTAATAAATGTATTAACCCCTAAAGCTAAGTCTAACCCTAACCCTAACACCCCCCTAAATTAAATATAATTTTAATCTAACAAAATAAATGAAATATTATTAACTAAAGTCTTCCTATTTAAAACTAAATACTTACCTGTAAAATAAACCCTAATATAGCTACAATATAACGAATAATTATATTGTAGCTATTTTAGGATTTATATTTATTTTACAGGCAACTTTGTATTTATTTTAACTACGTACAATAGCTATTAAATAGTTATTTACTATTTAATAGCTACCTAGTTAAAATAATTACCAAATTACCTGTAAAATAAATCCTAGCCAAAGTTACAATTAAACCTAACACTACACTATCAATAAATAAATTAAATCAATTAACTACAAGTACCTACAATTAAATAAACTAAACTAAATTACAAAAACAAACAAACACTAAATTACAAAAAAATAAAAAAAGATTGCAAGAATTTTAAGCTAATTACACTTACTCTAAGCCCCTAATAAAATAACAAAGCCCCCCAAAATAAAAAAAATCCATACCCTAATCTAAATTAAAATAGTTAACAGCTCTATTACCTTACCAGCCCTTAAAAGGGCTTTTTGCGGGGCATGCCCCAAAGAAATCAGCTCTTTTGCCTGTAAAAAAAACCCACAATACCACCCCCCAACATTAAAACCCACCACCCACATACCCCTACTCTAACCCAAACCCCCTTAAATAAACCTAACACTACCCCCCTGAAGATCTCCCTACCTTGAGTCGTCTTCACTCAGCCGAGCACCGATGGACCAAAAGAAGACATCCGGAGCAGCATAAATCTTCATCCTATCCGGGCAGAAGAGGACATCCGGACCGGCAGACATCTTCATCCAAGCTGCATCTTCTATCTTCATCCATCCCACGGGGAGTGGCTCCATCTTCAAGACCTCCGGAACATCCTCTTCCTACCGACGACTACCGACGAATGAAGGTTCCTTTAAGTGACGTCATCCAAGATGGCGTCCATCGAATTCCGATTGGCTGATAGGATTCTATCAGCCAATCGGAATTAAGGTAGGAAAAATCTGATTGGCTAATTGAATCAGCCAATCAGATTCAAGTTCAATTGGCTGATCCAATCTGCCAATCAGATTGAGCTTGCATTCTATTGGCTGATCTGAACAGCCAATCAGATTGAGCTTGCATTCTATTGGCTGATCTGAACAGCCAATAGAATGCGAGCTCAATCTGATTGGCTGATTGGATCAGCCAATCGGATTGAACTTGAATCTGATTGGCTGATTCAATCAGCCAATCAGATTTTTCCTACCTTAATTCCGATTGGCTGATAGAATCCTATCAGCCAATCGGAATTCGATGGACGCCATCTTGGATGACGTCACTTAAAGGAACCTTCATTCGTCGGTAGTCGTCGGTAGGAAGAGGATGTTCCGGAGGTCTTGAAGATGGAGCCGCTCCTCGTCGGATGGCTGAAGATAGAAGATGCCGCTTGGATGAAGATCTCTGCTGGTCCGGATGTCCTCTTCTGCCCGGATAGGATGAAGACTTCTGCCGCTCCAGATGTCTTCTTTTGGTCCATCGGTGCTCGGCTGAGTGAAGACGACTCAAGGTAGGGAGATCTTCAGGGGGGTAGTGTTAGGTTCATTTAAGGGGGGTTTGGGTTAGAGTAGGGGTATGTGGGTGGTGGGTTGTAATGTTGGGGGTGGTATTGTGTTTTTTTTACAGGCAAAAGAGCTGATTTCTTTGGGGCATGCCCCGCAAAAAGCCCTTTTATGGGCTGGTAAGGTAATAGAGCTGGTAACTATTTTAATTTAGATTAGGGTAGGGATTTATTTTATTTTGGGGGGCTTTGTTATTTTATTAGGGGGCTTAGAGTAGGTGTAATTAGCTTAAAATTCTTGTAATCTTTTTTTATTTTTTGTAATTTAGTGTTTGTTTGTTTTTGTAATTTAGTTTAGTTTATTTAATTGTAGGTACTTGTAGTTAATTGATTTAATTTATTTATTGATAGTGTAGTGTTAGGTTTAATTGTAACTTAGGTTAGGATTTATTTTACAGGTAATTTGGTAATTATTTTAACTAGGTAGCTATTAAATAGTAAATAACTATTTAATAGCTATTGTACCTAGTTAAAATAAATACAAAGTTGCCTGTAAAATAAATATAAATCCTAAAATAGCTACAATATAATTATTCGTTATATTGTAGCTATATTAGGATTTATTTTACAGGTAAGTATTTAGTTTTAAATAGGAAGACTTTAGTTAATAATATTTAATTTATTTTGTTAGATTAAAATTATATTTAACTTAGGGGGGTGTTAGGGTTAGGGTTAGACTTAGCTTTAGGGGTTAATACATTTATTAGAGTAGCGGCGAGGTCCGGTCGGCAGATTAGGGGTTAATACTTGAAGTTAGGTGTCGGTGATGTTAGGGGGGGCAGATTAGGGGTTAATACTATTTATTATAGGGTTTGCGAGGCGGGAGTGCAGCGGTTTAGGGGTTAATACATTTATTATAGTATCAGCGAGGTCCGGTCGGCAGATTAGGGGTTAATAAGTGTAGTTAGGTAGTGGTGACATTGGGAGGGGCAGATTAGGGGTTAATAAATATTATGTAGGTGTCGGCGATGTTAGAGGCAGCAGATTAGGGGTTCATAGGGATAATGTAGGCAGCGGCGGTGTGCGGTTGGCAGATTAGGGGTTAAAAAAATGTATTAGAGTGGCGGCGATGTGGGGGGACCTTGGTTTAGGGGTACATAGGTAGTTTATGGGTGTTAGTGTACTTTAGAGCACAGTAGTTAAGAGCTTTATGAACCGGTGTTAGCTCAGAAAGCTCTTAACTACTGACTTTTTTCTGCGGCTGGAGCTTTGTCGGTAGAGGGTCTAATGCTCACTTCAGCCAAGACTCTAAATACCAGCGTTAGGAAGATCCCATTGAAAAGATAGAATACGCAATTGACGTAAGGGGATCTGCGGTATGGAAAAGTCGTGGCTTGGAAGTGAGCGTTAGACCCTTTCCTGGCTGACTCTAAATGTCAGCGGGCGGTAAAAAGCAGCGTTAGGAGCCCTTAACGCTGCTTTTGACGGCTAACGCAGAACTCTAAATCTAGGCGTAAGATAGCTACAATGTAACTATGAGTTATATTGTTGCTAGCTTAGGGTTTATTTTATAGGTATTTAGTTTTAAATAGGAAAAATTTACACCTAGATTACGAGTTTTGCGTTGGAAGCTGTGTGGTGCTAACGAACAGTTTTTGCTCATTGCTCACTTACAGACAGCGCTGGTATTACTGTTTTTTAGAAACCCGGCGTTAACCGCAAAAAAGTGAGCAAAGAGCAAAATTTAGCTCCACATCTCACCTCAATACCAGTGCTGCTTACGTTAGCGGTGAGCTGCTAAAACGTGCTCGTGCATGATTTCCCCATAGGAATCAATGGGGGAGAGCTGGCTGAAAAAAACCTAACACCTGCAAAAAAGCAGCGTAAATCTCCTAACGCAGCCCCATTGATTCCTATGGGAAAATAAAAGTTATGTCTACACCTAACACCCTAACATGAACTCCAAGTCTAAACACCCCTAATCTTACACTTATTAACCCCTAATCTGCCGCCCCTCACATCGCCGCAACCTACATTATATTATTAACCCCTAATCTGCCGCTCCGGACACCGCCGCCACCTACATTATAGTTATGAACCACTAATCTGCTGCCCCAACATCGCCGAACCCTACATTATATTTATTATCCCCTAATCTGCCACCCCCAATGTCGCCACAACCTAACTACACAAGGGGGGATTGGGTGGGTTTTAGAGTAGGGTTGGTTGTGTGGGTGGTGGGTTTTAATGTTGTGGGTGGTATTTGTAATTTTTTTTACAGGTAAAAGAGCTGAATACTTTGGGGCAATGCCCCGCAAAAGGCCCTTTTAAGGGCTATTTGTAATTTAGTGTAGGGTAGGGCTTTTTTATTTTGGGGGGCTTTTTTATTTTGTTAGGGGGATTAGAGTAGGTGTAATTAGTTTAAAATTCTTGTAATTATTTTATTTTATCCGCACCGGATGGATGAAGATAGAAGATACCGTCTGGATGAAGACTTCTGCCCGTCTGGAGGACCAATATGCCCGTCTTGGATGAAGATTTTCTCCCGGCTTCGTTGAGGACTTCGGCCCGGTTGGATGAAGACTTCTGCTGCTTCCTTGAGGATGGATGTCCGGTCTTCAGAACAGTAAGTCGATCTTCAGGGGGCTAGTGTTAGGTTTTTTTAAGGGTGTGTTGGGTGGGTTTTATTTTTTAGATTAGGGTTTGGGTGGCAAAAGAGCTATCTGCCCTTTTAAGGGCAATGCCCATCCAAATGCCCTTTTCAGAGCAATGGGGAGCTTAGGTTTTTTTAGATAGTATTTTATTTGGGGGGTTGGTTGTGTGGGTGGTGGGTTTTACTGTTGGGGGGGTTGTTTGTATTTTTTTTACAGGTAAAAGAGCTGATTAATTTGGGGCAATGCCCCGCAAAAGGCCCTTTTAAGGGCTATTGGTAGTTTAGTTTAGGCTAAGGGTTTTTTTTTATTTTGGGGGGCTTTTTTATTTTAATAGGGCTATTAGATTAGGTGTAATTAGTTTAAATTTCTGTAATTTGTTTATTATTTTCTGTAATTTAGTGTTTTTTTTTGTACTTTAGCTAATTTAATTTAATTTAGGTAATTGTATTTAATTTAGCTAATGTATTTAATTATATTGTAGTGTTAGGTGTTATTGTAACTTAGGTTAGGTTTTATTTTACAGGTAAATTTGTATTTATTTCAGCTAGGTAGTTATTAAATAGTTAATAACTATTTAATAACTATTCTACCTAGTTAAAATAACTACAAACTTGCCTGTAAAATAAAAATAAACCCTAAGCTAACTACAATGTAATTATTAGTTATACAGGGAGTGCAGAATTATTAGGCAAATGAGTATTTTTACCACATCATCCTCTTTATGCATGTTGTCTTACTCCAATCAAGCATATTAGGTGATGTGCATCTCTGTAATGAGAAGGGGTGTGGTCTAATGACATCAACACCCTATATCAGGTGTGCATAATTATTAGGCAACTTCCTTTCCTTTGGCAAAATGGGTCAAAAGAAGGACTTGACTGGCTCAGAAAAGTCAAAAATAGTGAGATATCTTGCAGAGGGATGCAGCACTCTTAAAATTGCAAAGCTTCTGAAGCGTGATCATCAAACAATCAAGCGTTTCATTCAAAATAGTCAACAGGGTCGCAAGAAGCGTGTGGAAAAACCAAGGTGCAAAATAACTGCCCATGAACTGAGAAAAGTCAAGTGTGCAGCTGCCAAGATGCCACTTGCCACCAGTTTGGCCCTATTTCAGAGCTGCAACATCACTGGAGTGCCCAAAAGCACAAGGTGTGCAATACTCAGAGACATGGCCATGGTAAGAAAGGCTGAAAGACGACCACCACTGAACAAGACACACAAGCTGAAACATCAAGACAGGGCCAAGAAATATCTCAAGACTGTTTTTCTAAGGTTTTATGGACTGATGAAATGAGAGTGAGTCTTGATAGGCCAGATGGATGGGCCCGTGGCTGGATTGGTAAAGGGCAGAGAGCTCCAGTCCGACTCAGACACCAGCAAGGTGGAGGTGGAGTACTGGTTTGGGCTGGTATCATCAAAGATGAGCTTGTGGGGCCTTTTCGGGTTGAGGATTGAGTCAAGATCAACTCCCAGTCCTACTGCCATTTTCTGGAAGACACCTTCTTCAAGCAGTGGTACAGGAAGAAGTCTGCATCCTTCAAGAAAAACATGATTTTCATGCAGGACAATGCTCCATCACACGCGTCCAAGTACTCCACAATATAATGTAGGGGTCGGCGATGTTGGGGGCAGCACATTAGGTGTTCATACATATAATGTAGGTGGCGGCGGTGTCCGGAGGGGCAGATTAGGGGTTAATTAGTGTAAGATTAGGGGTGTTTAGATTCAGGGTTCATGTTAGGGTGTTAGGTGTAAACATAACTTTTATTTCCCTATAGGAATCAATGGGGCTGCGTTAAGGAGTTTTACGCTGCTTTTTTGCAGGTACTAGACTTTTTTTCAGCCGGCTCTCCCCGTTGATTCCTATGGGGAAATCGTGCACGAGCACGTACTACCAGCTCACCGCTGACTTAATCAGCGCTGGTATTGGAGTGCGGTAAAGAGCAACATTTTGCTCAACGCTCACTTCTTGTCTTTTAACGACGGGTTTGTAAAAACCCGTAATACTAGCGCTGCAGGTAAATGAGCGGTGAGGGAAAACTGCTCGTTAGCACTGCATAGCCTCTAACGCAAAACTCGTAATCAAGGTGAATTGTGTGGAATATAACAGTGATCTGCACTTCCATTTCCAAATAAAATAATGAAAGTATATTGCATATATACGATGAATCATTTTATATTATAAATCTTAAAGTGTTTAATGTCCCTTTAAATGTGTGATTTAAAACCTAATCAAGTGTATATTCTCTCATATACCTACCTGTAATTTTATAAAGCTTACATTTTTTACTTCATGTTATCTTACCTCCCGCCACCATTTCTTAAAATAATTCCAACTTTGCCAGCTGTAAACCAGTCTCTGGGATCCCAAACTTGTCCTTGAACTCCAAGGCATTTTACGCAGCCACAGTTCTCTTGGAAGTAGTTGTATCATCAGATCATCACCCCTAGAAGTAAATACTCATAACAGTCAGCTAGGCTAGATGTCTACATTTTAGGCACAATGCCATTAAGTTTTTGTTGCTTTTGCCAACAAGCTGAGGTTAAAGTTTATTTGAGATGAAGCTGCAGCTGTCTTAAGGGTTGAGGTTTAAGTGATCTGCTGTTAAGATTTACATGTAGATGTGCACAGGAGGGCATTTCACGTAAAATAAATTGACAAATGTATCGTAACTGATCTCAATGATCTGAAACAGATTCATCTTATAGTTCAATTAATTTTTTTTTTTTTACCTGAACCAATTTTCTTCACCATTAAATTTAATGGAAGACTGTTATTTTAATGGGGTTGATTCAAACTTAATGACATTATAGGGACATTAAACTCAAAATGTTCCCATAAAGAATTCAAAAATTCCCCAAAAAGGTTTGATTATGGATAGTGAAAAAAAGCTTTGCATTGTAGTTTCATTATTTATTTTCCTGTAATTTAAAGGGTGTAACCCGGATAAACAAAAACGCTCCAACGTGTTAGAGCATCTTATTATTGCACAGTTTAACCCCTGCAAAGAGGCTAAACACATTCGGCTAGATTGCGAGTTTTGCTTTATGAGTGAAAAAGCCTCATAATGCTGCTTTTTCACTACGAGTCTTGTAGGTACAGCTGTACCGCACACTTTTTTGGCTGTCACGCAACGTAACCACAGCACTTTTTAAAAAGTCCTTTTTCAATGGGACTTCAATAGCGCCGGTATTACGAGTTTGCCTGTCTGACCAAAAAGTAAGCGGTACAGCCTATAACTACAAGATCTGTACCGTAAACTGAAAGTCAGTAGTTATGGGTTTTACGTTACAAAGCTGTACTATAAAACTCATAACTAAAGTGTTACAAAGTACACTAACACCCATAAACTACCTATTAACCCCTAAACCGAGGCCCTCCCGCATCGCAAACACAAAAATAAAATTATTAACCCCTAATCTGCCGCTCCGGACATCGCCGCCACTATAATAAACATATTAACCTCTAAACCAATAGTTAATTATTATTAACCCCTAATCTGCTGCCCCCAATGTCGTCACCACTATACTAAAGTTATTAACCCCTAAACCTCTGGCCTCCCACATCACTAACACTAAATAAATATATTAATCCCTAAACCTTACCCTATGTCTAACCCTAACCCTAAAACCCCTAACTTTAATATAATTAAAATAAATTTAAATAAAACCTACTATTAATAACTAAATAATTCATATTTAAGACTAAATACTTACCTGTAAAATAAACCCTAAGCTAGTTACAATATAACTACTAGTTACATTGTAGCTATCTTAGGTTTTATTTTATTTTTACAGGTAAGTTTGAATTTATTTTAACTAGGTAAAATATTTAGTAAATAGTTATTAACTATTTACTAGCTACCTAGTTAAAATAAATACAAATTTACCTGTAAAATAAAACCTAACCTGTCTTACACTAAAACCTAACAAAATACATTTATCTAAATTACAGAAAATAATAAACACTAAATTACACAAAATAAAAAAGAAATTATCAAATATTTAAACTAATTACACCTAATCTAGAAAAAAGCTCCCCAAAATAAAAAAAATCCTAGCCTACACTAAACTGCCAATGGCCCTTAAAGGGCCTTTTGCGGGGCATTGCCCCAAAGAAATCAGCTCTTTTACCTGTAATAAAAAAATAAAAACAACCCCCCAACAGTAAAGCCCACCACCTACACAACCATACCCCCCAAATAAAATCCTATCTAAATAAACCTAAGCTCCCTATTGCCCTGAAAGGACATTTGGATGGGCATTGCCCTTAAAAGGGCATTTAGCTCTTTTCTGTGCCCAGATCTAAAAATAAAACCCATGCAATAAACCCTTAAAAAAAACCTAACACTAACCCCCGAAGATCCACTTACAGATTTTGAAGATCGGACATCCATCCTCAACGAAGCCGGGAGAAGTCTTCATCCAAGCGGCAAGAAGTCCTCAACGAATCTGGGAGAAGTCTTCATCCAAGTGGCAAGAAGTCGTCCTCCAGGCGGGCAGAAGTCTTCATCCAGACGGCATCTTCTATTTTCATCCTTCCGACACGGAGCGGCTCCATCTTCAAGACATTCAGCGTAGAGCATTCTCTTCTTTGGATTCCTCTTGAAGAATGAAGGTTCCTTTAAATTACGTCCTCCAAGATGGCGTCCCTTGAATTCCGATTGGCTGATAGAATTCTATCAGCCAATCGGAATTAAAGGGTAAAAAATGCAATCGGCCAAAAGATGCAATCAGCCAGTAGGTTTGAGCTTGCATTCTATTGGCTGTTCCAATCAGCCAATAGAATGCAAGCTCAATCCTATTGGCTGATTTTATCATCCAATAGGATTGAAGCTCAATCCTATTGCCTGATTGCATTAGCCAATAGGATTTTATACCCTTGAATTCCGATTGGCTGATAGGATTCTATCAGTCAATCTGAATTCAAGGGGCCATCTTGGATGACGTCATTTAAAGGAACCTTCATTCTTCAAGAGGAATCGAAAGAAGAGGATGCTCCACGCCAGATGTTTTGAAGATGGAGCCGCTTCGCGTCAGAAGGATGAAGATAGAAGATGCCGTCTGGACAAAGACTTCTGCCCGCCTGGAGGACGACTTCTTGACGCTTGGATGAAGACTTCTCCCGGCTTTGTTGAGGACTTCTTGCAGCTTGGATGAAGACTTCTTCCAGCTTCGTTGAGGATGGATGTAAGTGGATCTTCGGGGGTTAGTGTTAGGTTTTTATAAGGGTTTATTGGGTAGGCTTTTTTTTTAGATTAGGGTTTGGGCACACAAAAAGAGCTAAATGCCCTTTTAAGGTCAATGCCCATTCAAATACCATTTTCAGGGCAATGGGGAGCTTAGGTTTTTTAGATAGGATTTTATTTGGGGGGTTTTGTTGTGTGGGTGGTGGATTTTACTGTTGGGGGTTGTTTGTATTTTTTTTACAGGTAAAAGAGCTGATTTATTTGGGGCAATGCCCCGTAAAAGGCCCTTTTAAGGGCTACTGGCAGTTTAGTGTAGGCTAGGATGTTTTTTTATTTTGGGGAGCTTTTTTATTTTGATAGGGCTATTAGATTAGGTGTAATTAATTTAAATATTTGATAATTTATTTTTTATTTTGTGTAATTTAGTGTTTATTTTGTGTTGTAATTTAGTTAATTGTATTTAATGAATGAAATGTATTTAATTTTAGTGTAATGTTAGGTTTTAGTGTAAGGTAGCTTAGGTTTTATTTCACAGGTAAGTTTGTATTTATTTTAACTAGGTAGCTAGTAAATAGTTAATAACGATTTACTAACTAGTCTACCTAGTTAAAATAAATACAAATTTAGCTGTTAAATAAAAATAAAACCTAAACTAGATACAATATGACTATTAGTTATATTGTAGCAAGCTTAGGGCTTATTTTATAGATAAGTATTTTGTTTTAAATAGGAATTATTTAGTTAAAGGGACATAATACTAATCACTTGAAGCTGAAAGGAAAATATCACCTAAGCATTTCTATGTAAAAAAGGAAGATATTTTACCTCACAATTTCCTCAACTCAGCAGAGTAAGTTCTGTGTAAAAAGTTATACTCAGCTGCTGCTCAGCAGCAGCTAAAAAAAATAAATGAAGAAATGAACAGCAGCCAATCAGCATCAACAGTGCTGAGGTCATGAACTCTTTTACTGTGATCTCATGAGATTTCACTTAACTCTCATGAGATTTCATTGTAAACTTCCTTAAGCTGAATAGGGAAATAAGATGAGAGTGCACGTAAGCTCGCTCTTTCCGCTGTCCCGGGACAGACATACTGATTTGTTGCTTAGAAGTCCTTTACAATGGGATGCGGCTACCGAGAAACTTTTGAGGTAAAATATCTTTCTTTTTTACATAGAGATGTTCAGGTGATATTTTCTAGTCAGCTTTTAACAGCTATACTGCATCACTTTCAAGTGTTTAAACGTATGGGTATTATGGCCCTTTAATGATAGTAATTTTTATTTAGATTTATTTTAATTATATTAAAGTTAGTGGTGTTAGGGTTAGACTTAGGTTTAGGGGTTAATATATTTATTTAGTGTTAGTGATGTGGGAGGCCAGAGGTTTAGGGGTTAATAACTTTAGTATAGTGGCGGCAGCGACGTTGGGGGCGGCAGATTAGGGGTTAATAAATTTATGTAGGTGGTGGCGATGTTAGGGGCGGCAGATTAGGGGTCAGCGTTGAGAGGTCCCAACGCTGCTTTTTTTTATAACGCTGGTATTACGAGTCTGGCAGGTACAGGCTCACCGCTCACATTTCTTCAGCTACTCGAGCATACCGCAAATCCCCTACGTCAATTGCGTATCCTATCTTTTCAATGGGATTTTCCTAACGCCGGTAATACGAGTCTTGGAAGAAGTGAGCGGTAGACCCTCTCCTGTCAAGACTCCTACCACATTTAAAAGTCAGTAGTTAAGAGTTTTATGGGCTAACGCCGTAACATAAAACTCTTAACTAAAGTAGAAAAAAGACAGATGCGCCACATGGCCCAAGTGTTTGTAAAAATATGATATATTTTACTTTGTAAAAGATTAAAAACAAGCGACGCATTTCTCAGCAACAAGCTGTTTCATCAGGATAAGCCTGATGAAACAGCTTGTTGCTGAGAAACGCGTCGCTTGTTTTTAATCTTTTACAAAGTAAAATATATCATATTTTTACAAACACTTGCTATTGTGTATTATTTGGACCAATCCTGGTCCCTTGGACATTTGCTGACTGCCTCCTGTGGGAATCCTGCCTGATTAGCATCAATGGAGATGCTTCACTAAATGTGAGTACATTTTCAACTATACACAGCATTATCTTCTGGGTC
The DNA here is from genome assembly GCF_027579735.1 of Bombina bombina. Lineage (NCBI taxonomy): Eukaryota > Metazoa > Chordata > Amphibia > Anura > Bombinatoridae > Bombina > Bombina bombina. The sequence continues at coordinate 518,758,719 of NC_069502.1, forward strand.
CAAACTGTACTAGGCCATATAGGCACCTCTGTGTCTCCTTGTATTTTTATCACAGAATATACTACTCTATCCAAGAGGTCGGTCTGCTGGGTGACTGTGATTGATCCCAGACTGCTTCTATTGCACTAACTGGAGTGCTCCCTAAATTGTGAGTTTGCATCGGCACAATCAAATCACATTCACTCTGTTGAACAAACAATATTGGGCCATGTGGCGCATCTGTCTTTTTTCTGTTTTATAGATCATCTTCATAGGATCCTGGCCGGGTTCTCTACAGATTGCTGCCTAGATTATCTTCAATCTACTCCTCAGAGACTTTTATTTTATATATTTGGAATTGTTTTATTATTATTAATTTTTCATTGCACTGATTGAGATATATTTTCTGACTTCCTCACCCATTGATCTGATATCCCGTATATATATTTAATATATTCATTATATTTACACACGAATTATTATTCATTTATTTACTTTAGGGCGCCCCCTATCTTATAGGATCTTAACTAAAGTGCTAACACTTAAATAAAATTTTTAACCCCTAATCAGCCGACCGGACATCGCCGCCACTGTAAGAAATATATTAACCCCTAAACCGCCGCACTCCCGCCTCGCAAACACTAGTTAAATTTTATTAACCCCTAATATACCGTCCCTAACATTGCTGACACCTACCTACATTTATTAACCCCTAATCTGCAACCCCCAACGTCACCGCAACTATATTACATGTATTAACCCCTAAACCTAAGTCTAACCCTAACCCCCCCGAACAAATATAATTTAAATAAAACTAAGTACAATTACTACAATTAATTAAATTATTCCTATTTAAAACTAAATACTTAGCGATAAAATAAACCCTAAGATAGCTACACTATAACTAATAGTTACATTGTAGCTAGCTTAGGCTTTATTTTTATTTTACAGGCAACTTTGTATTTATTTTAACTAGGTACAATAGTTATTAAATAGTTATTAACTATTTAATAACTTCCTAGTTAAAATAAAGACAAATTTACCTGCAAAATAAATCCTAACCTAAATTACAATTACACCTAACACTACACTATAATTAAAATAATTTCCTAAATTAACTACAATTAAATTAAATAAACGAAAGTACAAAAAAACCCACTAAATTACAGAAAAAAAATAAAATAATTACAAGATTTTTAAACTAATTACACCTAATCTAATCCCTCTAATAAAATAAAAAAAATCCCTACCCTACACTAAATTACAAATAGCCCTTAAAAGGGCCTTTTGCGGGGCATTGCCCCAAAGTAATCAGCTCTTTTACCTGTAAAAAAAATACAATACCCCCCAACATTACAACCCACCACCCACACACCCAACCCTACTCTAAAACTCATCCAATCCCCCCTTAATAAAAGCTAAAACTACCCCCTTGAAGATCACCCTACCTTAAGACATCTTCACCCATCCGGGCAGAAGTGGTCCTCCAGAGGGGCAGAAGTCTTCATCCGATCCGGGCAGAAGAGGACCTCCAGATGGGCAGAAGTCTTCATCCAGACGGCATCTTCTATCTTAATCCATCCGGAGCGGAGCGGGTCCATCTTGAAGACATCAGACACGGAGCATCCATCCAGACCGACGACTACCCGACGAATGACAGTTCCTTTAAATGACGTCATCCAAGATGGTGTCCCTTGAATTCCGATTGGCTGATAGGATTCTATCAGCCAATCTGAATTAAGGTAGGAAAAATCCTATTGGCTGATGCAATCAGCCAATAGGATTGAAGTTCAATCCTATTGGCTGATCCAATCAGCCAATAGGATTGAGCTTGCATTCTATTGGCTGTTCCAATCTGCCAATAGAATGCGAGCTCAATCCTATTGGCTGATTGCATCAGCCAATAGGATTTTTCCTACCTTAATTCTGATTGGCTGACAGAATCCTATCAGCCAATTGGAATTCAAGGGATGCCATCTTGGATGACGTCATTTAAAGGAACCGTCATTCGTCGGGTAGTCGTCGGTCTGGATGGATGCTCCGCGTCGGATGTCTTCAAGATGGAGCGACTCCACTCCGGATGGATGAAGATAGAGGATGCCGCCTGGATGAAGACTTCTGCCCCTCTGGAGGTCCTCTTCTTCCCGGATCGGATGAAGACTTCTGCCCGGTTGGGTGAAGACGTCTCAAAGGTAGGGGGATCTTCAAGGGGGTAGTGTTAGGTTTTATTAAGGGGGGATTGGGTGGGTTTTAAATAGGGTTGGGTGTGTGGGTGGTGGGTTGTAATGTTGGGGGGTATTGTATTTTTTTTTACAGGTAAAAGAGCTGATTACTTTGGGGCAATGCCCAGCAAAAGGCCCTTTTAAGGGCTATTTGTAATTTAGTATAGGGTAGGGATTTTTTTTTATTTTGGGGGGCTTTTTTATTTTATTAGGGGGATTAGATTAGGTATAATTAGTTTAAAATTCTTGTAATTATTTTATTATTTTTTGTATTGTAGTGGGGTTTTTTTTGTACTTTAGTTTATTTAATTTAATTGTATTTAATTGTAGTTAGTTTAGGTAATTAATTTAATTATAGTGTAGTGTTAGATGTAATTGTAATTTAGGTTAGGGTTTATTTTACAGGTAAATTTGTACTTATTTTATCTATGTAGTTAGTAAATAGTTAATAACTATTTAATAACTATTCTACCTAGTTAAAATAAATACAAAGTTGTCTGTAAAATAAAAATAAATCCTAAGCTAGCTACAATGTAACTATTAGTTATATTGTAGCTATCTTAGGGTTTATTTTATAGGTAAGTATTTAGTTTTAAATAGGAATAATTAATTTAATTGTAGTAATTTTATTTAGATTATTTTAATTTATATTTAAGTAAGGGGGGGGTTAGGGTTAGGGTTAGATTTAGGTTTAGGGGTTAATATATTTATTATAGTGGCGGCGACGTTGGGGGTGGCAGATTAGGGGTTAATAAATATAATGTAGGGTTCGGCGATGTTGCGGGCATCAGATTAGGGGTTCATACATATAATGTAGGTGGCGGCGGTGTCCGGAGCGGCAGATTAGGGGTTAATAATATAATGCAGGTGTCGGCGATGTCGGGGGTGGCAGATTAGGGGTTAATAAGTGTATGATTAGGGGTGTTTAGACTCGGGGTTCATGTTAGGGTGTTAGGTGTAGACATACATTTACTTTCCCCATAGGAGTCAATGGGATTGCGTTAGGAGCTGAACGTTGCTTTTTTGCAGGTGTTAGGTTTTAATCCAGCAGATTCTGCCCCATTGATTCCTATGGGGAAATCATGCACAAGCATGTTTTGCCAGCTCACCGCTACCGTAAGCAGCGCTGGTATTACAGTGAGATGTGGAGCTAAATTATGCTCTCCGCTCACTTTATAGAGGCTAACGCCGGGTTGAAAAAACCCCGTAATACCAGCGTTGTCTGTAGGTGAGCAGTGAGCTGAAACTGCTCGTTAGCACCGCATAGCCTCTAATGCAAAACTCCTAATCTCACTGTGAATATCTACAACAAGCGTAGTGAAGTCGCTCCTGCTGAGCATTGCCCTTCAGGGGTCGGCATTATCCGCAAGGGGTTTCTAGGTCAGCACGCCCATGGGGAGAGGCATAACAAGCTGCGACTTGCAACATCATACCCCTCAAATTAGCTCGACCACACCCTCGCGAAAACCATAAAAATGATTAGGCCGGAATCCCACCACAAGAGATACATACTATACCCTCCTAAATGGAGCTCTTGCCGCCACCTAAACCATCTAGGGAATGACTAAAGAACATGGCGCCTAATCGCCCCTGATAAATTTGATAAAAACAGCTCTAGGCCCTCATCAGTTGAATGGACCCCGTCAGGTCTGTATAGGCGCTTGCAGTCCCCTAAAATATTTTTGCGCCTGATCACAAAACCACCTTCCTCCACAATCAGCCTCCCACATCCTGATTCAGCTTTTTCCGGATACGGTATGCTGAACGGTGCAAGCGAGCAATGACATTCGACCATGCCACTCGAACTCCTGGAAAATGTGCTCTCATCTACTGAACATCCGACTGGATAATAGACGTCAACTCAAGCACAGGCACACTACCAACATAATTTCCCCCCAAGATGCAACACAATTAAAGAAGGCCATCCCCAACAGAGAAAGGCTTCCTCAAGAAATCCCGGCAACTCTCTCCAGAGCATTCCCCTCCTCCCCAGCCATCTAGTTGAAACCGCATCTGGTCGAATCCCAAGCTGCTGGCCACCCGGACGCTTCAAGGTGTGGATTGCCGTCCAATGCACATATGAATGGCCGACTACCCACGGTCTACATGGAGGGGTCCTTAAACCTGAAATAAAGGAAAGGAAACCATGACTAACCGAACTCTTATATGCTGAACCTACTCTAACTATTTGTTGCCTTGAAAAGGCCTAATGTACAACTTGTATTTTTTGGAGCTCCACCTACCCAACCTCTGTATCTCCGCTCCGGTGCACCAGCAGCTGCCGCGCTGGTGGCCGACCCGATGGGAAATGAGTGGGGAGCTATCACTTCAGGATCAAGGCTGACTCTCTTAGCCGTCCCTCCAACACTCTTCTAAACTGAAATTTAGACAGGTTGGTCCCATGCCGTGAATAAAAAATTGCTCAGAATTCCACAGCCTTTTTGCAGATAACTCCAAAGTGAGCTGAACAGGGCAACAATCTGGGCTAGCCTGCTGTTGCATTGATAAACACACACCCTTCTTATCCTGATTAATTTTTGATCTAGGAATGAGCAGCAGCAATGTCTGCATATCAAACCTGACATGACGCACTTGGATTCCGCTGCCTTTAGACACCTTGGATTGACCAACAAATTCCCCGATCCGAAGGGCTCCAAAAAATACAACCAAAAACTCAGCCCTAAACAAACTAACCTCATACTTATCTGAGCAAACCTCTGGGAGCACTGCCAATAAAGCCGCTAACCTCTGTACAGTAATTGGCTCACATCTATCAGCTGGCTGAGCCTCCATTCTACCCCAACCCTTCATTACTTGCCTAACCAAGAAGGTACCCCACCATTTACTGAAAAAGGACAAAGCTGCCAGCTTCCCCTGCATCGCTCCTTTTTTTGCACCCATATTCTTTCAGATGCACCATCCATTCAAGTTACAACGCTGGAGAGCCAGCCACTAGAGGAACACCCTTACCCTTCAAGAAGACTTCCCACTCTGCCCAGTGTTTAACTTAGCCTTTCAAGTAGCAGGCGACAGCGATGCCATCACCTTTGAAGTCTGCACGTCCACCCTTCAGCTACCTGCCAAAGAAATGAAGGACATGGAGCACCAACTGTGTCCGCCCCTGGAACCAGTCTCCTAAACATATCCCACTGGCCTTGCGACAGCGCATCTGCCGCCACATTATTAACCCCGGCACATGCCATGCCGCAAAGTCAATATTGTGCCGCAAACACCTCAGCACTAACCACTGTAGGTACTTCACAACAATAGGGGAAGAGGCTGAAAGATTATTGATAGCAAACCCAACGCTCATATTGTCGCACCAAAATATCACATTCCTATTGGCCAATTGCTGTCCCCACAATTCAGTGGTGACTAAAATGGGAAACAACTCCAGGAGAGTGAGATTCCTGATCAGGCCCCTCTCCGCCCATGCCTGGGGCCACAACTCCACGCTCCAAACGCCATTGAAGTATGCCCCATATCCATAGGCCCCTGCCGCATCCGTGAACAAATGCAAAGCCTGACTAGACATTCTGCTCTGTCTCCACCACAATTTCCCATTAAAATCCTCTAGGAACAACTTCCAAACCATCAGGTCCTCTTTCATGTCCTGCGAGCGAGATCCTACACTGCTTGTGCCCCCTGCCGACACCCTTTAATGGGCCTTCCAACCTCCTGTTGAACACCGTGCCCATCGGAATTACCTTGCAAGAAAAATTTAAAAAAAAACAACAACAACTGCAACTCCTGTAATGGAAGCCACTCATCTGCTGCAGCCACTGAAACCGCAGTGAGCATCCGTGCCACCTTATCCACTGCCAACCGACACTGCTTTTCCTGGGTATCAATTTTGATGCCAAGGAACGTAATGCAAGTGCACAACCCCTGGGTCTTATCATCTGCTAAAGGAACCCCAAATTGAGCAAGCAATGCCCTCATCACTGACATGAGCCGTGCGCATTCTGCTGACCCAGTTCTGCCTACCAATAAGAAGTCATCCAAATAGCGTGCTATTAGCCCCCCCACCGATGATGAGACCGCCCAGTGCAAAAATGTACTGAACACCTCAAAGAAAGCGCAGGAGACCGAGCAACCCATCAGTAGACAATGGTCTACAAAGTTGACACCCTCAAACCAACACCCCATCAACCGAAAGGATGCCAGGTGAATTGGCAGCAAACGGAAGGCTGAATCAATGTACAGCTTTGCCAGGAGGGCTCCCACACCAGCCTGCTGTACCAAAACCATCGCTTGGTCAAAAGACTAATAGTTAACGGAACTAACCTCTAGGTCGATAGCCTTTAAGTACGATAAGTGCTGAATCAGCCGGAATTTACCCGCTTCCTTTTTTTGGCACAACCCCCAGCGGGGAGATCACTAATCCTTCCAGGGGAGGTTCCCGAAATGGCCCTGCCATGCGCCCCAACTTTAGTTCCTTGTCCAACTTTCCCTTACTACGTTGGGGTACTCATAAGCCGCTTCCAAATTCCGCTTCTGTTGAGCCCCTATAACCTCCTCCGACACTGGAATGCAAAAGCCATCGCGAAGACCAGACAGGAGTAACTCCACCCCCTCCTGTCTGGATAGGCCCTGAGTTACGGCTCAAGGGTGTCCAGCCTCAGCGGCATTGGGCCCTTCAAGCCAGTTGCTCCCCTGCCGTGCCAGTTGCTCCTTTCTCCTTTAGCATTCAGACCCTGGGTGAGCCCCTGGGTGAGCAGCCCCACAGTATAAGCAGGGGTGATGAAAGGAGCAGTTCGCTCCCTGCTCAAACTTGCTGTCATTATATTTCCAGCACTCGCAGCCCTTTCTCTTCACACCTCCTGGCTGCCTGCTTAACCCCACTCCCCCTCCTAGAGGGGGCGAGGGAGATCGCTCTGAACCCAGGAACTGCCATAAGTGAACGTCCATCGTGCCAAAAGTCAACAACAGGTTCCCTACCATCTTTCCCCTGTAATCTGTGTCGTAAGACCGCCACACCCCTTCCTTATAAGTCTTGTGTACAAACTCTATTGTCTCCATATATTTCAGCACATCTATACGCAACTCCGGCTTTGCCTCGATAAGGCAGGACGACAATACCCTAAAGCACGTCTGCTATTCATTTATCATTTCGGGCCTCTTGACCTTTTTCGGACTAGAGCCGTCCTCACTCCGCTCCTTCGCCTTATGAACCTTGAGTGACAAATCAAATATTTGCACATACTTGCCTTCCCTAATCTTCTTAACCATTTTTGCCTTAAGGTGCAAATGTAAAGAATGAACATTGCAGGGGTATGCATCTCCCTGCAACACCACCTTTCTGTCTGCCACCACAAAGCTAACAGCCCCTAACCCCACTGAAGTGCTACTAATCTCACCCTGGCCAGGGGTCCCTACCTGAGCTCCCCCAAGCCCTGGTGATAACCTCAACTCCTGCCTCTCTTGCCCTGCCACTAACCTAGGCAGGTATTTCAACACCCGTTTCTGAGGTTTTAAAACTGGCCAAAAGGAGTCGTCACTCTCGGAGCCAGTATCACTGGATGACCCACCCCAAGACAGTCTCACCTGTTCCTTTCACCGAAGGGGGAGACACCTGCCTCTCTGCTCCCTCGTGCTGATTCCCAGAAGCTGTATTTACCAATGAACTCAGCACTTCTTCATGACCCTCCGCCGCAGAGCAGCCAACCACCTGCAAAGAGAGAAGAGCCAGGAGTACCAGAGATCACTGGGTGAGTGCCATGCCCATCCTGCCCACTAGAATCCACTGCCTGCTGCCCCCTACCTTGCCCCTGCCCTGGTGCCTGCCATTGCCCTGCCCCACTCACAATCCCCCCCTGCCACAGTGGACCTCCCCACTGCTCTCCAGCCCCCAGTGCGGAAGATGCCCCCATATGGCCAATCCCCCCATATGGTCTGTGACCACCCCTCACTCCACAACCCATTGCGGAATGCTGAGGGTGCCCTGCCCTTGTGGGCAAAACGGTTGCTTCCTGGGCGAACATTTAAGTCAACCTGAAAATTTCCCCCATCACTGCCTGCTGTCCTCTCTCCAGAGGCTCATGTCCAACACTAAACTAAATGTATGCCCTTCTGGTACCAAACTGACCAAGGCCCCGAGGTTCCCCTGGCAACTACCCCATACTCCCTGTAGCACCAATCATCCTTCCCTCTTGGAAATGCACCAACATGCCCCCTCTGCCCCTGTCCGCTGTGCGCCCAAAGACCTTGAGGACCCGTCTCTACCACCGGCTGCCAGCCCTCTACCACCACCTGCCTGCCTTCTACCACCACCTGCCTGCCTCCGGTGTCTCCTGCCCTGGATCCCTGGACTCCCAACTCACCTGCGCCATCGCCATCACCGCTCCGACCGACCGTTCAACTCGCACCACGCCCATGACCAGACATGACGTCACTACAGGAAGTGATGTCATGACCGTGCCAAACAGCCCGGAAGTCGTCACCGGAGTAGGACGCCCCGCCCCCCCACTCCTGGAGAAGGCCTGATAACCACGACGCAACTACCCTGCTGGACCCGCCTGACCTCCGGCGAACTGCCCGTCGCACATCACAACACCCGGATCGGGTACCACCTTGAGGGCCTGGACCAAGGCCGCGTCCACCGTTATCACTGCCTCAGGAATAGGTAAGTCCGGTAAGTACTCCACCCGGTAGGGGCCCGCTAGGCCTCCTGGACCACCAGAACCACCAGTGAAGGGGGCAGTACTGGGTAGGCCGCCACCCAAGTCACCACGATGCCGGGAAGGAGGGCGGGAAGCCACTAGGCCACCAGGTGGAAATACACCTAACAGACACTCGCCGTGTCACCGGTGAATAATCCCAAAGCCTCTTTGGAGGAACCAAGGTCTAGGACGAACCATCATGCCAGCGAGGCCGGAAAAAAACTCTCACAAGCAATCAGAGACAAGAAAAGAGGGAGTGATCCAGCATCCATGCATTCTTATATGGTAAGGAATCCCTACCCCAACATTTGCAACAATGTTGCACACTCACACACAGCACAGCTTCACGAACCCTTAAGACGCCGCAAGCACATATATGCTCTCCACTACCATTCTAATAGAAACCTGTAGTCTCCATGTTTTAACAACAAGCCAAACCAGACATGGTGTATTTATCAACAATAAGTATAAATATTGTAAATAAAAATACTTTAAGATATAATAGTGATTAAGCAAACATGCCAGTATACCCATCATGCCAATGTACAAATGGCATTCAGATGGTTATGCAGTGGTAACATGGATTATGACTGGCAGTTACTGACAGTAGAGACTACTTTGGATTTTTTAAAACTTTGAAAATAAAGGTTATGTTTTATTTTCCTTTACTGGGGTCTCCTATATCAGTGTTTTTCAGCACTAGTGTGCTGTGAGAGATCCTCAGGTGTGCCGCGGCAGACTGACAACAGTGTGACATATTTTTTAAATTTTGCTTGTTTTTTATTCTGGGCCGTTTTTTTATTTTGGGTGAGAAGGTGACTGAGGGTAACTGCACAGCGGCAGCTCGCCTCCCTGACCCGTGTTCACACTTGGAAGGAACCCCCACCCACCACAACACGTGCCTAGTACTGGCTCTATACGCAGCACCATGCAACACTTAGCTTGTAGGAGGCATGGCATGACAGCACAGTACAGTGTGTGTGTGTGTATCTATATATATATATATATATATATATATATATATATATATATATATATATATATATGTGTGTGTATATGTATATATATATATATATATATATATATATATATATATATATATATATATATACTGTATTAGGCTACAATATGTGATTTTGTAAAATTTTGGGATGGTGGTGTGCCACAGGATTTTTTAATGTAAAAAAAAGTGTGCCACAGAAAAAAAAGGTTGAAAATCACTGTCCTAGATTACTCTCTTGTTTTGCAATAGGTCAATCTCACACATGCAATTAATTAATGCATTAACAAAAGGGTTAATTCAAAATCCCTATATTATAATATTAAGAGGTGTGAAAGGGTTATTGTACTAGTCTGTTTCAGGGTTACCTCCCAGTTCCAAATAACAGGTACTCAAAGTGATGTTAAACGATGAGAAAGTATAAAGTTCCAATTGAAAACATATCACAAATAAATATTACTGAAAGTTTTTTTTCTTTCAATTGTGTCGCTTCTATGTTGCATAATATACCTCGGTAGTTGTTTTTCTGTATTGTTTCCCCTCCGGCCCCACTCGATAGTACCTTTTTTTATTTTTTTATTATTTCTTCGTCAGATGATCATTGTCAGCCAATCAAACCGAAAGTCAATTGACAGACTAACTTAATGTATAAATAAATAGGTTGTTACACGCATGCGCTCAACAGTCTTTTGGATCAAATCCAACTGTCCAATAATAATTGTCTTTCAATATGCGCTTTCTGGTGTTTTTCAGACATGTGCGATTGCGGTTGGGGGTGGCACACAGTGATGTATGAGTAAACACTGAATCGTAGTTACTATGGTTCAGTGTTTACTTGGAATCAATCCAGAATATACGAATGCCTTTCTTCCTAGCTGTTCTCGATTTTTCCCTCTTGATGGAGGAAAATTAGATACAAACTCTAAATTGTTATTTTTTAATTTTTTTTTTTAAATGTGCAGACATTTGTGTATCCCTAAAAAAATTATAATAATATATATATATATATATATTAAATATTATTTGTTACATCAAATAAATACACAAGCAATTACCAACATAAACTTAATAAAATAAAGGGCTTTTTAATTCGGATTGGTAGCAAGCTTGATCGAGGTATGCTGTCACGCGATTCTATCTTGTAAACACTGAATAGTTTGGAGCATGCTCAGAAATGTGTGGGACCATGAGCATGCACGGAGCGAAAATGTTTGGGGAAATATGTCTATCAAAATTTTAATCTCCACCCCTCTAGTGATGTGCAGGGCAGTACAAACCACTCTGCACGTCACATCACTGAAGTTGGAATATTTGACTGACAGGTGAATAAAAGTATATTTAGCTGAAAAAAGATGTTTTTTTTAAACAAAAGATATGCGTTAGCTTTTTATAATGACAGCTATTGATATATAAATAGTAGTATGTGCATCATTTAACCATCACTTTAAGGTAGAAAAGGGTCTGTTTGGGAACTCTTCTGTTGAAAATACATTAGCGCCTGCAGGCTTTTAATGCACAGATAAAATTTGTATTGTGATTACTCAAAAACACAATGAACAATTTGGAAAGCAAAAAACAAAATAAATAAAACAAAAACTATTTAGCAAAATGCAGATAGATTTTAATTGACCCCGGTTCTGTGCAAATAGCACTGCAGTAACAAAATGATCTAACATATTAGAGCAATTTATTGTCGTACTTTTATGCCCCTTTTAATGTTACTTCTCGTACACAAAGCATAACTCTATTGTTTTATTCCGAAAGGTCTTTGCTTTGTTTTGCACACACCACATGGAACATTCCCTGAGTGTCACATATCTTATTTCATTAGGTTTGCCCAATTAAAGACAGATAACTTTAACCCCTAAAACCTTAAAATCAGCTGTAGAAAAACTAACATTTTCAGATTAAAGGGACAGTAAACACTTTGAGATTTTTATATAGAATGTTTAGTTATATATAATGAAACAGCTGAAAATTATCTCTAAAAATTATGGATTTTCAAATTCACAGAACTGGAAATGCTCCCTGTTGACTTCTCAAGGCTAGGAGGTAATTTGTTTATTTATTTAATTTTTTCATTTTTTTTTTTATTTGAGGTATATTTCAAGGCATACAAATTCGAGAAAGAAATTCTTGTATCACAGTTAGTAAAATAACAATTTTACAGTGTATACATATATCAGAATGAAAAAAATGAGATACATACAGCTAACATCATATATATTCTGTGAACAAATTAAAAACAAGATGCCAATCGATCAGAAAGCCTCCTAGATTAGATATAGGGCCGCTCTTGGACCCTCAAGAATAAAGGAAGCATCAGGAGGCTATTTTAAACATGAAGACCACTTTTGGGTCACTAATAGTAGACCTCGGTTTTATAATACTCTATGATAAAAGACCACTTTTGGATCTTTATATAGCTCAATATGAAAATGTATATTGTTTAAAACAGGACATAAAAAATAAACAAATATATTAGCTAATGCTGCTTCAACAGAAATGTGGAACACACTGACGCTTTAATATTGTTTATGAAGAATAGATGTGAAGTGAGGGGATTAAATAAAGTGGTAGTCAAATTACTGCAGATAAACATTGAAATCTGACCCTGAGTATGTATCAGAAAATATAGGGGATATTAACATTATTACTGGGGTACTTTCCTTACTAAAGATCGGCCACTTTCACTATTAATAAACCCCCAACAACTCTGTATGAACCTATACCATCTTAAAGGGACAGTCAACACTTCCGTTAACATTATTTGATATAGAAAAATAAAAACCGAAGATCCGCCTGCACTATACCCCTTCTGCCTTGCCGCCTTGAATCTGTACTAATCACTGTCGCTAACTTCTCTAATACCGGGTAAATATGGCAGCCGAACTCCCCCCACCATTACGTAGCTGCCTTCTTCTTCAAATGATCAGCAAATCAGAATCCAATCCTCTGTCAGAAATTACAAGCACGTGCAATTTCAGACTGAGGATTGGATTCAGATTTACTGATCATTTGAAGAAGAAGGCAGCTACGTAACGGTGGGGGGAGTTCGGCTGCCATATTTACCCGGTATTAGAGAAGTTAGCGACAGTGATTAGTACAGAAGCAAGGCGGCAAGGCAGAAGGGGTATAGTGCAGGCGGATCTTCGGTTTTTATTTTTCTATATCAAATAATGTTAACGGAAGTGTTGACTGTCCCTTTAATGCTAATTGATTCTGTTATGGTGGTAAAGGGCATCTAGACTCTCTGTGTTTCATGTAGCTGCTCCTTTAATAGAGTGTATGTGCCATAGTCTGCCACTATGAGCTTATGAACAACATTTTATGTGCATTATGTCTCATTACCCCAGTCATTAGAGGCATCAGAACATTGTTCAAGGAAACATTACAGTAAATGTGCAGATTTAAAGAGGAGCTATATGATTGCAGTGTAACGTCTCTAATCTGGCTTATTCTTATGACAGCACATGACACACATCCATAACAGACAAGAATAAATAAAAATAACTTAAAAGAAATAGAGCAATGTATATAATGTTTCTTAGGTTATATCCCAATAATCAACAAGTAACCAAAACAGAAAACTGAACTTTAAGTCCCAGTAAATAGCCTAATATAACTGAGCGGGTAATAGTCCAAATAATGATATTACACTATTCCAGACCTGTTGACCAAGACTTTGAGGGCACCCTTAAATTGATATAGAGGTACATTTTCGAAAGCAGTCCGTAAGACCTGTGACATGTCCAGAGATAGCAAATACATCAGTGTGAATGTAAGAGAACACAGACACAATGTCCGCCCCTGCAGTTCTGGGCTGTGTTCCCAAAAGCAAGGTCGTCATGTTTTGACCAGATTTCATGTCTGTGTGTAGAAAGTCTGGACATCGCTCAAACGACTGTTCTCTCTGTCGGTTCTTCGATACCAAGGGAAAGTCCCTGCTTCCGATATCACATTCCCCCAGAGTGTACGAAATTGTATGTATCTCACAGACGCTCTCATTGTAGAAAACAGACCCTGTGGGGGCCACTTCTCTGACACTCGTTTCCCAAATTGCATCAAGTTGCTGCATCGCAACTTGCTTCAAATCCTCAGCGCAATCGCCAGGTATTTTTCCAGTATAGCTGACCTCATTGGTGGTGGAGAGAGCTCCTACCATTCGATCGCTTCCAGGCCATGACCAGATCGGAGTCCTCTCCCTCTGCATCAGAACATCTGCGGGTACAATAGGCGGCAAGTGCCGGGGCCCCAAGGCACCGCCAACATCATCTCCATTATTGGGGTAGGGAATATGGGGAGTCTCAGTAGGTAAGGTTGAGGAAGTGTGATTAAACTCTGTTTCTAAGGGAATTTGAATGTCTCTTGAAATTTGGTGAGAAGAGCACCTATTTCTCTCAGTAGAAAAGTATTCTCCATGTTAGGCATATCTGTTGTTGCTGAAATACTGTAAATAAATATTGAACTCGGAAGTATCACGGTACTTCATAACCCAGAGCTCTGGGAGGGATTCAGTGGGGCAGCCTTAGCCATGCGGAGCTTCACTAGAGGTAAGGTGTTTAGTTCGGAAACCTGAGCAATGGCGGCTTCGTGTGGTGTTCCTAAAGAGCATAGGCCAGGGTCGCAGTGGAGATATCCGCTCTCACAGCCTGACAAAAGTAGAAAGAAGTTTCCAGCTTCCGGATGTGTAGATTACACTGGAATAGAGTCAATATTTTATAATAAATATCTTGCAAAACTAAGCTATAATCGGGAGCTTCATTGAGATGTGTCCTGCCGCTTTAGGAGTCGGCTCTGCCCCCCCGTAATTTGTTTATTTTATTTGCAAAAGAGCTGTTAACTTTAGGGCAATGCCCTACAAAAGACCCTTTTAAGGGCTATTGGTAGTTTATTTCTAGATTAGGATATTTTTTTATTTTGGGGTGTTTTTTTTATTAGGGGTACAGGTAGACCCCGCTCATACAGGGACCAGAACCCCGCTTTAAAGTGAAAACCGCCTTAAAGTGAAACAAGGCAGCTTTAGCTTTCTTTTCAGTGTTTCAAATCTTGAAAACATGTTTGAACTAACATATAGTAGGGGAGCAATAGTGCTATGTTTAGTTTAACACTAGCACAGCAAGTATTCAATTAATATTCAATAAATACTGTACCTGTAAAATAGTGACAATTACTGTAGTAAAATTTGCCAGACTATAGCACTGAGACACAGATTGCACTGCAATGCAGTTAACAGAGTGAACTAAGCATAACAAAATGGTGCCATTCACTTTTCTCGCAATCTCGCGATGTTTACAGCACTGTTTCAAAATCCTTGGAGGTTGAACTTCAGCTCCACAAAGCGCTGTATTAGCGAGTCGCTGTAAAGTGAAGCGCTGTAAAGTGAGGTATACCTGTATTAGAATAGAAATATTAGAAAATTAATATTTTTTATAATTTTGGATAATTTCCAGCTAGATTACGAGTTGTGCGTTATAACTTAAAAAGCACCGTTATGGCTCTTTTTCGCTACCGCTGGTATTACAGGTGTTGTAGGTATAGCTGTACCTCACACCTTTTGGCCGTCATGCAACGTAAGTACCGCACTTTAAAAAAAGTCATTTTTCAATGGGACTTCCACAGCGGTATTACGAGTTTGCCTGGCAGGCCAAAAAGTGATTGGTACAGCCAATAACTACAAGATCTGTACCGCCACCTGAAAGTCAGTAGTTATGAGTTTTACGTTACAAAGCTGTACCATAAAACTCATAACTAAAGTGTTACAAAGTACACTAACACCAATAAACTACCTATTAACCCTTAAACCGAGGCCCTCCCGCATCACAAACACTAAAATAAAATTATTAACCCCTAATCTGCCGCTCCGGACATCGCCCCCAGTATAAGAAACATATTAACTACTAAACCGACGCACTCCCGCATCACAAACACTAGTTAAATATTATTAACCCCTAATCTGCTGCCCCAATGTCATTGCCACCTACATACACTTATTAACCCCTAACCTGCTGTCCCTAACATCGCCGCAACCTACATTACTGTTATTAACCCCTAATCTGATGCCCCCAAAATCGCCACCACCTAACTACACTTATTAACCCTTAATCTGCTGCTTCCAATGTCGCTGCCACTATACTAAAGTTATTAACCCCTAAACCTAACCCTAAGTCTAACCCTAATGTAAGCCTAACACCCACTAACTTTAACATAAATAAAATAATTCCAAAACAAAATTACATTTAATACCTAAATAATTCCTATTTAAAACGAAATACATACTTACCTGTAAAATAAAACCTAAGCTAGCTACAATATAACTAATAGTTACATTGTAGCTAGCTTAGGTTTTATTTTTATTTCACAGGTAAGTTTGTATTTATTTTAACTAGGTAGACTAGTTATTAAATAGTTATTAACTATTTACTAACTACCTAGTTAAAATAAATACAAATTTACCTGTAAAATAAAACCTAACCTCTTACAGTAAAACCTAACATTACACTAAAATTAAATAAATTACATTAATCATATACAATTAACTAAATTACAAAAAAAAATAAACACTAAATTACACAAAAAAAAGAAATTATCAAATATTTAAACTAATTACTCCTAATCTAATAGCCCTATCAAAATAACCCCCCCCCCAAAAAAAAAAAAATAATAAAAACCCTAGCCTAAACTAAACTGCCAATAGCCCTTGAAAGGGCCTTTTGCAGGGCATTGCCCCAAATAAATCAGCTCTTTTACCTGGCAAATAAAAATACAAACATCCCCCCCAACAGCAAAAACCCACCACCCACACAACCAACCCCCCAAATAAAATTCTATCTAAAAAACCCAAGCTACCCATTGCCCTGAAAAGGGCATTTGGATGGGCATTGCCCTTAAACGGGCATTCAGCTCTTTTACATTGCCCAAACCCTAAGCTAAAAATAAAACCCACCCAATAAACCCTTAAAAGCTAACACTAACCCCTGAAGATCCACTTACAGTTTTGGAAGACCGCACATCCATCCTCATCCAGCCGGCGAAGTCCTCATCCATGCAGCAAGAAGTCATCAACGAAGCCGGGAAAAGTCTTCATCCAAGTGGCAAGAAGTCCTCAACGAAGCCGGGAGAAGTCTTCATCCAAGTGGGAAGAAGTCATCATCCAGGCGGGCAGAAGTCTTAATCCAGACGGCATCTTCTATCTTCATCCTTCGGGCGCAGAGCGGGTCCATCTTCAAGAAATCCGGCACGGAGCATCCTCTTTATACGGTCCCAGTCCTACACTGAAGGTTCAGCCAATATGATTTTTTACCCTTTAATTCCTATTGGGTGATAGAATTATATCAGCCAATAGGCGGGGACAGCGGTTTAAGGGTTAATATGTTTATTTAGTGTTGGCTATGTGGGGGACGGCGGTTTAGGGGTTAATAGGTTTATTTAGTGTTGGTGATGTGGGGGGATGGCAGTTTAGAGGTTAATAGGTTTATTTAGTGTTGGTGATGTGGAGGGACAGTAGTTTAGGCATTATTAGACTATTGGCTAATGTTAGGGTGTTAGATGTTTTAATACATTTATTTTCTCCATAGACTTCAATGGGGAATAAGAAAATGTGATGAGGAATACATGCACGAGCATGTCAAGTCGGAACTTGGTTTGTGTACGGTATTTATTTTAACTAGGTAGACTAGTTATTAATAGTTATTAACTATTTACTAACTACCTAGTTAAAATAAATACAAATTTACCTGTAAAATAAAACCTAACCTCTTACAGTAAAACCTAACATTACACTAAAATTAAATAAATTATTATAAGAAAATGCGATGGGGAATACGTGCACGAGCATGTCAAGTCGGAACTTGGTTTGTGTACGGTATGCAGGTTACCGCAGCATAACGCACGTGAAAATAAAGTTTTATTGCAACTAGTAATGGTGGAGCAATAGAAATTGCAGTACAGCCATATTGTGCTCGGAATGTATGCAACAGACTTACCGCACAACTTGTACTCCGGGCCCATGTGTGGGCAAATAACTATAATCAAAATGGCTACACTGAAATATATGTTTAGTTCTGCTATCATTAATGATTCTTAATTTTTCATTAAGTAAAAGAAGTATTATTTTGTATGTTAAGAGATATAGAGGCCCATTTATCAAGCTATGGACAGGAATAACCACAATTCAACCCGATCAAGTACAATCGAGTTGATTGACACCATCCTGCTGGCGACCGATTGGCTGCGAGTCTGCAGGGGGCGACATTGAACCAGCAGCTCTTGTGAGCTGCTGGTGCAATGCTGAATACGGAGAGCGTATTGCTCTCCGCATTCAGCGAGGTCTTGCGGACCTGATCCACACTGTTGGATCAGGTCCGCAAGACCTTTGATACATAGGCCTCATAGAATCAATACATGATGGAAATCACATATACAAGGAGGAGATAGGGACTCAAATAGTGATATGTAAAACCCCTTGTTTGAAAGTAACATTACTCCTTTGTCTAAAATAGAAGGTTCAACGTCACTCCAGTTGCCATTACTGGTTATGTTTGCGTAGTTCTGGAGAGTCTAAAGATACCCATATTAATACCTTACTATGGAAATGTTAAATAGACTGCATAATTGAAAGAGGGGGTTCCATCATTCAAAAAGGGGTACTATTGTCTTTGAAGCTGTGATCATCGTGGCAATAATATCACCTTGTGGCAAGTGTTGGACTAATTTTCTTTTGTCATTGGTGCCAGAGCTTAAAGATCCTTGTTCTTCTTACCAAACACAAATTTTAATGTTTTACAGATGTGTGAATTTTTTTTTTTTTTTTGGTATTAAATTATTTTACTAAGCTAAGTGGGTTTAAACAGGGTTAAAGGAAAATGCCTATATTATGAAATTGAGTTGCCCTCTATGGCAATCAGACTTTTTACCTAATTTTTTAAATTCTATTATTTTTATAATAAGTTATTTTAGTATTAGAAGATATATTTCTATGCAAAAACATTAGTGATATGCGTTACTATTTTTAATGAAAAGCATAATGTGTTTGAAATAAATAGGAAATAATGGCTCATGTGCTGTTTTCACTCGGCCAGATTACGAGTTTTGCGTTATGAGGGGTGCAGTACTAACTTGCACATTATTGTCACCGCTCACGTACCTACAGCACTGGTATTACAGGTTTTCAGAAACCCGGCGTTAAAAGACAAGAAGTGAGCGTAGAGCAAAATTGAGCTACATACCGCACTCCAATACCAGTGCTGCTTAAGTCAGCTGTGAGTTGGTTGTACGTGCTCGTGCACGTATTCCCCATAGACATCAATGGGGAGAGCCGGCTGAGAAAAAGTGTAACACCTGCCAAAAGCAGCGTAAATCTCAATAACGCAGCCCCATTGATTCCTATGGGGAAACACATTTTATGTTTACACCTAACACCCTAACATGAACCCCGAGTCTAAACACCCCTAATCTTATACTTATTAGCCCCTAATCTGCCGCCCCTGACATTGCAGACACCTACATTATACTTATTAACTCCTAATCTGCCGCCCTCGACATTGCCGACACCTACATTATACTTATGAACCCCTAATCTGCTGCTCCCAACATCGCCAACTCCTACATTATATTAATTAACTCCTAATCTGCTGCCCACAACATTGCCGACACCTACATAATGTTATTAACCCCTAATCTGCCTCCCCCAATGTCGCTGCAACCTACCTACACTTATTAACCCAGAATCTGCCGCCCCCAACGTCGCCGCCACTATAATAAACATATTAACCCCTAATCTGACGTCCCTAACATCGCTGCCACTATACTAAATTTCTTAACCCCTAAACCTAAGTCTAACCCTAACCCTAACACCCCCCCAAACTTAAATATAATTAAAATAAATCTAAATAAAACTTACTATCATTAACTAAATAATTCCTATTTAAAACTAAATACCTGTAAAATAAACCCGAAGCTTGCTACAATATAACTAATAGTTACATTGTAGCTAGCTTAGGGTTTATTTTTATTTTACAGGCAATTTTGTATTTATTTTAACTAGGTAGAATAGTTATTAAATAGTTATTAACTATTTAATAACTACCTAGCTAAAATAAATACAAATTTACCTGTAAAATAAAACCTAACCTAAGTTACACTAACACCTAACACTACACTACAATTAAACAAATTCCCTAAATTAAATACAATTAACTAAATTCAAAACAATTAGCTAAATTACAAAAAAACACACTAAATTACAGAAAATAAAAAACAAATTATAAGATATTTAAACTAATTACACCTAATCTAATAGCCCTATCAAAAGAAAAACCCACCCAAAATAAAAAAAAAAAAAACCCTAGCCTAAACTACCAATAGCCCTAATATGTTTATTCTAGTGGCGGCAATGTCTGGAGCGGCAGATTAGGGGTTAATAATTCTATTTTAGTGTTTGCAATGCGGGAGGGCCTAGGTTTAGGGGTTAATAGGTAGTTTATGGGTGTTAGTGTACTTTTTAGCACTTTAGTTATGAGTTTTATGCTACAGCTTTGTAGTGTAAAACTCATAACTACTGACTCTAAAATGCGGTACGAATCTTGACGGGATAGGCTGTATCTCTCACTTTTTGGCCTCCCAGGACAAGCTCGTAATACCGGCGCTATGGAAGTCCCATAGAAAAAAGATTATACGCAATTTGCGTAAGTTGATTTGCGGTAAGGCCAAAAAAGTGTGCGGTGCCCCTAAATCTGCAAGACTCGTAATAGCAGCAGTAGTAAAAAAGCAGCGTTATGAGGCTTAACGCTGCTTTTTTAATCATACCGCAAGACTCGTAATCTAGCCGTATGTATGCTATAAAAAAATGACAAAAACAAATGTCATATAATTAATGTAAGTGACTCACTGAAAAAGCATTAAACTTAATTTTTAAAGTGATAGAACGGTCAGAGAGCTAGTGGTGGGTGGGGTGCATTGCGCTTTTGAAGACATATGGCTAGATTACGAGTTGTTCTGTTAACAATTACGCACAATTGGTACAGGGTTTATCCCGGCAGTTTGTGTGCATCAGGTTTTCCGCTCATATTACAAGTTGAAAGTAAATGTGATTGCTTGAGCACAATCCCAATTTACGCTAGAATGATTACCGCATCCTCAGAGCTTTGGTTAACTCTTTCGCGAAACAAAAAAGTGTCACAAAATACATTACAAAGTACAGTTACACTCATAATAACAATATCTAATAAAAAATATTAAAAATAAAATTGCACAAAAAAGTTATAAGGGCTCAAAGATATGAGGTCCCAGGTGTCAGAAAAAAGCAAATAAAGGGCTTTAACATAGAGATACATACATTTACATGTCTAAAGATGTATGTATGTATGTGTGTGTGTGCTTATATATGTTTATATATACTGTATCCTACAATACAAAGAAAAGGAAAACAAAACAAGAATCCCTCTAGTAGTCACTTACAACCCTACTCTGGAAGGAGTACGCAAAATTATTAAAGAACTACAACCACTAATTTCAGAGGACCCCACACTCAAAAAAATATTTCCTGAACCCCCCATACTAGCATTCAATCAACCGCCTAACCTGAGACAGAGATTGGTCCGCAGCAAATTAACCACAGAGCAGAAGCTTACACAGAATGGCACTGCACGATGCAACAAATCACTCTGCAAACTGTGTCAACATATATGTGACAACAACACAGCCAGACACAATAACACATCATATAATATTAAAGGATCCTATTCGTGCCCATCTGCTAATGTGGTGTACATGATACAGTGTACAGCGTGTGATAGAGGTTGCTACATTGAAGAAACTGGCCTAAAGCTGCATCTCAGAATGAATCTACACAGACACTTGATCAAAAACCACAAGGAAAATGAACATTGTACCCCTGTTGGTCATCACTTCACCCAGACTGGTCACTCCATCCTTAACCTCAGGATTAAAATTCTTAAA
The DNA here is from genome assembly GCF_027579735.1 of Bombina bombina. Classification (NCBI taxonomy): domain Eukaryota; kingdom Metazoa; phylum Chordata; class Amphibia; order Anura; family Bombinatoridae; genus Bombina; species Bombina bombina. The sequence continues at coordinate 518,780,540 of NC_069502.1, forward strand.
GGGAATTTCAAAGACTCTCATGAACGAAAGACGTTTCAGATGAGAATGATCACACATTTCAATACCAGAAATTAAGGACTTAATGTAGACTCTGGCTTTCTCACACACTACCATAACTTTCTATAATCTCTCATCTTATTTTCCTATATTTGTTTCTTTTTCCTTTTGTTTTTCCTCTCATCTTGCCTATTTACTCTCCTCTGTTTATTTATTCTTTCTGGCTATTCTCAGCTATTTTCTCCTTCAGACACATTCTCTGCCTTTTATGACACCCCTCTCACCCCCCTCCCTGCCTTCCATTTGTTGTATGTGATGTGTATCTATATCAGAATGATTAGCATTGCTTCAGACCTGAGGAAGAGGGGAAAACTCTCGAAAGCTTGTCTTTGAAATATTATGTTAGTCCAATAAAAAAGGTATCACTGCATACTGCAATACTTAGTTTTTTGAGCATCTTATCTACTGGACTAACACAGCTACTCCAATCTTCACTATACATATATATATAATTTACAATGGACCCATTTCTATGTTAGCAATTATAAGTAGAATAGGTATGATAGGTTTGTGATATGTACCCACTCAGAGATATTTCTTAGGGTGTGTGTATATACAAATCAGTTTAAATATAAGGTTTGTAAATTCAAAACAGTTCATTGTGGTTAATAGGATAGAAGAAGGGATCTAGTAAACAGGGCAGTTGCTAGTTATTTGGTTATATTTATGGAGATGAGTTCAGTCGATGGTGAGTACTATAATCGCTTAGACATGCTGTATATATATCTCTTTATGGGAAGCTGTCATTCTAGCCTGCACAGTCTGTGCAATCATAGAGTGTCATCCAAAACCCTATAAACAAGATCGCCTATCACAGGACGGAGTTCGAGTTCCGGTCCGGATACACACCCCCAACAGGAAACAATGAGTGTAACAGCTAGTTAGGGGGCGGGACGGTGTTCCGTTACAACACAGTTTAAACAATAGCGGTAAGGTGCCTTGCTCACTATAATACTATAATACTTTAGCCTCTGATGAAGAAGGGAGAACGGATGTTCTACAAACACCTTCGAAACGCTTAAGGCTGCAGAGAGTATTATTTGGAGACCGGCACACCGCAGACCACCGCAAAGATTCTTCTTCTTTTACTACTTGTGTACAAGTCTTTTTATATCTGTTTTAAGTTACCTCATATCATTGAGGTTTTTACATGTGAGTGCAAACGCTTGCCATATGTTTTATAATACAATAAGCTGGTGTTAAACAATATTGCACTAGTTGTCGCACTACTTTTGTTTTCCACATATCACCGGCCCTGCAAGAACCTTGCTGAACACCTATGTGAGACAAGCAACTTTGACCGGACACAGACTGAGGGCTATATCGCGGTTTAACACTTGAACCTTACCTCATAACGATTGAGTGTTTGTCCTGTGAGTATATACCCTAAAGGCGCCTTTTGAAGTTATTTTCACCGTTTGAGGGGAACTGAAAGGGATTGCATTATTCTACCGCTGTCTCATCACAATTTCCTGACACGCATTGGGATATTTGGATATTTTTATATGTGGATACTTGCCTTTTTTAAAAGACTGCTTTTTTGTTCTTTTTATTGCATTTTATTGTATTTGTACCAGTGTTTGTACTTGATTAGTATCTCCATTTTTAGAGTCCTCTAAAGTTTTGTATATTTATTTGCCTTTTTATCAAAACTTGATACTAGTCTGCTCTTATATATATATATATATTTTTTTTTTTATACATTTTTATGTCAACTCTATATTAGCAGTTTTTTTGAAGAGCCTTATTTTCTAATATTTATTGTTCAATAGTGAGCTTTCGATAATATTTTATGTTTTTTATGTTTGGCCCTCTATGTATTAGCGCTTTAAATACTTCTCCCACTTCTTTCTTTTTCTTTCTTTTACATATACATTATATAAATATATATATATATATATATATATATATTCATACCAACAGAAGGCTTGCACTTGACAACAGTGCTTTTAATGTGCTGCAGACAAGGTGATACTTTGAAAATGCAGCAATTTATACATAATAAAACAAATAGTGACCCCATTCCCTCATAGAAAAACCAAGCAATCCACGTTACTATGTTATAGAGGTATGTAAGAAAGTTTGCACATACAGATACTTATGAATACAGTGTCAGTAGCGACACACTAAATAGTGAGATGCAAAGTACACAGGCTACCCTCCAAACATAGAGTTAGTACCGACAGTAAAGCTGATATACTAGCTGATACCAATACCTATAGAGGAATACTACAAATGGCGTGTAGTGGTGATCGTTAGTACAGCTGATCCTTACACTGTGATATATACTGTAGCTATAGAGGCAATTGAATGATGAGACTGGCAGGCTGCATTACTGTTAGTTTAATACTAACTGAGGGCCCACAGTATATAGGCAAACATCTCATTACACATTAACAGTGTGGCAGATATGATTACCAGCTGATATTGTTATCCATATAGTTACTATAGTACATAGGATGTTTTTTGTCCCCTTGATTCACTGATTGTTACACTTTTATTTGCTTTGCATCATTGAATATGTTTGTATAACAGTGTTGTCATGACAATAGTTTGGTGGTTTTTTTATGAGGGGGTGGGGTCACTATTTGTTTGATTATGTATAAATTGCTGTATTTTAACAGTATCACCTTGTCTGAGGAAGGGGAGCGTTATCCCCGAGGCTTCTGTTGGTATGGATTTTTCCTCTGCCTGCACCCTGGCAGTTGGTTTAACTGAGTGAGACTGAGTGCACTTTTAAGCTGAATTTATATATATATATGTATATATATAAAGAACAGTCAGGGTGGATTTGCACTCACATCTCAAAAGAAACAGCAGCTGCCAGGGTGTCAGGAAAAATAAATTGTATCCAATATAGTAAAGATCCGCACTCACTCGACAGTTGACACAAGTCCAGTGAGTGTGGATCTTTACTATATTATAATATACATATATATATATATATATATATATATATATATATATATATATATATATATATATATATAGATAGATATATATAGATATATAGATATATAGATATATATATATATATACACACAGAGCCAAGTCCTACAAAACACTCACACCAAGACTTCCACCCCCCTTACAACTAATATTGTTTTATACACACACACACACACTGTATTTATATGTATATGATCTTTTCACTCTGGTTAATATAAGCAAATTAAAACCAATGAAGGGCTAATGGTTGCTTTTGGGATATTTGGGCTTATCCTACTACAAGATGTTTCACAAACACCTTTAATAGCAAGGACAATTTTTCTTTGTGTGTACAGATGTATTTTCCTTGCAAACCTCATCCTAGCTATATCTGGAAGAACTAAAAGGAATTACAATCAGAAAGAAAGCAGGAAGCTGAAAAGACATGACTCTTCCTTGCTTGACGAGTAAACTTTTTCTTTGGTAAAACACTGAACTTTTTTTAAAACAACTTTAAAATAACTCAACTAGACACATATAAACATCTGTTGTTTAATGTCACGATCCACAGTGACTATACATGGGGGCCGAATTATCATTGTCTGGGGGACATGATATGCTGTAGCGTATCATGTCTGCCAGACATTGCTGAATGCCGACAGCATACGCTGACAGCATTTAACATTGCACAAGCAGTTCTAGTGAACTGCTTGTGAAATTCTGCTCCCTGCAGATTCGTGGCCAATTGACCGCTAGCAGGGGGTGTCAATCAGCCCGATCATATGTGATCGGGCGGATTGATGTCCGCAGCCTCAGAGGCGGCAGACCAGTTAAGGAGCAGCATTCTTAAGCCTGCTGCTTCTTAACTGCTGTTTCCAGCGAGCCTGAAGGCTCGCATGGAAACAGGGGCATCAGGGGCCGTTCGGCCCTTGATAAATCGGCCCCTTTGTTTTTAACTCACATGATGCATAGCCAGCTTAGCTTCAGTTCCTCACACCCTCCTTCCTCCCCCCTCCTTTCTTTCCAGGCTGGGCTGACACCTCTGTGTCTGACAGCAACTTCAGACTTTAAGGTGCAATAGTCCTATTTTTGATGAGGGGAGCTAAATAACCCAAGAGTAAGTCACACAAAAATATAAGCAGCATGTGTTCCACACAGTGCAGGATAATCACACAGCAGGACCGCTGACAGGCTTGCATTTAGAGTATTGTAAGAAGTGTTACTGCCCATCACTAGAGGATCTCACTATCCCTCTAACGAGACTGTCATCCAGCTCCTCCCAACAGCAGCAATAGTGTTTACTGAAGTTTTTCTGTTCTCCTCTGTCCAGGGGGAGCTTAGTTCCACCTGCAAAAATAGTACTCACATTAGTTAGAGCTTCAACAGCTCAAGATAATTAGCTCTATTGTGCAGAACCCAGGTAGACTGGATAAAGACAATGACAAATGCTTAAAGCAAATTAACAATTTATTAAAAACCAAAGCCAAAGTTATTTTAGATCACTAAGGGAAACAGATACAAGCATACAAGGACACTATGGCCTCTATTTATCAAGCTGTAAACCGCAAATACGCTGGAAATCCGCCGCGTATTTGTGGTGAGCTTGATTCGCCTTAGTTATCAAACCCTACAGACCGGCAAAAGTAAAATAGAATGACGTAGCATACGATCCACCGGACACTTTTCCAGCCCAGCATACCTGGAGGTGGCGGATACCATAGGAATCAATGGGAGTCTGAAAGCAGCGAAAGCTTATGTTCGCTGCTGCCCGATATCCCATTGATTCCTAGGATAATGTCTACACCTAGCACCCTAACATGTACCCCGAGTCTAAACACCCCTAATCTGCCCCCCCTAAACCGCCGCTCCTACATTATATTTATTAACCCCTAATCTGCCCTCCCTACACCGCCACCACTATAATAAACATATTAACCCCTAAACCTAAGTCTAACTCTAAACCTAACATCCCCTAACTTAAATATAATTTAAATAAATATGAATAAATATTCCTATCATTAACTACATTATTCCTATTTAAAACTAAATACTTACCTATACAATAAACCCTAAGATAGCTACAATATAATAGTTACATTGTATCTAGCTTAGGGTTTATTTTTATTTTACAGGCAACTTTTTATTTATTTTAACTAGGTACACTAGTTATTAAATAGTTATTAACTATTTAATAGCTACCTAGTTAAAATAAATACAAAAGTACCTGTAAAATAAAATCGAACCTATGTTACAATTACACCTAACACAACACTATAATTAAATTAATTACCTAAATTTAAATAAATTAATTATAATTAAATAAAATTAACTAAAGTACAAACCCCCCTCCCACTAAATTACAGAAAATAATAAAATAATGACAAGAATTCATCTTCTTGTCATTTGATTTCTTCATCCATCCGGCGCGGAGCGGGTCCATCTTCAAGACATCTGACGCGGAGCATCCTTCATCTTCTTGTCATTTGATTTCTTCATCCATCCGGTGCGGAGTGGGTCCATCTGATAGAATTCTATCAGCCAATCGGAATTAAGGTAGGAAAAATCCTATTGGCTGATGCAATCAGCCAATAGGATTGAACATCAATCCTATTGGCTGATCCAGTCAGCCAATAGGATTGAGCTCGCATTCTATTGGCTGATTGGAACAGCCAATAGAATGCAAGCTCAATCCTATTGGCTGATTGCATCAGCCAATAGGATTTTTCCTACCTTAATACCGATTGGCTGATAGAATTCTACCAGCCAATCGGAATTCAAGTGACGTCATCTTGGATGACGTAATTTAAAGGAATATTCATTCGTCGGGTAGTCGTTGGCCTGGAAGGATGCTCCGCGTCGGATGTGTTGAAGATGGACCCGCTCCGCTCCGGATGGATGAATATAGAAGATGCCGCCTGGATGAAAACTTCTGCCCGTCTGGAGGACCTCTTCTGCCCGGCTTGGATGAAGACTTCTGCCGGTCTGGAGGACAACTTCTGCCCGGCTTTGTTGAGGACTTCGGCCCGGTTGGGTGAAAACGTCTCAAGGTAGGGTGATCTTCAGGGGGTTAGTGTTAGGGCGATGAGGTGGGTTTTAGAGTAGGGTTGGGTGTGTGGGTGGTGGGTTTTAATGTTGGGGGGTATTGTAATTTTTTTTACAGGTAAAAGAGCTGATTACTTTGGGGCAATGCCCCACAAAAGGCCCTTTTAAGGGCTATTTGTAATTTAGTATAGGGTAGGGCTTTTTATTATTTTGGGGGGCTTTTTTATTTTATTAGGGGGATTAGATTAGATGCAATTAGTTTAAAATTCATGTTATTATTTTATTATTTTCTGTAATTTAGTGTTTTTTTTCTTGTACTTTAGTTAATTTTATTTAATTGTAATTAATTTATTTAAATTTAGGTAATTAATTTAATTATAGTGTTGTGTTAGGTGTAATTGTAACTTAGGTTCGGTTTTATTTTACAGGTACTTTTGTATTTATTTTAACTAGGTAGCTATTAAATAGTTAATAACTATTTAATAACTATTGTACCTAGTTAAAATAAATACAAAGTTGCCTGTAAAATAAAAATAAACTCTAAGCTAGATACAATGTAACTATTAGTTATATTGTAGCTAACTTAGGGTTTATTTTATAGGTAAGTATTTAGTTTTAAATAGGAATATTGTAGTTAATGATAGGAATATTTATTTATATTTATTTAAATTATATTTAAGTTAGGGGGTGTTAGGTTTAGGGTTAGACTTAGGTTTAGGGGTTAATATGTTTAATATAGTGGCGGCGGTGTAGGGGGGGCAGATTAGGGTTAAACAATTTATTTAGTTGCGGCGGGATCTGGGAGCGGCGGTTTAGGGGTTAAAAATGTATTTAGTTGCGGCGGAGTCTGGGAGGGGCAGGATAGGGGTTAATAACTTTATGTAGCTGGCGGCGGTATAGGTGGCGGCAGATTAGGGGTTAATAAGTATACTGTATGTGGCGGTGAGCTCCGGGAGCGGCAGTTTAGAGGTTAATACATTTATTAGAGTTGCGGCGGGGTCCGTGAGTGGCGGTTTAGGGGTTAATAACTTTATTTAGTTGTGGGGGGCTCTGGGAGCGGCGGTATAGGGGTAAACAGTATAGTATAGTGTGGGTGCTTAGTGACAGGGTAGCAAGAAAGCTGTGAAAAAGTCGAAGAGCAGCGAGATCGATGACTGTTAGTTAACAACAGTCCGCTGCTCATCGCACCGTACTTGTTGCGCGGCTTTTTGACAGCTTTTTTGATAATTTTGGAGAACGTATTCAAGTCTGCGGCTGCGATGTTAGGCGATCTTAGGCGAGCGTATTGGTGCCGTTGAATGCAAGAAAGTCAACGGCTTGATACATAGAGGCCTAAGTCTTCAAGGAAGAGCAACAGACTTAAACATAGGCCTGATACTGACCAGGGCCTGACAAAAGGATTGAACATCTGGTACATCTGCCAGACGCTAGTGTAGCAAAATAGAAAATGCAGAAATCTGACCCTTCAGAAAACTGACTGACAATTCCTTCTCCATACCTTCCTGGAGAAAAAACAAAATCCTAGGAATCCTGACCCTATTCCAAGAGTAGCCTTGGATTTACACCAATAAAGGTATTTACGCCATACCTTATGATAAATCTTTCTAGTAGCAGGTTTGCGAGCCTGAATCATGTTCTCAGTGACTGACACAGAAAAACTAAGCTTAGACAGAACTAAGCATTCAATCTCCAAGCAGTCAGCTTCAGAGAAATGAAATTTGATGAAGGAAAGGACCCTGAGTTAGAAAGTCCTTCCTCAGAGAAAACCTCCAAGGTAGAAGAGATGATATCTTCACTAGGTCTGCATACCATATCCTGCAAGACCATGCAGGATCCATTAGAATTACCAATGTTCTCTCCAGTTTAAAATGAGCAATGACTTGTGGAAGGAGAGCAAACGGAGGAAACAGATATGCCAGACTGAAATCCCAAGGAACCGCCAGAGCATTTATCAGGGCGGCCTGCGGATCTCTTGACCTTGAACTATACCTTGGAAGATTGGCGTTCTGCCGAGACACCATCAGATCCAACTCCGGCACCCCCATTTGAGGGTTAACCTGGAGAACCCCTCCAGATCAAGAGCCCACTCCCCAGGATAAAATGTCTGACTGCTCAGGAAATCCGCTTCTCAGTTGACAACTCCTGGAATGTAGATGGCAGATAGACAACAATTGTGAGCTTCTGCCCACTGAATAATCCAAGACACCTCCCTCATGGCTAAGGAACTCAGAATTCCTCCCTGGTGGTTGATGAAAGCCACTGAGGTAATGTTGTCCGACTGGAACCTGATAAACAGGACAAGGACAACAGAAGCCAAGCCATCTGTAACACACACTGTAGAATTTTGTATTAGAATTGTAATTTATCTACATACTATTTTTATTTATGATTATTATTATGTCTCATGATATGTTATAGTAAGGTATAATAATATATTGTATAAATCTAATAGTAGAGATCACTAGGAAGCAGCATATCATTATACTTCAGTAAGTATATATATATATATATATATATATATATATATATATATATATATATATATATATATATATATATATATATATATATAAGTTAGTAACCGGTAGTAAGTCAGTGACATTACTTATGATAAAAAGTAACAGGAAATGTCACGGATAGGACTCACCTCCACAGATCTGTAGGGAAAGGAGCAGAGTATAAAAGGAGAAAAAATCCGTTATGGAAAAGGTAGTAAAGTTTGTAGACTTTAGGTAATTAAATGCTCGGAGCTGCAGCGTGGAGCACGGCTGATGGAGACACAGCATTCTGGAGTGAAGAGCAGAAGTTGGGTAATGTCACAGGAGTCAGCTGAACTGACAGGAACAAACAATTCACAGCGGTGAAAGGCTCAGGAGGAGAAGCATGTAAAACTTGTAAATAGATGTAGACATACTAAGCGGGTCACAACTTTATTACATTGTATCACAATATTAAGAAAGTTTAATATGTTAAAAGTATTTCTGTTCACCCCCAGGATATGTGGGGTTAAATTTACTCTGGGCGTGTTGTTTTTTAACGATGTGTCACTTTTAACCAATGGTGTTGTTTCAATCATGTATATAATGCACACCTGTGGCTGGCTTCAGTATGCTATGATTACGGCTATGCCGAAACGCGTAAGCCTGCCAGCCAGAGGTATCCCAACTCTGTTCTAATTTGACTGTATGTCCTAATTTTAATAACCAATAAAGGTTATGTTTTATATTCTAAACTAGCGCTCTTGTTCCTTTTGTGTGGTGGACTTTACATGCCTTAAGAGCGCTAGTGCCCCTGCCTGTTTCCTGTATATCCCGGAGTACTTAGCATTTTTGAACACTGGGTTTAATAAGGCCCCACGGAGCCATGGTGCCGCTTTTGGAAAGATACAGCGCGAAGCAGCTCGAGGATTGGTGGAGACCCGGTGGAGATTCGGTCTGACGGTGGTCACAGCTGCTATCCTAGCCATCCGGTTGGAGGATCGTCTGGTGTAATTTGGATATGCCCCCTGGTGGACGTGCATACACAGCGCCTCTGGAAAAGTTCCGGGTGGTCGATGTCAGCAACAGATGAGAAGTTAAAACATCGCTGATACAGTGTGCCGAGGGAATGAAATAAACTGACGGCTCTCCCTCAAGGATATCTTCTGAGCCCCCGAGTTCTTGGGTCGAAGGGAGCAGAGGTGAGACTGTATTGCAATACATACTATGCTTACACTGTACCAATGATCGCTGATACACAAAGCTAATTACTCTGGGTACACCGTTATTATTCATTTGTGGTGTGTGAATCACAGGACTTTTAAGTATCTCTTGTTTGGGTGATTGGTTCCCTCATCCCCTCTTGTTTTTGGCTTTTAGGAACAAACAATTCACAGCGGTGAAAGGCTCAGGAGAAGATGCATGTAAAACATCAATACCAAGCAAGGTATTGAACACTAGATGGCCCTTAAATATGGAATATGAAGAAAAATTTAATTGGTTCTTAAAGGCATACACATGGAATGTGACAGAGCTCCCCCCCTTAAAAGGAACCACTCTGTGGTTCAGGGATGGGGTCTTTCAGGGTGTCTTCTGTGGAACATAGACCCAAGTTGAGGAGCCAAGAGATTAACTGATGGTTCCCATGAGTCCTCGTCTTTCGAGTAACCTTTCCAATGAACGAGGTACTGGAGCCACCCAGATACCATCCTTGAATGAAGGATACTCTCAACCTCATACTCAATGTCAGGAGTTAGAGGAAGTGTATCAATCAGGGATGTTTGGTGGTTTCTGAGTGTCTTGTAAGGTTTAATAATGGAGACGTGGAAGGTCGGATGAATCCTATAATGAGTGGGCAATGTAAGGGTGACAGCATTATAATTAACCACTTTGGAGATAGGAAAAGGTCAAATTAATAATTTGTTGAACTTCCAACTAGGTAAGGTAAGGCGTAGATTTTTAAGGCATAGATTTTTAGTGGAAAGCCAAACCAAATCTCCAGGTGCATAAGAGGGGGAAGATCTGTGTCTGAGGTCATGGTATTTTTTGTGCCGCGATTGAGCCTGTTTGATATTATCCGAAAGTAGTGAGAATGTTTCAGAGATGGTATTAGTGAAATCATTAACTATAGGGCAATCACTTTGTCTATCAGGGAACAGGTGGAAAGTGGGGTGAAACCCATAATTAGCATGAAATGGTATATCTTTTATAGAGGTGTGATAGGTATTGTTATGGGAAAACTCAGCAAAGGATAGCAGTCTGACCATTACTCTGGGGGTGGAAGGTGGATGATAATCTTTGGTCAATATTAAGTGTGTTGCAAAGTTGTCTCCAAAGTTTGGAAGTAAATTGGGTCCCTCTATCAGTAGTGATAGATGATGGAATTCCATGTAACTTAATCATGTTATCAAACAACAATGTCACAGTTTCCATACTACTGGGAAGCTTATGGAAAGGGACAAAATGCAACATTTTTGTGAAGAGGTCGACTATGACCATAATGGTATTTTTTCCATCTGATTTAGGAAGGTCAACAATAAAGTCGATTGCTATCTGATTTTAAAACATATCTACCCAAGCCTTGCAAGAAAACACAGAACTTTTCTCAGCTGTTCCCCTGCTTTGCAAACAGTCTGATTTTAAAACATATCTACCCAAGCCTTGCAAGAAAACACAGAACTTTTCTCAGCTGTTCCCCTGCTTTGCAAACAGTCTGATTTTAAAACATATCTACCCAAGCCTTGCAAGAAAACACAGAACTTTTCTCAGCTGTTCCCCTGCTTTGCAAACAGTCTGATTTTAAAACATATCTACCCAAGCCTTGCAAGAAAACACAGAACTTTTCTCAGCTGTTCCCCTGCTTTGCAAACAGTCTGATTTTAAAACATATCTACCCAAGCCTTGCAAGAAAACACAGAACTTTTCTCAGCTGTTCCCCTGCTTTGCAAACAGTCTGATTTTAAAACATATCTACCCAAGCCTTGCAAGAAAACACAGAACTTTTCTCAGCTGTTCCCCTGCTTTTCAAACAGTCTGATTTTAAAACATATCTACCCAAGCCTTGCAAGAAAACACAGAACTTTTCTCAGCTGTTCCCCTGCTTTGCAAACAGTCTGATTTTAAAACATATCTACCCAAGCCTTGCAAGAAAACACAGAACTTTTCTCAGCTGTTCCCCTGCTTTGCAAACAGGTAGTTCCTGGAAGATAGTAATATCATTATATTTAACCTACCCTGTTATTTTCTGATGTGTGTATTGCTATATGTATTGGCTATTCTTGTTTTGTTTTTATAATTTAAAATGCATATTTTATTACCATTATGTCTGACCATTATGTTAAAAGTTAGTTTAACCAGCTATAGGCCATATATCTTTTTGTACTTTAATGGTTTTATTCCCCTACATGAATAGCTCTGTGTTATCTCTGTAATTTAAACTTTCCCTGTGTTTTTGCTTGTATGACCCTAGCTCAAATGTTCATAGATATTCCCTCCCCATTCCTTTAAATGTTTGCAAGCCAATCTGACGCTAATTTATCTCTCTCCTTCAGTCTGATTTTAAAACATATCTACCCAAGCCTTGCAAGAAAACACAGAACTTTTCTCAGCTGTTCCCCTGCTTTGCAAACAGGTAGTTCCTGGAAGATAGTGTCCCTCCCACCCTAGGCTCATTTCTTCATTTATAGATAGTCTCCCACACTACTTTCATTCTCCTTAAATAACAGCTGCAACCACTGATCAGCACATCCTTCCTTTTACTTAACCCTATAGAATACATACCCTCTCTTCCTACAAATAGCTATATATCACACATCAATAGTGTATATACTTTTTATTTTTATTTTTTATCTACATGCCTCATACCACTAACATGAATCCAAATATAACCATACTGTTATTCATGATAACCCTTTTCTCAATCCAATTTTGTTGTCATAATAACCGCCAGAAGCACACACCTCTAACTGGAAAACAAATTATCATACACCATGGCCTGCTCTGTTGCTGTAACTTATCTGCTGAGTGCTGGTGGAGGGTTATAAAAAATAACCCTCCTTCCCCCACCTCACAAAATTATAAAGTATCACATTCACTATATGGCCAATCAAAAATGATTTCCAAATTCCTATTCCTTATGTTACTTGCCCTTGCAAATGATGTAGAATCTAACCCTGGTCCCCTAACACATTCCCTTCCAGCTAAAAAAGGCCTCTCCTTTGTGCATTGTAATATCCGCAGCTTACTACCAAAAATTGATGCACTGCAAGCTTGGTGTTTACAATACAAACCCAAAATCATTGTGATCTCTGAATCGTGGCTAACCGCAAAAATACCTGACTCTGCCATTGCAATACATGGATATTCATGCCGTAGAAATGATAGAGCAAAGAGAGGAGGCGGTATTGTAATTTATGTTGACAATTCCACAAAGTACACCCCCTTACAAAAATCTAGCTCTCCTGCCACCTTTGATTTCCTTTCTGGCAAAATTGAAATCCCATGCAGTAAATCAATAATTGTTGCAGGGATCTACCGCCCACCTAGCTCCCCTGTACATTCCCTTTCTGACATAGCACATCTCCTTAGTGAAACCATAGCTCAAAACCCAAAAAAGTGAAATTTTGGTTTTTGGAGATTTTAATATTGATTGGTTGAATCCAAAAAATAATATTTGTCGCTCACTGTTTAAATCTCTGCAGCTAACGCAATTAATCTCCTCTCCAACTCGCATAAACATCAAAAGCCATAATCACACCCTGCTTGACTGTATTCTCTCCACTTCTCCCAACCGAATCCAGGAGGCAGGTGTTCTCCCTAACAATTTCAGTGACCACTGCCTAGTGTACTGCGTGCGCAAAATAAAGGCAACTAAATCGTCTCCCAAGGTTAAAATCACCAGGTCCTTCAAAAAATTTAATCTTCAATCATTTCTAAATGACATTAAGAACCTCCCCTGGCACAGATTAAACCTAATCCCAGATCTAGATTCTGCAGTAGAATTCTTCCAGTCTGAACTCCTACAAGTTTGGAATTTGCATGCCCCACTGCGTAAGGTGAGAGTAAAAGGAGCACAATTAAATTGGATCACAGCTGACCTCATTCAAATGTACCAGTTTCGGGATTCATTGTGGTCAAAGTTCAAGCATACAGGCTCTATGAATGATCACTGTGTATATAGACAATGGCGAAATATATGCACTAAACAAACAAAATTGGCCAAGGCCCAATATTTCTGTGAAAATCTGATCAATAACATATCAAACCCTAGAAAGTTTTGGAAACTCATAAACAACTTACAAAATCCACCAATCCACTCCCAACCCCCCACTATCAATGTGGACAACCAAACCCTGCAACTCCCCTTAGAAGTAGCAAATGCCTTCAATAGTTATTTTGTCGGATGCTCCACCACCCTGATTAACAAACTAATAAATGACACGCATCCTGAAACTACAAATGTGGATCAGGCCCCACTAAATCAGCAAAGACCCAATATACAGAAGTTCAATTTTAGACCTGTACCCATCAATGTCGTTAAGAAACACCTTGATAATCTAAAAATGAAAAACCAGTCTGGACCTGATCAAATCCCAGCAATGCTGTTGAAGCTCAGTGCTCCGGCAATTGCTAAACCCGTCACAACCCTAATTAATGAATCCTTGGTGTCTGGATACATACCCAATCTTTGGAAAACTGCAAGAGTAGTACCTATCCATAAAAGTGGGGAGTTAACCTTGGTTTCTAATTATCGTCCCATATCTTTGCTCCCAGTATTGTCAAAAATCTTAGAAAAACGCGCCCATACGCAACTATGTGAGTATTACCAGCAATCTAACTATCTGACCCCTGATCAATCAGGTTTTCGCCCAAATCACTCCACTACAACTGCCCTCCTAAAAGTTTGCAATGACATCCAAACTGGCATGGAACAAGGAGACCTAACTGGAGCTATTTTCCTTGACTTTGCAAAGGCCTTTGACACAGTAGACCATGACATACTACTGCTCAAACTAAAAAACTCAGGTATTGGTGATCATCCACTAACCTGGTTTCGATCATATGTATCGGATAGATCACAATATGGGGCCTAGTTATCAAGCCGTCAACCTCAAATATGCTGGAATTCCGCAGCGTATTTGTGGCGAGGCTGATACGCCTTAGTTATCAAAGGCTCGAGACCGGCAAAAGTAGAATTTTGTGACGTAAACTTCGATCCGCCGGACTCAGTCCGACACAGATCGATTCTTACGTCACTCCAGATACTCCGCACACAAGTGCGGCACATTCTCACTACTTTTGCTAGTTATCAAAAAACTAGCAGGTACGCTCGGCACTTTTACGGCCCAGCGTACCTGGTTTTCAATCCGCCACCCCTGGAGGCGGCGGATCCCATAGGAATCAATGGGAGTCTGACCATAGCGAAAGTACAAGTTTGCTGCTGCCAGACATCCCATTGATTCCTATGGGAGCTGTCTACACCTAACACCCTAACATGTACCCCGAGTCTAAACACCCCTAATCTGCCCCCCCTACACCGCCGCAACTAAATAAAATTATTACCCCCTAAACCGCCGCTCCCGGAGCCCACCGCAAGCTACTCTATACATATTAACCCCTAAACCGCCGCTCCCGGAGCCCACCGCAACTATAATAAATGTATTAACCCCTAAACCGCCGCTCCATGAACCCGCCGCAACCTATATTAAATGTATTAACCCCTATCCTGCCCCCCCTACACCGTCGCCACCTATAATACATTTAATAACCCCTAATCTGCCCCCCCTACACCGTCGCCACCTATAATAAATGTATTAACCCCTATCCTGCGCCCCACTACGCCGCCGCCACTGTAATAAAATTATTAACCCCTAAACCTAAGTCTAACACTAACCCTAACGCCCCCCTAACTTAAATATTAATTAAATAAATCAAAATAATATTTATCTTATTAACTAAATGAATCCTATTTAAAACTAAATACTTACCTATAAAATAAACCCTAATATAGCTACAATATAAATAATAATTATATTCTAGCTATTTTAGGATTTATTTTTATTTTACAGGTACCTTTCAATTTATTTTAACTAGGTACAATAGCTATTAAATAGTTATTAACTATTTAATAGCTTACCTAGCTAAAATAAACTGAAATTTACCTGTAAAATAAAAACTAACCTAAGTTACAATTACACCTAACACTACACTATACTTTAATAAATTATTCCTATTTAAAAATAAATACTTACCTGTAAAATAAACCCTAAGATAGCTCCAATATAATTAATAATTATATTGTAGCTATCTTAGGATTTATATTTATTTTACAGGTAACTTTGTATTTATTTTAGCTAGTTAGAATAGTTATTAAATAGTTATTAACTATTTAATAACTACCTAGCTAAAAGAAATACAAAATTACCTGTAAAATAAATCCTAACCTAAGTTACAATTAAACCTAATACTACACTATCATTAAATTAATTAAATAAACTACCTACAAATAACTACAATTAAATACAATTACATAAACTAACTAAAGTACAAAAAATAAAAAAAGCTAAGTTACAAAAAATAAAAAAATAAGTTACAAACATGTTAAAAATATTACAACAATTTTAAGCTACTTACACCTAATCTAAGCCCCCTAATAAAATAACAAACCCCCCCAAAATAAAAAAATGCCCTACCCTATTCTAAATTAAATAAATTTCAAAGCTCTTTTACCTTACCAGCCCTTAAAAGGGCCATTTGTGGGGGCATGCCCCAAAGAAAACAGCTCTTTTCCCTGTAAAAGAAAAATACAACCCCCCCCAACATTAAAACCCACCACCCACATACCCCTAATCTAACCCAAACCCCCCTTACAAAAACCTAACACTAATCCCCTGAAGATCATCCTACCTTGTCTTCACTCAGCCGAGCAGCGATGGAACCGAAGTGGACATCCGGAGCGGAAGAAGTTAATCCTCCAAGCGGCGCTGAAGAAATCTTCCATCCGATGAAGTCATCATCCAGGCGGCGCTGATGAAAAGTCTTCGATCCGGCCGATGTCATCTTCAAAGAGGCACTGAAGAGGTCTTCTATCCGGGCGATGTCATCTTCCAAGCCGGGTCTTGAATCTTCCTCCCGCCGACGCGGAACCTCCTTCTTCACCGACGGACTACGATGAATGAAGGCTCCTTTAAGGGACATCATCCAAGATGGCGTCCCCTCAATTCCGATTGGCTGATAGGATTCTATCAGCCAATCGGAATTAAGGTAGGAAAAATCTGATTGGCTGATGGAATCAGCCAATCAGATTGAGCTCGCATTCTATTGGCTGATCGGAACAGCCAATAGAATGCAAGCTCAATCTGATTGGCTGATTGGATCAGCCAATCGGATTGAACTTGAATCTGATTGGCTGATTCCATCAGCCAATCAGATTTTTCCTACCTTAATTCCGATTGGCTGATAGAATCCTATCAGCCAATCGGAATTGAGGGGACGCCATCTTGGATGACGTCCCTTAAAGGAGCCTTCATTCGTCGTAGTCCGCCGGTGAAGAAGGAGGTTCCGCGTCGGCGGGAGGAAGATTCAAGACCCAGCTTGGAAGATGACATCGCCCGGATAGAAGACCTCTTCAGCGCCTCTTTGAAGATGACATCGGCCGGATCGAAGACTTTTCTTCAGCGCCGCCTGGATGATGACTTCATCGGATGGAAGATTTCTTCAGCGCCGCTTGGAGGATTAACTTCTTCCGCTCCGGATGTCCACTTCGGTTCCATCGCTGCTCGGCTGAGTGAAGACAAGGTAGGATGATCTTCAGGGGCTTAGTGTTAGGTTTTTGTAAGGGGGGTTTGGGTTAGATTAGGGGTATGTGGGTGGTGGGTTTTAATGTTGGGGGGGGGGTTGTATTTTTCTTTTACAGGCAAAATAGCTGTTTTCTTTGGGGCATGCCCCCACAAATGGCCCTTTTAAGGGCTGGTAAGGTAAAAGAGCTTTGAAATTTATTTAATTTAGAATAGGGTAGGGCATTTTTTTATTTTGAGGGGGGTTGTTATTTTATTAGGGGGCTTAGATTAGGTGTAAGTAGCTTAAAATTGTTGTAATATTTTTAACATGTTTGTAACTTATTTTTTTATTTTTTGTAACTTAGCTTTTTTTATTTTTTGTACTTTAGTTAGTTTATGTAATTGTATTTAATTGTAGTTATTTGTAGGTAGTTTATTTAATTAATTTAATGATAGTGTAGTATTAGGTTTAATTGTAACTTAGGTTAGGATTTATTTTACAGGTAATTTTGTATTTCTTTTAGCTAGGTAGTTATTAAATAGTTAATAACTATTTAATAACTATTCTAACTAGCTAAAATAAATACAAAGTTACCTGTAAAATAAATATAAATCCTAAGATAGCTACAATATAATTATTAATTATATTGGAGCTATCTTAGGGTTTATTTTACAGGTAAGTATTTATTTTTAAATAGGAATAATTTATTAAAGTATAGTGTAGTGTTAGGTGTAATTGTAACTTAGGTTAGTTTTTATTTTACAGGTAAATTTCAGTTTATTTTAGCTAGGTAAGCTATTAAATAGTTAATAACTATTTAATAGCTATTGTACCTAGTTAAAATAAATTGAAAGGTACCTGTAAAATAAAAATAAATCCTAAGATAGCTAGAATATAATTATTATTTATATTGTAGCTATATTAGGGTTTATTTTATAGGTAAGTATTTAGTTTTAAATAGGATTCATTTAGTTAATAAGATAAATATTATTTTGATTTATTTAATTAATATTTAAGTTAGGGGGGCGTTAGGGTTAGACTTAGGTTTAGGGGTTAATAATTTTATTACAGTGGCGGCGGCGTAGTGGGGGGCAGGATAGGGGTTAATAAATTTATTATAGGGGGCGACGGTGTAGGGGAGGCAGATTAGGGGTTAATAGGTTTAATATAGGTTGCGGCGGGTTCAGGGAGCGGCGGTTTAGGGGTTAAACTATTTATATAGTTGCGGAGAGGTGCGGGATCAGCAGGATAGGGGTTAATAACTTTATAATAGAGGGCGACGGTGTAGGGGGGGCAGGATAGTGGTTACTAGGTATACTGTAGGTGGCAGCGGTGTCCGGGAGCGGCGGTTTAGGGGTTAATACATTTATAAGAGTTGCGGCAGGGTCTAGGAGCGGCGGTTTAGGGGTTAATACATTTATAAGAGTTGCGGCAGGGTCTAGGAGCGGCGGTTTAGGGGTTAATACATTTATAAGACTTGCGGCAGGGTCTAGGAGCGGCGGTTATGGGGTTAGTAACTTTATTGAGTTGCGGGGGGCTCCGGGGGCGCCGGTATAGGGGGTAGAACAGTGTAGTTTAGTGTGAGTGCTTAGTGACAGGCTAGCAAGAAAGCTGTCAAACAGCCGAAGAGCAGCGAGATCGGATGAGTGATAACTCTCACAGTCCGCTGCTCATCGCCCCGCGGCTTTTTGACAGCTTTTTTTGATAACTTAGGCGTATTTTTTCAGGTCCGCGGCAGCGATGTGAGGCGAGCTTAGGCGGGCGTATTGGGCCGGCGAAGCCAGAAAAGTAGACGGCTTGATAACTACCCCCCTATGTCTCCATTTCTGACAGTGACTCCCTCCCTCTCCCGGTCACGTGTGGTGTTCCCCAAGGATCCATTCTCGGCCCCCTACTATTCACATTATTTATAAATGATCTGCCTAATGTCTGCAAATCCTCAACTGTACACATGTACGCAGACGACACAGTAATCTATGTAAACAATTCCGATCTGCCGCAGCTTGAAGCAGTGCTCCAAGACCAATTCACAGAGGTAGAAAAATGGATCTCAAAAAACAAACTCTTCCTAAACACTGACAAAACTGTCACAATGATCTTTGGAACGGGACCTAAATTACACAAATTACAAAATTCCCATCTACGCATCAAAACAAAATCCAACTGCACGCTGACCGCAGTCCACTCTTTCAAATACTTGGGTATGTTGTTAGACCCCAATCTATCTTTTGGCCTCCACATAGAAAAACTTGCATCTAAACTTTACCCAAAACTAGGTGCCCTGTACAGAAACAAATCCTGCCTCAGCCCTAGAGTAAAGGAAAAGATTGTACAGCAAATGCTGATGCCTATCATGGATTACGGGGACGTAGTATATGCACCTGCACCGCAAACTCACCTTAATAAACTTAATACATTGTATAACTCGTTCTGCTGCTTTGTGCTACAATGTAACTACAGGACCCACCATTGTGACATGCTAAAAGAACTAAACTGGCTGTCACTGGAATCCAGACGCACCATCCATCTTTCCTGCCTTGTGTTTAAGAGCCTTTCTGGGAAGCTCCCACCCTACCTGAGCAGAATGCTCTCCCCGGCTATTCCCACCTCCTATAACCTCCGATCCAATACCAGCACATTATTTAGTTTGCCTCAATACAAAAAGAAAGCAGCTCGATCCTCCTTTTCCTACAGAGCACCACAATTATGGAACGACCTCCCGCACACTTTCAAACCTTCCCCAAGCCTAATATCCTTTAAGAGATCCCTCTCTACATATCTCAAAACAGAATGCACCTGTCATGGTTGATTAATTACCTGTTCTATGTTAAATTTTGTATATATTGTGTATTAATATTGTTTTTGTATTTTATTGTACCCTATTGTATCAATGCAATGTCTTGTGGACCCAGGACATACTTGAAAACGAGAAAAATCTCAATGTATCCTTCCTGGTAAAATATTTTATAAATAAATAAATAAATAAATAAATAATCTCACTCCAAGGCCTCTTAGGTATGGGAAGGGATAATAAATATCCTGGGGAATGTTTCCTATCAATTTTACAGGTAGTGCATATTTTGCAAGAGGAAATATGTGATTGTACATCCTGAAACATTCCCGGCCACTAGTATGAGTTTTTGATTAGATGGTATGTTTTATTGATACCTGGGTGTCCAGCCAATTTTGAATCATGGGTAAGTTCAAGAATTTTAATTCTAAGGTTTGGAGGGATATAAAGTTTATCTTGATGATAAAATATCAGATTCTGGTGGTGAGTTAAGTCGTATGCCTGTTTAGAGCTGTCAGCAGCTTCTTCAACTTTTAACTGTTGCGTGAAATCTGTAAGGTTTCCTATTATACAGTTAGGAGGAATTAGAGATCCTTTTGATTCTGATGGTTTATTTTTAGATGGAAGTCTAGACAAAATATCTGCTTTGGTGTTCATGGAAACTGGTCTATATGTTATAATATAATTAAACCTTGAAAAAAAAACAGACTCAACCTAACCTGTCTGGATGTTAGAGTACGGTTAGTTTTAAGATACTGTAAATTGCAGTGGTCTGTGTATATTAATATTGGTTCAATAGTACCTTCTAGAAAATGCCTCCAATTCACCAAAGCACTTTTCATAGCAAGCAATTCCTTCTCACCAATATGGTAGTTAAGCTCGGATGGTGAGAGGACACGAGAGTAAAAGGCTATGGGGTGTAATTGACCCGTGGTAGGAGATTTTTGGGAAAGCACAGCTCCTACTGCATACTCAGATGCATCAACCTCTAGTGTATATTGGAGCTGGGAGTTTGTATATGAGAGTATGGGAGCAGTAGTGAAAGCCTTTTTTAGATAAGTAAAGGCTTCATTAGCTGAACTATTCCAAACGAAAGGTGTATCATTTTTCGTTAAATTTAAAAAGAGGTTTCGTAATCAGAGAGAATCCTTTGATGAATTTTCGATAAAAATGTGAGAATCCTAAGAATTTTTGTACCTGTTTTTTGTTTGTGGGTATGGGCCAATCTAGGATTGCTTTAATCTTAGTATCTTCCATTTTGATACCTTTTGATGATATATGGTATCGTAAAAAGGTAATATCAGTACTATGAAAAATACATTTTTCTGGTTTTATGTAGAGTTTATGTGCTTATAATCGTGAGAGGACTAGTCTGACATGTTTAATATGTTCAGTGATTGAATTGGAATAGATTAGGATATCATCTAGATATATTACAATGAACGTGTCTAAAAGATCACGGAATATATAATTTATATATCACTGAAAAGTAGCAGGGGCATTACACAGCCCAAATGGCATTACCATGTACTCGAAGAGGCCATAACGGGTGCAAAACGCTGTTAACCACTCATCCCCTGAGCGCATATGGATCAGATTGTATGCACCTCTTAGATAGAGTTTGGTGAAAATAGTTGACCCATGCAATTCTATAAGCTCAGGGATGAATGGTAGAGGATATCTGTCTTTGACATTGCGTTTGTTGAGTTCACGGTAATCCACTATAGGCCCGATGGTTTTATCTGTTTATCTATTTTAATGGTAAGTGCCATGAGAGCTTCAAGAGATTCAGGGGGTTCAATTCTGACCAATTCATCCTTTATAGGATCAGAAAGTCCTAGCCTGAATTGATTCCTCAATGATATTTGGTTCCATTTGGTATCTTTCTGCCAAATTCTGAATTCCAAAATATAATCTTCCACAGGTCTTTTGTTTTGCTTCAGGCTACGTAAAGTGGTCTCAGCTGTTAGTTGTATGTGGGGATCTTCATATAGATTCAACATACCTTTAAAAAAATTTGTCGACAGAATTAAGTATTGGGTCATCAGTTTCATATAACGTGTCTGCCCAGGCATGGGGTTCCCCTCTCAAATAGGAAGTTATAGTTTAATTTTTAGTCTTTCAGTAGGGAACGTTTTGGGTTTTAGTGTGATAAACATTTTACATGCATTGTAAAACTGCCTGAACATTTTTCATTCTCCTGAAAATTTATCTGGGGGACTAATAGGTGGTTCAGGAGATTTAGGAGAGGTGCTGAGACCTTCTTTTATAATATTTCTTAATGTTTGGTTTTCAACCTGGAGGTCTCTAAGACCTTGCGTAAGCTGATCCACTTTGTGAGAAAGCTCCATGACGTGATTCTGTAAATCAGCTTGATTTAGCATACTTTTTAAGGCTTGGTATTCTGTAACACACACTGTTGAATTTTGTATTAGAATTGTAAATTAACTACATACTATTTTTATTTATGAATATTATTATGTCTCACGATATGTTATATGTACAAAGAACAAAGGGAGTCTTGGCACTGTGATTATTTATATATAGGAATAAGGGATATGATAATCCCTGGTGCTAACCCTTGAAAAATTGTAAGATAAACAGGATAAGGGAAGGCTGGACAAGAAGGGGTTAATTAGCACTCATTCCTATAATTATTATGAGTATGTTGAGACAAATTCAACTAATAGTTGAGGAGATAGATAAGTTAAAACTTAATATTTATTAAACCACCATTAAAATGTATTTGAAATTACAGCTGGGATAAATCCCTATTGAATCACCATTGTGCTCCACACACACACAGTTAAATTACCAACTGCAATATACCGAGACGACAAACACAGCTTCAGCCACCCCCCTGTATTCCTGGCCAGTAACTGGATACGCTGGCTTCAGGTGAAAGGGATGGCTTCAATGCTGTGTTCTAGTCCCTTGCAGAAAAATTACTTATTGAGTGGAGTATCAAAAGATAAAGATAATTAAAATCAAACACCATTCACACTATCATGTTTCACACAAACGCGTTTCGGCCGAGTAGAGTACCTTTCTCAATGTGTTAAATAGAATTGACAAGACGAGTGTATCGCTGACGGTTCCTTAAATACCTAATGTGTGAGTTGTCTATCCAATCACGTCGCGTGTTGTGTACACGCCCATCCTATGGCGATCTTATGTGAACATACTGGTAGATCAAACTCAACTTCGGATTGGCTGCAAGTGACCAACTGTTTGCCCAATCACTGATCTTTAGCTGTACTTTGTTAGTATTGCTACGATCAATATATTTGCAATGGTATTATGTTTAGTCAGCTAAAATCACTTGATTTATCTACCGAATTCTACGTGCACCCATATTTATTGCCGCATTGGCCAACATCTATGTTTCAGAAAGTATTTAGCGTGATGGTAGATGAATTTACATATACACATTATGCTTGTAGCTTACTGATTATATAGGCCTAGATTTAGAGTTCGGCGGTAGCCGTCAAAACCAGCGTTAGAGGCTCCTAACGCGGGTTTTTTACGCACTCCGGTATTTAGAGTTTATTTACCGCGACTCAAAATACACCTAACGCTCAACTTTCTACCGCCACCTCAGACCCAGTAGTAAACATATACCGCACAAAAAAACATCCACGAATCACAAAACAAATATTACACAAAGTACACTTACACTCATACAAACACAACACTATCTTTATTTTTCGGAATTTTTATTTTTTCTTAAAAATACAAAGGATTAAAGTTGCGAGATCTCGGGTGTTTGAAAAAAATCCACACAAATCCATTTTCCCATTGACTTACATGGACATACGGGAAAAGACCCTCATATACCTACATCTAACGAATAACATTATCACAAACATACACTCATCGATGCATACAAACAATATACACCACATTACATACACAAAATATTTATTTATTACAAAAAGAACACGATTTAGTTACTTTTTCACACAAGCTCATGACGTCACTCACTTTACGAGGAAAACCAGTCTTAGAAAAAAAAATATAGAAATCTTTGGAGCCTCCATTGACTTCTATTGGGAAGACGTGCTCGTGCACGCGAAACCCTCATTTCCCTAACGCACGCAAATAGCGTAGACTGAAAAACTCCAAATACCAGCGCTAGAAAATACATGCTTTTATGCGTTAGACCCAGCTATGATAAATAGATCAAGAAATGACTATTTCCCTATGGTGGATTTATGTTTTTTAATATTAAATATTCACCACACCATAAATATTTTTAACACTTTTAGATTACATCAACTACAAATCCCCATCACTAGTAACACATTATTATTTCAATAAAATTACATTTACAATTAAAATAAAATTCAATACACATTTCTGGATTCACAAACACTACACAATGGGAAACATCTCTCATTTACCTTTATTATTGCATTTCTGTTATTCAACTCATATGCTTGCAGCAACTGCATATCTACATAGGCTTAACACATGATCACTCATGGATGCACATACATTACTTTTAACATTCAATCATACATGTGCATTCAAATGATGGGGGAAAAACACATTACATTCTCTCGAGGAATCACAAAACACAACATATGGATTTTACTGTACTTTTAACATCATGATTCCATCACCAGAAACCATTAGGAATTACGTACAACAAGAACATCATTACACCAGATTACAGATGTCACTTTATGGGAAGGAACAACAATGCCAGACCGCTATATAGAAGTCAGCATATGTGGGACACAATCACAATATATACGTACATGTACATAACACGCATCACCCATCACGCAACCACAAAGCACACATTTAGATTTTATTCAGCACACAATAACAATGTAGCACAATACAACAACACAATGAGGATTTCACAACTACATAGGCAGGTTAATAATATCATGACGTCATTAGAAGATTCAACCATACACATCACAGATTCACCACTGTACCGCCCCTTTAGGAACTTTAACACTCAATACTACAATACAACATATACGTAAAACACACTTTTGAACAGCATTATTATGGAGATTTCAATGGGACAATTCAGAAATATTGTCAGATCGCACATCAATTATATATATAATACTACAGATGACAGCCGGAAGTTATTCAGTATTCGTGCAATTTTTATGGGACGCATACAATATCGTCAGATCGAAAATCACTTATATATATAATACTACAGATGACAGCCGGAAGTTATTCAGTATTAGTGCGATTTGAAAGGGACGCGTACAATATTCACATCTCGGCAATCACTTATATATACAATACTACAGATGACAGCCGGAAGTTATTCAGTATTAGTGCGATTTGAAAGGGACGCGTACAATATTCACATCTCGGCAATCACTTATATATACAATACTACAGATGACAGCCGGAAGTTATTCAGTATTAGTGCGATTTGAAAGGGACGCATACAATATTGACAGCTCGGCAATCACTTATATATACAATACTACAGATGGCAGACGGGAATTTCGGAATTATTATTGCGATTTGAAAGGGACGCGTACAATATTTTACAGCTCGGCAATCACTTATATATACAATACTACAGATGGCAGACGGGAAGTTCGGAATTATTATTGCGATTTTAAAGGGACGCATACAATATTGACAGCTCGGCAATCACTTATATATATAATACTACAGATGACAGACGGGAAGTTCGGAATTATTATTGCGATTTTAAAGGGACGCGTACAATATTCACATCTCGGCAATCACTTATATATACAATACTACAGATGACAGCCGGAAGTTATTCAGTATTAGTGCGATTTGAAAGGGACGCGTACAATATTCACATCTCGGCAATCACTTATATATACAATACTACAGATGACAGCCGGAAGTTATTCAGTATTAGTGCGATTTGAAAGGGACGCATACAATATTGACAGCTCGGCAATCACTTATATATACAATACTACAGATGGCAGACGGGAAGTTCAGAATTATTATTGCGATTTTAAAGGGACGCATACAATATTGACAGCTCGGCAATCACTTATATATACAATACTACAGATGACAGCCGGAAGTTATTCAGTATTAGTGCGATTTGAAAGGGACGCGTACAATATTCACATCTCGGCAATCACTTATATATACAATACTACAGATGACAGCCGGAAGTTATTCAGTATTAGTGCGATTTGAAAGGGACGCGTACAATATTCACATCTCGGCAATCACTTATATATACAATACTACAGATGGCAGACGGGAAGTTCGGAATTATTATTGCGATTTGAAAGGGACGCGTACAATATTGACAGCTCGGCAATCACTTATATATACAATACTACAGATGGCAGACGGGAATTTCGGAATTATTATTGCGATTTGAAAGGGACGCATACAATATTGACAGCTCGGCAATCACTTATATATATAATACTACAGATGACAGACGGGAAGTTCGGAATTATTATTGCGATTTTAAAGGGACGCGTACAATATTCACATCTCGGCAATCACTTATATATACAATACTACAGATGACAGCCGGAAGTTATTCAGTATTAGTGCGATTTGAAAGGGACGCGTACAATATTCACATCTCGGCAATCACTTATATATACAATACTACAGATGGCAGACGGGAATTTCGGAATTATTATTGCGATTTGAAAGGGACGCGTACAATATTTTACAGCTCGGCAATCACTTATATATACAATACTACAGATGGCAGACGGGAAGTTCGGAATTATTATTGCGATTTTAAAGGGACGCGTACAATATTGACAGCTCGGCAATCACTTATATATACAATACTACAGATGGCAGACGGGAAGTTCTGAATTATTATTGCGATTTTAAAGGGACGCATACAATATTGACAGCTCGGCAATAACTTATATATACAATCCTACAGATGGCAGATGTTCCTTTATCATTTACAAACAATATTGCAGCAACATTGATCGATCACATTCGATGCACATTATACACAACTATGCACTTTCATTCATGTTAGCCTGGACGTGTGCTTGTTACTATAAGATCGCGTTTAAGAAATATTGATTACACATATGATCAAACATTACAAACATGCACTGTATGTGTGATATTTGACACTTTCACATTGAGAATCATTGTTTGAAACTAACATTTCAGCAAACAACAAATAAACGCCCACTGTGAAAGCATTCGCGCCGCTCACATACAAACAGGTGAATACAATCAGCAATCATTACAAACTCACTACCATTGGACTAATTGTACTATAAATCCCCCAAACAACATGGCCAATGCATCACTTGTGATCCACATCAGATCAAGTGCTTACCTTGTTACGCTGTTTTGAAAGATGGATGACGATGACATGGTAGACGCTGCTGGTGGTGCTATTGGCGAACTAGCTGTTGGTCGAATCAGGCAGCCTCGGCGGCTCAGACCGAGACGAAGGGGTCGTCTGGTTCGAGGTCCTCGTGTCTACAGGGTGAGACCCACCTTGGAAAACATGAGTGACTTTGAGGTTTTTGATAAGTATCGGCTCGATCGCGAACAGCTCATTGGCCTTTACGAGCTTCTTAAACCTCATTTGGAGCCACGTATACAAATAAGGACTGCTGTTCCCCCCATGAGTAAGATGCTAAGCTGTCTATACGTCCTGGCCTCCGGGAGTTTTCAATCCGGAGAACTGTACATGCATGGCCTGGCTCAAGGTACATTCTCTGGGGTGTTTGATAACTTTCTGAACGCCATGGTACGTATCAGTAAGCAATACATAGGATTCCCACAGAATGATGGTGATTGGAGGCGCCTGAAGCGGGAATTCTTTGATATTGCTCAATTGCCCAATGTCTTGGGAGCCATTGATTGTACCCACATTGCGCTGCGTGCTCCAATTGATGACTTGCCCTTCAGAAATCGCAAACATTTTCATAGCCTCAACGTGCAGTATGTTTGTGACGCACGGATGAGGATTATGCATGTGTATGCGAATTTTGGAGGTGCTTGTCATGATGCCCGCATCCTCTCTCTGTC
This sequence comes from Bombina bombina, assembly GCF_027579735.1. Classification (NCBI taxonomy): domain Eukaryota; kingdom Metazoa; phylum Chordata; class Amphibia; order Anura; family Bombinatoridae; genus Bombina; species Bombina bombina. Next base: position 518,808,620 of record NC_069502.1, read on the forward strand.
GTCCCTGTGGAGACAGTTTGAGGAAAGACAAATGCCCCCTGGTTATCTCGTTGGTGAGTATTTGTGCACAACATGGTTAATTATTTTGACAATTGCCCCTGTATTTTTTAACTGTTAGCGTCATGTTCAGCTATAGGATTAAATTTAACCATTTGTTATTTACCGACGCTAATGTCTATTTTTATTGAAATGCAGATATGTAGCATGTCTTACCTTAAGTGTTCAGATAGAGAATGCAATGTAAACATGTAGTTAGCATTTTACACAAGGTTTGGTTTAGGAGAAATACGCATATGTAGCATGTCTTAGATGAAATGGCAAGATATTATCTCATGCAATTTAACCCTGTCATTGTCTTTTTCTGCTAATGTCTATTTTTATTGAAATGCAGATATGTAGCATGTCTTACCTTAAGTGTTCATATAGAGAATGCAATGTAAACATGTAGTTAGCATTTTACACAAGGTTTGGTTTAGGAGAAATACGCATATGTAGCATGTCTTAGATGAAATGGCAAGATATTATCTCATGCAATTTAACCCTGTCATTGTATTTTTCTGCTAATGTCTATTTTTATTGAAAAGCAGATATGTAGCATGTCTTACCTTAAGTGTTCATATAGAGAATGCAATGTAAACATGTAGTTAGCATTTTACACAAGGTTTGGTTTAGGAGAAATACGCATATGTAGCATGTCTTAGATGAAATGGCAAGATATTATCTCATGCAATTTAACCCTGTCATTGTATTTTTCTGCTAATGTCTATTTTTATTGAAATGCAGATATGTAGCATGTCTTACCTTAAGTGTTCATATAGAGAATGCAATGTAAACATGTAGTTAGCATTTTACACAAGGTTTGGTTTAGGAGAAATACGCATATGTAGCATGTCTTAGATGAAATGGCAAGATATTATCTCATGCAATTTAACCCTGTCATTGTATTTTTCTGCTAATGTCTATTTTTATTGAAATGCAGATATGTAGCATGTCTTACCTTAAGTGTTCATATAGAGAATGCAATGTAAACATGTAGTTAGCATTTTACACAAGGTTTGGTTTAGGAGAAATACGCATATGTAGCATGTCTTCGATGAAATGGCTAGATACAGATTTATATATAATTTTTTTTTATTTTTTTTATGTTTCTGACAACTTTTAATATGGATTATGGTTTTTAAAAAATATATTTATACAACAATATACTAGTTTAAGTATTCTGTTTGAATTATGTTCTGTTCTAAATTTATAGGTGATTCTGGGTACATGAGCCGGCCTTGGCTCATTACCCCCTTGCGTAGCCCAACTGATGTGTCTGAGGAGCGCTACAATAGGGCTCATAAGAGAACCAGGGCGGTGGTTGAAAGGATGTTCGGGCTCCTGAAGATGAGATTCAGGTGCCTGGACCGTTCTGGAGGAGCACTCCAGTACAACCCAAAGAAGGTGGCTAAGATCGTTGTAGCCTGTAGCGTCCTGCATAATATTGCACAGCGGGCTGGGATGCTGCAGGCCGTCCCGGTGGACAGAGACCTCCTCAGAGATGAGGAGGATGATCCTGTTCTAGAGGGGGAATTCCAGGACGAGGGACTTGATGTCAGAGCAGACGTCATCAACCGCCACTTTAGACGGTAAATAATAGAAGTTACACTGGAGTATTTTCAATAGATGTGAACTCTAGGGAAATGACAAGTAGAGAATTGTGCAAACATGTTAGTATTGATAAAATGTTATAATAATATTTATTTCTCATAATATAGGTGATGCTCTGGGCATTGGGTCCTATAGCGAGTCTTTGCCACCTGGTTTTTATAGAGGACATCAGATGGTAAGTAGAAATGTATGGACTGTTGCTGGCATGATTTGTACACAAATACATAATATGGCATAAATTTTTAAAAATATAACTTTGTTTACACATTACTTATGTACATAATCAGAAAGGGATACTCTAGAATGACTATGGTTCAATGTCACACAGAGGTTTGTTCTGCTCAATATGACTCATCTTCACACTTGATAGAAAATAACACAGGTTCATACACATGCTTAGTAAGCTAGTGATAGATATTTATTATGAAATGGGGGGTGGGAGAGGGGTACAGAACTGATTCACACACTTGTATGAAATCTTTATATATAATTTCTTACATTAGGGAGATGACTTAATATAAAGACTGAAAGGGAACAATTTGAAGCCTGACAGTGAAGATTTCCAAGACTGACAGTGGGGAAAAAGCCAAGATTGAAATTGAAGTATACCAATGGGATCATGTCTGGCATATTTAAATTCTGCTGACCTTGAAAACCATACAAAGACATGTTCACATGGTAAGTGCAAACTATTTGATAGAATAAGGCTGTGGAGACATCCTATTGGAGACACTTAGATGATTTTCTATTTTGTAGATGGTATTTCCCAGTCCTCTATTTAATGAACTGATGAATAAGACACCTATTGAAGATCAACTGTTTACCCCTGAATTGACATTCAAAGACCATGCATTGTCCAGGTTGGTGTACCAATGCATGCTAGTGAAGACTGTAGAATATTAGTAGCTTACATACATTAGTCATATTTAGTTCTTAATTAGATATTTAGGGATCACAATCAGACACTTAGATGATTTTACTTTTTTAGATGGTATTTCCCAGTCCTCTATTTAATGAACTGATGAATAAGACACCTATTGAAGATCAACTGTTTACCCCTGAATTGACATTCAAAGACCATGCATTGTCCAGGTTGGTGTACCAATGCATGCTAGTGAAGACTGTAGAATATTAGTAGCTTACATACATTAGTCATATTTAGTTCTTAATTAGATATTTAGGGATCACAATCAGACACTTAGATGATTTTACTTTTTTAGATGGTATTTCCCAGTCCTCTATTTAATGAACTGATGAATAAGACACCTATTGAAGATCAACTGTTTACCCCTGAATTGACTTTCAAAGACCATGCATTGTCCAGGTTGGTGTACCAATGCATGCTAGTGAAGACTGTAGAATATTAGTAGCTTACATACATTAGTCATATTTAGTTCTTAATTAGATATTTAGGGATCACAATCAGACACTTAGATGATTTTACTTTTTTAGATGGTATTTCCCAGTCCTCTATTTAATGAACTGATGAATAAGACACCTATTGAAGATCAACTGTTTACCCCTGAATTGACTTTCAAAGACCATGCATTGTCCAGGTTGGTGTACCAATGCATGCTAGTGAAGACTGTAGAATATTAGTAGCTTACATACATTAGTCATATTTAGTTCTTAATTAGATATTTAGGGATCACAATCAGAAAAAGGAATACATATTATAGTTGATATAGAGGTATTTGAATGGACATGAAATATTACATTTATGTTCAGCATACATATATTGTTTACATGTGATATACATTATTATGTATAAATTTAATTTTTGAAATTTAAATATTATTTTTAATCAACAATATAATGGTGTATGTATTTCATTAATTTAAAATGAATGTAATGATTATCTTTAAAAAATGTTGATCAAAGTTAGAGCATAGACACCATATGATTTTAAATGTATTTTATGAATATTTTACAACGTGTGTATTAACTTTGTTCCATTTTTATTATTTGTCATTTCAGATTGGCATCTGATGACTTCATGGAATATTTATTTATTTTCTATTAAATATATATTTTTTTTTTTAGCAGATTCTAATATATATCAATATAATCTGTAAATAAATAAAACTTGGACTCCCATGACTGGTAGTTGGCTATTTGACAAGCACATGCATAAGAGAAAATAATGCATTAATAGTAGAAAATAAAATTCTTCAGAGAATATTAAAAGATATATTTTAACATTAATTGGGGAGTCATATTCTTCAATGCTTTTATATTGAAAAAGTATATATTAAAAATATTTAGGATATGTATTAATATTATGATTGTTTTAACATTTAATAAGGTGAAGTGGTTCAATTACATGAAAGTGACAGTGTTGTTGAATGTAAAAAGAATTGTATAAGATCATGTATCTTCCTTAGGTATCTCAAAACATTATTAGAAAATATTTTACAATTATTACATTTATAAATGGTAGGTCATTTAACTTTATAATTTTTAATAATTAGTTATTGGATGCCAGGTTAATCTATGTAATTTTCTAGTGGAGTCATTTAACTATACTTAGTAATATTATGTATTTATTACAATCTTACCTCTTGGGTTAGACATCAAATATCTATATAGAATGTAATTTCCCCTTTAGTTTATTTTGTCAATGTTAAATAAAAATACAATATGTTTGGGTCCTTAAAGGGGTCATTCAAAATGTATATTTTGTATACATTGTTACAAATATCATACAAGAATTTAAACATATTTAGAATGTACTATAGAATTACATTCAGTCTTTAAATATACTTGTTAAAATAAAAATAAATGCACATATCTTAGTGAATGATATAAGGCATCTATATGCAAACAACAATCAGCATCAAAATAGCCTATGTAGAGATGTATTTAATCCACGAATATATATAATTACAATATAATGATTGAATAACAAAACATATTAAGTTGGTCAAATATAAGATTATGATACAAAATGCATACATAACATATAGCTTAATGTCCCTCTACGCTGAAGGCTAAAAAATACCTCATTTAATAAATATATTTCAGTCAGTGTGTAAAACAATCTAGAAGTTAATCTAAATTTGCTTTACTCATATGTTAGACTCATTTAGCAAAAGGAAGGTGCCTAGGTTTATGATATATTAAGCATTATTGTGAAATGTTTATTTAAAGGGACATGAACTCAAAATATACTTAAAGGTAGCCATTTAAAAAAACAATGATTTATACATTCTGAATGAGTATTCTATTTTAATCAACTTTAAAACTTGTCTCATATTATGAATGCTCATTGTGATGTTGCTATCATTACTTTAGAAATAAGGCAGTAAATAGCTAATTTATTTGCTTCAGTACTCTGGACAAAACTTGATTGTTTGGAATAATTGATGCAACAATCGTCAAGGACAACCCAGGTTTTTATTAAACAATTGTCCGTAATATAAAATATCATTATTGATTTTCAAAGAAACATAACAAGATAACTTAACATTTGATAATCGTATTAAATAATAAAGTTGATTAACATTTCATGCTCAATCACCAATGGTAAATTTGTTTGGACAGTGTCCCTTTAAGAGCTTGAAATAGTGTATTTACTTCTCTTCCTATCTTGACATACTTTGCTTGAAAAGCATATCGAGATAGGCTCAGTAGATGAAGATTGGTGGATGCACAGAGATGCCTTATGTGATTGGCTCAACCATGTGCATTTAAATTTCTTATGTTGAGGATATATAAATACTAAGAGAAAATGATTTACATTTTAAAGTCTAAACAATCTTCTATCTCTACAGATCATTTGATACAATTGTTTGTAATGTCTCTTTAAAACTAAAGACGCCATTGCACAATAACATATATGAGCACTTCAGAGAAATACAAGCTCGAGGTTTATTTGCGAATAACAAAGCTGTAGTTTAACATTTATAAACAGATTATCAAAGTTACTGACATTCTTCCCGGAATTTTAACATTAATAAATATTGCGTGGGAAACGCATCTTCAAACACCAGATTAGCATATTTAAACATTAGTGTAATGTCACGCAATAGCACACAATCAATGTGCATTATAAATACATTTAATAGAGCAATGTCAATACTTCACAATCAATTTATTTAAAGAACAATAAAGACATACAATATTAAATGTGTATTTGTATTAAAGAAACAGACCGTTATTAAACCGAGAAATGTCTACAACATTAATAATGTGACAGGATGAGATTTTAAAGAGTATTTAATCATTAATATTTCACGGATCACGGATATTAAATCTGCGTCACACATATCCGCATGACAGGCCCATGAGTTACAAATAAGTCTACATGAAAAATGAAGTTACAGCACCACCAAGCGGTATGTGTAAGGAAGTTACTAAGATATGAAACATTAAGGAACGGCCAATCAGAGTTCATCACACAAACACAACTTGAGTCAGGATGGTCTCACAGACATTATAACAATATTTCAAAATTTTATCCAATCAGATGTACAGATAAATTGTCCCATGGTGCATCTCATGTTTACTTCACCATATAAAAGTCCATTACACGTTGCCATCTTTGTCAGTTCTCTAATGCCTGCAGGCAGTTTATATTATTATAATATATTTATTGTACAACCCAGCAGGCATGTCAGTTCCCAGGTTCACCAAGGAGGAGAGCGCTGCACTGGTCCACGCCGTCAAGGACTTTTATCCCCAGCTGTTTGGGAACAAGAGGAGCTCGACAGATGCGCCTGTTAAGAAGGCCCTCTGGGAGTCTATCACCAATGCGGTTAGATTGGTGTGTGACGTCCAGAGGACCCAGGATCAGATCATGAGGAGATTCGGAGATATGAGGTTGCGTTTATCGAAAAAAGTCAACCTCATAAGGGACTGGGTACAAGCCCGTAAAAGAGGGGGCCAAAGAAAGGCCCCGCGGAAACTGTACCTACTCCCTTATGAGGTGACTTTATGCGAGCTCCTCAATCTCCGGGTCCCCAAAAGATTTAGATCCTCGCCATCCTCGGCCTCCTCTTCTTCCCTCCCAGCTGCGGGATCTGAAAGTCCTGACGCGGGGGACAGGGCAGATGCTTCTCCGTCCGGTGGCCTGGGAGGACCCGATAGAGAATCTGAACCAGGTAATTATCCAACTTCATATAATATTTATAATGTTAAAAATCCAAAATGTGTATTTAGTCAGATACTAAACCTATACAGATCTCACAACATACACTACATATGATGTTTAGATATCTGATTTTACATTAGTGATACATGAAATTGGAATGATGTTTATTGCGCTCTACAGAATATGCGTCACAGAGCGGAAATCTAATTTCGCATCCACGTTAACATGGGTTTGCGGAAAGTGGCATTGCTTTATACATGTTGGTCAAATGACGGATGCGTAATTCCGCTTGGAATCATTGCGCAATGATCGCGAAAATGGCATTTCTCATCCACGTTAACATGGGTTTGCGGAAAGTGGCATTGCTTTATACATGTTGTTAAAAATTAAATGGAAAATCTTAGATTAGTGAAGAATACAGTATTCTTATTTTAAATATTATATCTAATAAAAAACGAATAATACTAATAAATTATAACATATGGCCATCAATTGATGATTATGTAATAACAAGCATATATTCTTAAAGATACAGTAAACAACACAACTGATTGAAAATAAGAGTCCAGGATATATTTATCATTCATTTAATTGCGGAAACTATTAACTCATGGGACTACCAAAGGATTAATATTTTTCTATTGATTTGTTATTAATGTAAATATTTTAAACATGGCATGATTAGTATTAATGATATGCAATCCTCATTTAATATATTACAGATATGGATGTGGCTGCTGGATCCTCAAGCCAGGGCTTGTCACAGTATGGTATGTCTCATTTTAATTGACATTTGTCTTAGAAACATGGAATGAACATTACATACTAAATACACATTGTTCTATATTTATATGTAATGTCTATTTAATAGATGAAAATTATATAATTATTCGGATATACTTAAATAACATATTTGATTTTAATTGCATGCTCAATACCATTCATTACATCAACATATGGAGTAGATAATTCATTAACAAACAACAACATTGTGGAATCTATTTAATTTTAGATTAAAGGGATACTGAACTACAATTATTAATATTGTCTTTCACATACAGTATGCAATATTAATAAACATAAAATATAATACTATCATCATATGTGACATATTCTATTGCTAAATGTATTTTAAAATAAATAAAGTACGTTTATGTGCATCTAAATATTTGTTGACCAACCTGGGTTTATATTGATGATTGGTGGATACCTTCAACAAACAATATTTATTGAATCCAATATTCCTTATCTGCCTTTAAGATTAATATCGAACAACATTCGAATTATAATAGGAGTCAATGTTAAATCATTTTTTACAGTTTGAACATAGAAATCAATTATTTAAATTAATCATGTCAGTGTCCCTTTAAGACAAAATAGATTCATTCATCATTACATTATTTTTATTAAAAACTATTGATATATAAATCTAATTATCTGTTGGAGTTACTTTATATATATCTGCATACTCTAACAGCACCATGATTACATATTTGTAATAATAAAGTTTGTTATGTATTGTGATAAATATGTGTTGTGTCCTAAACAAGATTACTGTACATTGAAAAAATGGCTCGATGTGACACATGTTTGTTTAGATTTGTCAACAGATGCTCCTCAATATGTGGTTTGTGTGTATTCTTGTAACTTCTTAAGGACATATGACGGAATTATTCCGTCATAAAACAATTGAGCTAAGTGAAAGCTGTGTCCTTAAAGGGTTAAGAACATTGATCATTGGGTATATTTAGATATGCAATAGCAGCATCTGAGATGAATTTGATGTCTAATGTAGTCTGACATTAAACATATGTTGAATACAGATATGTTTACAGAATCCCCTTGATTCCCCTTGATTCAATCAAGCATTTCTGGTGTAATGACTGCTCTATTCTTCACATTTTAAAGTTGATTAATGTTAAAATTCTAGACAGATGTGATTTAGTGATATCCAAAATGTGTTACTCTAGAATGACTATGGTTCAATGTCACACAGAGGTTTGTTCTGCTCAATATGACTCATCTTCACACTTGATAGAAAATAACACAGGTTCATACACATGCTTAGTAAGCTAGTGATAGATATTTATTATGAAATGGGGGGTGGGAGAGGGGTACAGAACTGATTCACACACTTGTATGAAATCTTTATATATAATTTCTTACATTAGGGAGATGACTTAATATAAAGACTGAAAGGGAACAATTTGAAGCCTGACAGTGAAGATTTCCAAGACTGACAGTGGGGAAAAAGCCAAGATTGAAATTGAAGTATACCAATGGGATCATGTCTGGCATATTTAAATTCTGCTGACCTTGAAAACCATACAAAGACATGTTCACATGGTAAGTGCAAACTATTTGATAGAATAAGGCTGTGGAGACATCCTATTGGAGACACTTAGATGATTTTCTATTTTGTAGATGGTATTTCCCAGTCCTCTATTTAATGAACTGATGAATAAGACACCTATTGAAGATCAACTGTTTACCCCTGAATTGACATTCAAAGACCATGCATTGTCCAGGTTGGTGTACCAATGCATGCTAGTGAAGACTGTAGAATATTAGTAGCTTACATACATTAGTCATATTTAGTTCTTAATTAGATATTTAGGGATCACAATCAGACACTTAGATGATTTTACTTTTTTAGATGGTATTTCCCAGTCCTCTATTTAATGAACTGATGAATAAGACACCTATTGAAGATCAACTGTTTACCCCTGAATTGACATTCAAAGACCATGCATTGTCCAGGTTGGTGTACCAATGCATGCTAGTGAAGACTGTAGAATATTAGTAGCTTACATACATTAGTCATATTTAGTTCTTAATTAGATATTTAGGGATCACAATCAGACACTTAGATGATTTTACTTTTTTAGATGGTATTTCCCAGTCCTCTATTTAATGAACTGATGAATAAGACACCTATTGAAGATCAACTGTTTACCCCTGAATTGACTTTCAAAGACCATGCATTGTCCAGGTTGGTGTACCAATGCATGCTAGTGAAGACTGTAGAATATTAGTAGCTTACATACATTAGTCATATTTAGTTCTTAATTAGATATTTAGGGATCACAATCAGACACTTAGATGATTTTACTTTTTTAGATGGTATTTCCCAGTCCTCTATTTAATGAACTGATGAATAAGACACCTATTGAAGATCAACTGTTTACCCCTGAATTGACTTTCAAAGACCATGCATTGTCCAGGTTGGTGTACCAATGCATGCTAGTGAAGACTGTAGAATATTAGTAGCTTACATACATTAGTCATATTTAGTTCTTAATTAGATATTTAGGGATCACAATCAGAAAAAGGAATACATATTATAGTTGATATAGAGGTATTTGAATGGACATGAAATATTACATTTATGTTCAGCATACATATATTGTTTACATGTGATATACATTATTATGTATAAATTTAATTTTTGAAATTTAAATATTATTTTTAATCAACAATATAATGGTGTATGTATTTCATTAATTTAAAATGAATGTAATGATTATCTTTAAAAAATGTTGATCAAAGTTAGAGCATAGACACCATATGATTTTAAATGTATTTTATGAATATTTTACAACGTGTGTATTAACTTTGTTCCATTTTTATTATTTGTCATTTCAGATTGGCATCTGATGACTTCATGGAATATTTATTTATTTTCTATTAAATATATATTTTTTTTTTTAGCAGATTCTAATATATATCAATATAATCTGTAAATAAATAAAACTTGGACTCCCATGACTGGTAGTTGGCTATTTGACAAGCACATGCATAAGAGAAAATAATGCATTAATAGTAGAAAATAAAATTCTTCAGAGAATATTAAAAGATATATTTTAACATTAATTGGGGAGTCATATTCTTCAATGCTTTTATATTGAAAAAGTATATATTAAAAATATTTAGGATATGTATTAATATTATGATTGTTTTAACATTTAATAAGGTGAAGTGGTTCAATTACATGAAAGTGACAGTGTTGTTGAATGTAAAAAGAATTGTATAAGATCATGTATCTTCCTTAGGTATCTCAAAACATTATTAGAAAATATTTTACAATTATTACATTTATAAATGGTAGGTCATTTAACTTTATAATTTTTAATAATTAGTTATTGGATGCCAGGTTAATCTATGTAATTTTCTAGTGGAGTCATTTAACTATACTTAGTAATATTATGTATTTATTACAATCTTACCTCTTGGGTTAGACATCAAATATCTATATAGAATGTAATTTCCCCTTTAGTTTATTTTGTCAATGTTAAATAAAAATACAATATGTTTGGGTCCTTAAAGGGGTCATTCAAAATGTATATTTTGTATACATTGTTACAAATATCATACAAGAATTTAAACATATTTAGAATGTACTATAGAATTACATTCAGTCTTTAAATATACTTGTTAAAATAAAAATAAATGCACATATCTTAGTGAATGATATAAGGCATCTATATGCAAACAACAATCAGCATCAAAATAGCCTATGTAGAGATGTATTTAATCCACGAATATATATAATTACAATATAATGATTGAATAACAAAACATATTAAGTTGGTCAAATATAAGATTATGATACAAAATGCATACATAACATATAGCTTAATGTCCCTCTACGCTGAAGGCTAAAAAATACCTCATTTAATAAATATATTTCAGTCAGTGTGTAAAACAATCTAGAAGTTAATCTAAATTTGCTTTACTCATATGTTAGACTCATTTAGCAAAAGGAAGGTGCCTAGGTTTATGATATATTAAGCATTATTGTGAAATGTTTATTTAAAGGGACATGAACTCAAAATATACTTAAAGGTAGCCATTTAAAAAAACAATGATTTATACATTCTGAATGAGTATTCTATTTTAATCAACTTTAAAACTTGTCTCATATTATGAATGCTCATTGTGATGTTGCTATCATTACTTTAGAAATAAGGCAGTAAATAGCTAATTTATTTGCTTCAGTACTCTGGACAAAACTTGATTGTTTGGAATAATTGATGCAACAATCGTCAAGGACAACCCAGGTTTTTATTAAACAATTGTCCGTAATATAAAATATCATTATTGATTTTCAAAGAAACATAACAAGATAACTTAACATTTGATAATCGTATTAAATAATAAAGTTGATTAACATTTCATGCTCAATCACCAATGGTAAATTTGTTTGGACAGTGTCCCTTTAAGAGCTTGAAATAGTGTATTTACTTCTCTTCCTATCTTGACATACTTTGCTTGAAAAGCATATCGAGATAGGCTCAGTAGATGAAGATTGGTGGATGCACAGAGATGCCTTATGTGATTGGCTCAACCATGTGCATTTAAATTTCTTATGTTGAGGATATATAAATACTAAGAGAAAATGATTTACATTTTAAAGTCTAAACAATCTTCTATCTCTACAGATCATTTGATACAATTGTTTGTAATGTCTCTTTAAAACTAAAGACGCCATTGCACAATAACATATATGAGCACTTCAGAGAAATACAAGCTCGAGGTTTATTTGCGAATAACAAAGCTGTAGTTTAACATTTATAAACAGATTATCAAAGTTACTGACATTCTTCCCGGAATTTTAACATTAATAAATATTGCGTGGGAAACGCATCTTCAAACACCAGATTAGCATATTTAAACATTAGTGTAATGTCACGCAATAGCACACAATCAATGTGCATTATAAATACATTTAATAGAGCAATGTCAATACTTCACAATCAATTTATTTAAAGAACAATAAAGACATACAATATTAAATGTGTATTTGTATTAAAGAAACAGACCGTTATTAAACCGAGAAATGTCTACAACATTAATAATGTGACAGGATGAGATTTTAAAGAGTATTTAATCATTAATATTTCACGGATCACGGATATTAAATCTGCGTCACACATATCCGCATGACAGGCCCATGAGTTACAAATAAGTCTACATGAAAAATGAAGTTACAGCACCACCAAGCGGTATGTGTAAGGAAGTTACTAAGATATGAAACATTAAGGAACGGCCAATCAGAGTTCATCACACAAACACAACTTGAGTCAGGATGGTCTCACAGACATTATAACAATATTTCAAAATTTTATCCAATCAGATGTACAGATAAATTGTCCCATGGTGCATCTCATGTTTACTTCACCATATAAAAGTCCATTACACGTTGCCATCTTTGTCAGTTCTCTAATGCCTGCAGGCAGTTTATATTATTATAATATATTTATTGTACAACCCAGCAGGCATGTCAGTTCCCAGGTTCACCAAGGAGGAGAGCGCTGCACTGGTCCACGCCGTCAAGGACTTTTATCCCCAGCTGTTTGGGAACAAGAGGAGCTCGACAGATGCGCCTGTTAAGAAGGCCCTCTGGGAGTCTATCACCAATGCGGTTAGATTGGTGTGTGACGTCCAGAGGACCCAGGATCAGATCATGAGGAGATTCGGAGATATGAGGTTGCGTTTATCGAAAAAAGTCAACCTCATAAGGGACTGGGTACAAGCCCGTAAAAGAGGGGGCCAAAGAAAGGCCCCGCGGAAACTGTACCTACTCCCTTATGAGGTGACTTTATGCGAGCTCCTCAATCTCCGGGTCCCCAAAAGATTTAGATCCTCGCCATCCTCGGCCTCCTCTTCTTCCCTCCCAGCTGCGGGATCTGAAAGTCCTGACGCGGGGGACAGGGCAGATGCTTCTCCGTCCGGTGGCCTGGGAGGACCCGATAGAGAATCTGAACCAGGTAATTATCCAACTTCATATAATATTTATAATGTTAAAAATCCAAAATGTGTATTTAGTCAGATACTAAACCTATACAGATCTCACAACATACACTACATATGATGTTTAGATATCTGATTTTACATTAGTGATACATGAAATTGGAATGATGTTTATTGCGCTCTACAGAATATGCGTCACAGAGCGGAAATCTAATTTCGCATCCACGTTAACATGGGTTTGCGGAAAGTGGCATTGCTTTATACATGTTGGTCAAATGACGGATGCGTAATTCCGCTTGGAATCATTGCGCAATGATCGCGAAAATGGCATTTCTCATCCACGTTAACATGGGTTTGCGGAAAGTGGCATTGCTTTATACATGTTGTTAAAAATTAAATGGAAAATCTTAGATTAGTGAAGAATACAGTATTCTTATTTTAAATATTATATCTAATAAAAAACGAATAATACTAATAAATTATAACATATGGCCATCAATTGATGATTATGTAATAACAAGCATATATTCTTAAAGATACAGTAAACAACACAACTGATTGAAAATAAGAGTCCAGGATATATTTATCATTCATTTAATTGCGGAAACTATTAACTCATGGGACTACCAAAGGATTAATATTTTTCTATTGATTTGTTATTAATGTAAATATTTTAAACATGGCATGATTAGTATTAATGATATGCAATCCTCATTTAATATATTACAGATATGGATGTGGCTGCTGGATCCTCAAGCCAGGGCTTGTCACAGTATGGTATGTCTCATTTTAATTGACATTTGTCTTAGAAACATGGAATGAACATTACATACTAAATACACATTGTTCTATATTTATATGTAATGTCTATTTAATAGATGAAAATTATATAATTATTCGGATATACTTAAATAACATATTTGATTTTAATTGCATGCTCAATACCATTCATTACATCAACATATGGAGTAGATAATTCATTAACAAACAACAACATTGTGGAATCTATTTAATTTTAGATTAAAGGGATACTGAACTACAATTATTAATATTGTCTTTCACATACAGTATGCAATATTAATAAACATAAAATATAATACTATCATCATATGTGACATATTCTATTGCTAAATGTATTTTAAAATAAATAAAGTACGTTTATGTGCATCTAAATATTTGTTGACCAACCTGGGTTTATATTGATGATTGGTGGATACCTTCAACAAACAATATTTATTGAATCCAATATTCCTTATCTGCCTTTAAGATTAATATCGAACAACATTCGAATTATAATAGGAGTCAATGTTAAATCATTTTTTACAGTTTGAACATAGAAATCAATTATTTAAATTAATCATGTCAGTGTCCCTTTAAGACAAAATAGATTCATTCATCATTACATTATTTTTATTAAAAACTATTGATATATAAATCTAATTATCTGTTGGAGTTACTTTATATATATCTGCATACTCTAACAGCACCATGATTACATATTTGTAATAATAAAGTTTGTTATGTATTGTGATAAATATGTGTTGTGTCCTAAACAAGATTACTGTACATTGAAAAAATGGCTCGATGTGACACATGTTTGTTTAGATTTGTCAACAGATGCTCCTCAATATGTGGTTTGTGTGTATTCTTGTAACTTCTTAAGGACATATGACGGAATTATTCCGTCATAAAACAATTGAGCTAAGTGAAAGCTGTGTCCTTAAAGGGTTAAGAACATTGATCATTGGGTATATTTAGATATGCAATAGCAGCATCTGAGATGAATTTGATGTCTAATGTAGTCTGACATTAAACATATGTTGAATACAGATATGTTTACAGAATCCCCTTGATTCAATCAAGCATTTTCTGGTGTAATGACTGCTCTATTCTTCACATTTTAAAGTTGATTAATGTTAAAATTCTAGACAGATGTGATTTAGTGATATCCAAAATGTGTTTAATAATATATATCTATATCATTCATAGAGAGAGTTGGTGTGGGGAGCCCACAGGAATCCAGCAGTGACATAGAGCCGCCTTTGCGGTCTCCTGGTAAGTCCATTGACTCATTTATATGTAATTGAAGGTGTATTGCTAATCAATATTATGATCATGATTCCGATGAAGCATAACATTATAAAAAATCATAGAATTTATCTTCTGATTATATATTTATTTTTTATATTGAGCGATTAATAATTTCTACTTTATTATTCTACACATTTGTTATTCATAAGATGTCTAACATATGTTTTTTTAAATTTTTTTTTTTTTAACAACAGTCATCAAGTGATACACACATGAGAAATCTTAAATGTTCTATGTACTATGCTTTTATGAATTTAACATTAAGACAAACAATACATTAATATTCTGATTTATTGACAATAACAAATCTATTGTCATTTGTATGCTCCATCAAAATGATGTAAATCATAACTTTGTGTGTGTATATCTTTAATGCAACATTGATGTGCGTATTTGAGCAACAGTAACATATGTTATAATATCTGATCTTAAGGTGTACACAACATGTTATGTTTTACAGAGATTGATGTCACATGTGGGATGGAGGAGGAAGAGGCTGCCTTGGAGTCTGATGGTATGTGAAATATATCTATCATGTTTCCAACATGTTTCTTTTTTTGAAATCATTTTATTGAAGACATTCAAAGTCTACAGCTTTTTCCCTTTAAAAAGGAATATTATTTGTCTGTTCAAATACACTACTGCCCCCTTTCTATATCAGGCAGCATGAAAATCTGCTTGTATATATTTTTTTAAGAATATATAATTCATGCCATCATTATGTCACATGCATATTCCATGCCAAAACACAATAATAAGTTTCACATTGTACAGACAGTCATTGAGATTCATCTGAGTGCCTATATAGATACCATATCCTCATTTCAGAATAGTTTACAGATTCAAACACACTTCGAGGTATATTGAAAACATAATCAATTTTAAATGCGTTGATTTGATGTCAGGATGTATGAGATGTTAATATATTTCTTTTACATTTTCAGATGGATCCACCACTTCTGGTCATCTGGATTCCGCCCCTGCCCAGTCACAGACCCCTCCCCGTGCACACACCCCTGACCATGGCCACACCTCTGCACACACCCAGAGCCCTTCCCATCACCAAACCCATGACCATGCCCCGACCACTGCCAGCCCTTCCCATATTTCATATCCTGTCCCTCCCAAAAAACGCCCATACACCCCCCTTCGCCGCTCTCCCCGTATTCTGGCCCGTACAGCTGCCCAGACCCAAACTCCCCACTCCCCAGCTGTACGGCCTACCCTGGAGCAGCAGCTCACCACTCCCCAAGCCATTCCCATCCCTCCCCGAGCCAATCCCATCCCTCCCCCCTGTTTAAACCTTCATTGTCCTGGGTGTCAGATTGTCCTTCCCAGGCACAGCTGTAAGTATCATTCTAAATACACTTTATAAGATACTTAAAGGTACAGTGAAGTTAAATTGGTTAAATTGTGATTCAAATCCAGCATGCAATGTTAAGCCAATGTATAATAGAATACTCTTATGAATTATTCGTCATTCTCTTGATATATTTATTGAAAACAACTTATTCCTATAATTAGTTTAAACAATAAAATAAATGTGGCCATCATTTCTTTATTGTTGGATGAATGTATCCATCAACCAGCATGCACAAACAAGGTTCATCAACAAATATTGGCTTCCATAAAAACCAACATTCTTGCATTCAAAATATAGCTTGACAATTAAAACATATAATGAATATGTGTAATTTCTAAAGATTTGTCATGTCATGCTCTATCTGAATCAGTCCATTAAATATTTAGGTTCAGTGTCCCTTTAATTGGATATCACTACATATACCAAACACCACTACTTGGATACAAAATTTTATGTCCAAATGTGGATACATTATCTCTTGTCTAACCCAGTGGGAATGTAATTTCTTCTGGTTGCTATGTTTACACAGCTTGTCCTCAATGCCAAAATGTTTAAGGATATGTGTGCCTACCACAGTCTAAATTGAATTTTTAAATTGCTAATGTAAGTACAATGTAAATCCTTTAACAAGATTTGATACACTCAAGCTGTATAAGTGGATCATCTAAAACCAATTAAAGGGTTCAACATGTTTGAGTAACATGAGCCTTTAATGATTTCTGTCTGTCTGAATAACCTAATTCATGTGTAAAGAATATATGAAAAATAATTGATGTAAATAATTATTTGTCTTTATGATGACAATGTATGTATTAAAATCTTTTATTCTGTTGTGTAATTATCCTTAATATTAATTTTTATTTTATTTTAGGCTGTGACTCAGCATGGCTCATGCTAGAAGGGATAGCAAGAGTAGAGCAGGCCGTGTTGAGGAACGCAGCTGTCCTGAGAGGGATGAACGACACCATGCAGGCCCAGCTCCGGGTTCAGGACTTGACTCTGCGTGAAATTATGCAATTACGTTCAAGGCCTGAATCTGGAGCTGGACATGCACAGGACAATGAAGAGGATGACCAGTAAGTGGAGGATCTGGATATGCTCCATGGTGGCAGATAATAATCCTCTGTCCACATGTTGAATTTGTATTTATATTGTTGCCATTTGGCCTTTTTATCAGTTTTTTGTTGTGCCTGTTGCACTCTTTTACCTTGTCATGTGTCTCCAATGGGGCTATGCTGGCCCTTGGCAACTCTCTTCATGGACTGTGATGCACTGTGTTACCTTGCCATGTGTCTCCAATGGGGCTATGCTGGCCCTTGGCAACTCTCTTCATGGACTGTGATGCACTGTGTTACCTTGCCATGTGTCTCCAATGGGGCTATGCTGGCCCTTGGCAACTCTCTTCATGGACTGTGATGCACTGTGTTACCTTGCCATGTGTCTCCAATGGGGCTATGCTGGCCCTTGGCAACTCTCTTCATGGACTGTGATGCACTGTGTTACCTTGTCATGTGTCTCCAATGAGGCTATGCTGGCCCTTGGCAACTCTCTTCATGGACTGTGATGCACTGTGTTACCTTGCCATGTGTCTCCAATGGGGCTATGCTGGCCCTTGGCAACTCTCTTCATGGACTGTGATGCACTGTGTTACCTTGTCATGTGTCTCCAATGAGGCTATGCTGGCCCTTGGCAACTCTCTTCATGGACTGTGATGCACTGTGTTACCTTGCCATGTGTCTCCAATGGGGCTATGCTGGCCCTTGGCAACTCTCTTCATGGACTGTGATGCACTGTGTTACCTTGCCATGTGTCTCCAATGGGGCTATGCTGGCCCTTGGCAACTCTCTTCATGGACTGTGATGCACTGTGTTACCTTGTCATGTGTCTCCAATGAGGCTATGCTGGCCCTTGGCAACTCTCTTCATGGACTGTGATGCACTGTGTTACCTTGCCATGTGTCTCCAATGGGGCTATGCTGGCCCTTGGCAACTCTCTTCATGGACTGTGATGCACTGTGTTACCTTGTCATGTGTCTCCAATGAGGCTATGCTGGCCCTTGGCAACTCTCTTCATGGACTGTGATGCACTGTGTTACCTTGTCATATGGCTCATATATTCCTTATTTTTACAAGATTATTTATAAACGTTGTGTATGTTTTCTTACATACTAATAAAATAAATTTTATTTCACAAATCTTTGTCCTCATTCTTCCTGTTATTTTTTGCAAGCTCTAGTTTATGTTGTTTATCCTTAAAGGGACCTAACAAATCTATTTGTTATAATGAAATCATATATGTAAGACAATAGTAAATGACTTTAAGATTAACATCTCCAATGTAATCTTATTATTTGTGTTTATATTATTTTCTCTTAGCTCTATCATTGCCTGATTATGATTAGCAGAGTAATTTCTTTATATATGTATATATATTTTTGTATTTGTGTATATATGTATATTTAAATGTTCATATCCATGTGTGTATTTATAAACTCTGCATGAATTGATGCACCTTTACCAAATGATCTGAGTATTGATACAATGATATAATCCCTGTAAAGTGTTCATTTTATTTAAATAGTATTGACTATGTGTATGCTCTTTTTAAAAACAAAATAATGTCCCTTTAAGTGATGTTGATCACTATTGTAAATGAATGTATTTCCATTTGTAAAGCGTTTTTGTCCTTTTTACAAGAACAAGGACATATAGTTTTATTAATAAACAATCTTATTGTAATGTTGACAGCACCTGTATTTCATTTTCAAATCTATATTATTGTCAAAGTGTAACCAAATCAATCTCTGTGTGTAATACAAATAATGTAGATGATGAATATTAGTTAACTAATATGTTAACAAAATACATCTCCTCCCATATATGGCTATAGGTAGGCTGACCATAATTAAACTTGAATAAATGACACGTTTAATCAATACATGTATAACTATTGTTATTCAACAACAATCCAAAGATATCTTAAAACATCAATGGCATATGTATTTCTCATGTGTATCTTTTAAATGTTAAAGATATACACCATAGCTATAGTTCAAGGGACAGTCAAGTCCGAAAAGATGATTCATAATTTGGTGACATTCCTAGATAGCAATCTACACACATACTAGTTCCTAAAATATAAATACGTTTCTTAATGATATGCCAAGATGTCACTGAGTCCTTGTATTGTCTGCGGTTTTTCAGCGATCTCGGATGCGCCATGTTGCTTAAGACGTCACCTGCCAGGCTGTCCAATGATTCCTTGTATTGACTGACGTTCTTACGTGATCAGGAATATGCCTTTTATTGGATTGCGTTTTGACGCGATCAAGGATGCGCCTTTTTTTTTTGGGCGTTCTTACGTGATCAATAATGTGCCTTTCATTGGATGGCGTTCTTACGTGATCAAGGAAGCGCCATGTTAAGACGGCACATGTAAAGTTAAAAAAACGTGTGATTGGATTGCGTAGTCCCGCAATATTTGTGCACGTTAAAAACGTTTGTGACTGCATGCAATTTTAAAAAGCTTGCGAATATGTATTATTTGCATCATGTTACATTGTTGACCCGTAGCTGATAAAGACCAACACATTCTCTTTTGCTGGATGTCTGGTTGAATCAACGAACGAAAGCAAAATGTTTTCATGCATAGGATATTTCTAGGCAAGTGCAAATCTCTACAGTCCATGTTTAATATGTTTGTCAACAATGTTCCTTTTTCTTAAAAATTAATGTTGTGTTTAATGTTGAACATATCTAATTAATAAATATGCGCTATTGTGTTTGAATAAAGTAATCAATATGCATTTATCATATGCTAAATATATGATGCCGACTTCTTCTAAATGTAATTTCGTTGTATATTTTATGAAAGGTTCATTAGACACTCACATTATAAATAAAAATATTTGATTTTGTCTCTAGTTAGATAGTCCATTGTTTAACCAATAGGTTTATTTTGTCTTGTGTTGTAAGAAAATGTAAGTAATTTTCTTACTCCTCGCAAAGCCAATGAGTTTCATGTGAGTACCATCTCCAGCTTTGTCCAGTTTGTGTAAAGGTTCTTTTCATATGTTAATGATGGGGTATTGTGTTTTACGGTTGTAATGGTGGTTCATCTATATTTAAAATATAGCTAACCCTATTTTATTTGCAAGTGTTTGAAGCTTTTTAATATTGCTATCAGTATATGTTAATCTTGTTGTTTGTAGTAGTGTCTATTACATACAGTTATGTAAAAAATATAGGATACTGTCCCTTGAATGCAAATGTTGTTTTTTTGTATCATGTATGAGATCCACATAGTTTAATCTTCAAATATATTTTTGTTAGCATATTTCACCCCCCCACTCCTAAAAGGACTTTAAACCATATTCATTGTTAAAATAAAAATAGTTACAATAAAATATTAACACAATAATGTCTCTTAAAGAAAATAGACTTTATTTAACACGTCAATATAAATGTGATTTTCAAATATTTTTTTTGACAAAGTACATGTAGATATAGCAACAAGCTTAAAATGTGTTAGCATATGTAATGTTGTTAAAGGGACAGTTTCGAAAAAAAATATTTTTACATTATTCGAAAAGTCAATTCTGTAATAACAAGGATATCAAATGTTTCTCAACAATTGAACATTTGCTATCTAAATTTGCTATCTAAACCTATGAGGTTGGTGTGCTCATTTCTTAAATCTTGAAGAGTGCTTGTAATCATTATACAATTTGAGCACTAGAGGGCATTTGGATAGCATTTGTATATGTAAAATCTTGTGCTCATACAGCATATTATTGACCATGTATTGATCATTGATATCTAAAATGTTGTTATGTCAGAACAACAAATAAGTGGTCATTTTTCATAGTCATAGATACAAGGGTAAGCACATAAGTCACACATGTATTTCTCCATGTTTTGTTGTTTCAAACTTTATAATGCGTAATACAGTGTTTTCTTTGTAATCAATAATTTTCTGACTGTCCCTTTAAGCTGTGTTATTGGCATTCAAACAGTAATATGCCATCATGGATAATTGTTATGGTAATTTAGTTAGCGATTCGGGAAACAGTTTGGACATCACATCACAGAAACCAATCAATATCATGAACAAGGATAGGTATGTGATGATGTGGTTTTCACACACTTATAACCCACACTCTGCAAAGAATCTTCCTCCATGGACCCGGTCCCATAGAAGTCGATTATATACAGAGTGTGGTCCACAAGTGTATGAAAACCACATCATCACATACCTATCCATTACCCAAAAAAAATAATTTAAGATGGAAAAAAATACTTACTTCCTCTTCCTTCCCCTCTTCCCACGGGGCTGAGGCTCTGGGAGAGGCAACTGCCGACTCCGAAGAGTCCTCCTTGGAGCTGTTGTGGGAGGAGTGGAAGGAAGAGTACTGGGACGACCAAGGTGAGGAGTAGATGGCTGAGGAGGAGGAGGAGAAGATGGCTGAGGAGGAGGAGGAGAAGATGGCTGAGGAGGAGGAGGAGTAGATGGCTGAGGAGGAGGATGAGATGGGCCGGCAGGAGGAGATGGCCCAGCAGCAAGAGGCCCAGCAACAAGAGGCCCAGCAACAGGAGGTAGACCAGCATGCGCCTCCCGGAAAAATGTGAACATTTCCTGATGAAGATTGAACATTCTTGTTTGTCCTTCTTGTATTGTATTCAGTATACTGATTATTTCGTTTTGGCCTTGAATTATTTGATTCTGCCCATCAAGTATTCTGCGTCGTCCTTCTATGTTTTCTATCCGGGAGGTACGCATCTGGTCTATGTACTCCAGTAGAACCCGCACCTCCGCTATTTCTTCTTGTTGTGCCTGTTGAACCCGTGCACGGCGGGGTGCCCGTGCACGGCGGAGTGCGGGTCTTTGAGGGACCTCGGGTTCCGCGGCTTCAGCGGCATCCTCCTGTGCTTCCGGGGCCTCTTGATCATCTCCCGTGCGCTGTTCGTCACGGGGGGCCTCTTCCCTCCGAAGTGGGAATTCCTCACCACCACTCTCATCCCGGGGAGATGCAGGAGGCTGTGCTGCCTCGTCCCCAGACTCTGTATATTAAAAAAAAAATAAAAAAAGAAATGTATATATTAGCATATTTGCAAATAAAGGTTTAAATGACTTAGCTTACGATACAATTACAAATGCAGAATCATTAATCCACTTTGAAATCTAACAAACAATCAATACGATTTCCGCTTTTTCTAAACAGTGTTTGTGATATCTGGTCAATGTGAATGTTTTTGCGTTTGTTTTCAGTCTGTTTAAATGCACACCTAACCTATAGCCTAGATACTGATGTAACCGCTAAGTAATAGAATGCGTGTAAACAGCGTAATAGCATTAATCGGATCCTTAACACATGAAACCCAATGTTTTATCTTTCATGATTTATAAGCATACATTTAGTATCAACTTTCGAATGTACTTTTGTTATCTAATTAGCTTCATTCTCTGGATATTCTTTGCTGAAAAGCATATCTAAATATGTTTATAAGATTCTGATTGTTAGCTGAATATAGCTGCCTCCTGTGATTGTTTCACCGTGTGCATGGCTATTTCTTCATTAAAATATATCTCAAGAATGAATCAAATTATGTAATATAAGTACATTTGAATGTTTTGTCAAATTGTATTCGCTACCTCAATCATGAAAGTAAATGTTTGCGTATAGTGTCCATTGAAATACATTCGTATGTGAAATTATTGTTCAATGAGCTTACCGTCAGATGAGAGTGGCAGGTTCCCGGTATCGATTCCTCCGATACCGACTACTTCCACCTCGGAGATGCTGGGCCGCAACATTTCCTCCCATCTGCAGTACTCCATTTCAAGGGCAGGGCCGCCACCGGTCCCTGCGGCATGTCGGGCCTCCAGGCTTAACTTTTTTTTAAGTTCAAGTTTACAGTCCCGGTACCGATGTTTGATGGAATCCATATCCCGGTTCCGGCAACCCACTGCATTGACTGCATTCCGAATCTCGTTCCAGAGCCTCCTCCTGTCAGTCGGGGTAGTCTTCTGGTGCTGCAGCATCCTATACCTGGCCATATAGGCCTCTACGAGGGCCTCCTTCTCCTCCATCGTAAACCTCGCCTCCCTAGTCGCCTTGGCCTTCCCCTGTGACGATGCCCTCTGTTTCCCGGACTGTGAAGCCCTACTCTGACCGCCACTGGGCCCAGCCACTTGGTCATCTTGAACCAAGTGGCTGGGTCCACCCACCGCTTCCACCCCCGCTTCCTGCCCCCCTTCCTGCCCCCCTTCCTGCCCTGTTCCTCTCCCCCTCCCTCTACCTGTCCCCTGCCTGGCCTCCATCTCCTCCCTAAACTAAACCCCAAATAATCAAAAAAAAGTGAGTGTGATGAAATGAAAGGGGGTCAAAATAAAGAACTGAAAAGACAAAAAAGGTGCTTAAAGTGTGAGGGATGTAAAAAAAAACAAAGAGGGTAAGGAGTATTTAAATAAACGAAAAGAATAAGACTAAAAGGAGGATATGTAAACTAAATGTAACTAGGGGATGGGTATGGGATGGGTATGGGGTATGGGATAAGAGTAAATGGGATGAAAGGGAATGGGACTACAAGGAATGGGGTATGGAGTGTAGTATGAGGGGGTAGGGGGTATGGAGTGTATGTAGTGTTATTGATAAGTGTATGTATGTATTGAATGTGTTTGCGTGTAAATGTGTTAAGTGTACAGATAAATCACTCGCTCGCTAACTAACACTACTTCTAATTCTCAATAACAAACACTCCCACTAACGCTCACTAACTACCACTAACTGACGCTCACACTAACAACTATCACTAATAACTCCCACTAACTCACTCACGCTCCCACTAACAGACTCTCTCCCACTCCCGCTAACTCCCACTAACTCACTCACTCTCTCACGCTAACACTACCAACTGACTATCTCACGCTAACACTACCAACTGACTCTCTCACGCTAACACTACCAACTGACTCTCTCACACTAACACTAACTCACTCTCAAAAAATCGCAAAATCTCTATTCTTAAATCTCCAAAGACCCACCAGCAACACAGTCAAAGAAGCCCTGCTTGTGTGGTGCTTATATACCCTGTGTAAATGTTTAATGATGTCCCAATTTCCATTGTAATTAGTGTTCAGGTGTGCTTTATTAGCAATTAATATTATTGCAATGTGTATTAGGTGTGTTAATTTGCGCATGCTCATTTTGAGTTGGTATTTGTGGAATGTGTAGAATGCGATGATGTCATAGTGGTCGTTTTCTCTAACATTGTCCAATAGTATTCTTTTTAAATGTGAATTTGCGATGGTGTGTTCTTCGTGAAGTGTTGTATATGTATGTTTTTCATAATATATAATGATATTGAATGCGATTTTTTTTTTAGTGTATGTATATATTTTTTAATCCTTGTTGTTATTGTGCGATTTTCCGCATCTTAAAGTATATGCGTATTCCCCGTATAAATAGTATTAAAACTTCCCCCGCTTGTGAATGTGTAATGCTTGTGTGCTTTGTTGATTGATTGATGTTGTGACATTTGCGGCGTGTTATTGTTGTGCATGATGTGGTATGCGTCATATGACCGAGCTGTGCGTATTTCTCGCGAGATCGAGTGTTAGGTGAAAAAAGCTATTTTTTGCCTTTCCCATTGATCTCTATGGGAGACTGTCTAACGCGGGCAGGATTACGCGTGTGACATACACGCGTTAGGAGCATCGTTAGATGGTCTTATATTAACTCTAAATACCGGAGTCAAACAATGCCGTGCGTTAGACATAAAACACGCGTGGCGTTAACAGCCCATCTACCGCCGAACTCTAAATCTAGCCGATAGTGTTACCAATTGCTGAGTATTAGAAATAATCCTAATGATTGCTACAATGGACTCCCACATTTTAAACATTAGACTGATGTGCATACATAATCTAAGAGTGATTAGCCCTTACGTAACTCACTTCTATAACATTGGTTTAACTGTTTCACTCTGTATAATAGCTAATAAGGAGAGCGTGTATACACATTCATAACTTGCTAAATAGTAATACTATGCAGATCGAATCTGACCCTCATAGTTATTTTCTACCATTAAAAAACATCATCGACAATATAAATAATGTCGGCGATGTTTATGATTATGGGAACCCTTATGTATAGGCTATCTTATGTATAAGCCAATATAGGCATGAAAATACATGGATATTATGTTGCCCAAAATTTACAAAACAAAAATGAAGAAAAAGATGTGGATATTTAAATTCAAACAGTCTTGTATCAGTCACCATGCCTTTAAAGTATCCTTATAGTTATATTTTATTGCATATTATATATTATGTTATTAAAGTGTGGAATAATCCATTTTGTACATCATGGATACCTTCTAAAGAAAATTCTGGGTGCACGTTAGAGATCGGTATTTATTCAAACCACCACAAGGTGTATCATTATATTTCAAAGAATAAAAATTGAAAAAATGATGAAATTATCACAGGAATGCCCAAAAATTATTGTTCTCATTCATGCCATTAGGCATGACAGTATTTAAATTAAATATCCATCTTGCTTCTTTCTTTAACAGAATTTGTTCCATATCCCTACCACGAATGCCTGGGCGTATTGTTTCCAGTCCCCAGCATTGGAAAGTATTAGTTTTCCCTTTATGATGATGTAAAAAATGCATGGCAACACTGGTAATTTGTTTACCCTTTTCAACATCCTTTGCGGCATTCCTGATATTACTGAGGTGTTCAGTTATTCTAACCCCCATTTGTCTAGTAGTCATGCCTACATAAAAACAATTGCAGCTGCAAGATAGACAATAGATAACATTTGAGGTTTTGCAAGAAATATGGTTTTGAATGATCCATTTTCTATTGAATCTGTCCACCATTGATTTCTTTTTAACCATGTATGAACACATTTTGCAGTTGCCACATGCTATAGAGCCCTTATAAATCGGGACTTTTTTGGCATTTCTATCAAAATGACTAGTTGTTAATTGATCACTTAGGCCTAGATTTGGAGTTTGGCGGTAGCCGTGAAAACCAGCGTTAGAGGCTCCTAACGCTGGTTTTAGGCTACCGCCGGTATTTGGAGTCAGTCAGGAAAGGGTCTAACGCTCACTTTTCAGCCGCGACTTTTCCATACCGCAGATCCCCTTACGTCAATTGCGTATCCTATCTTTTCAATGGGATCTTCCTAACTCCGGTATTTAGAGTCGTGTCTGAAGTGAGCGTTAGAATTCTAACGACAAAACTCCAGCCGCAGAAAAAAGTCAGTAGTTAAGAGCTTTCAGGGCTAACGCCGGTTCATAAAGCTCTTAACTACTGTGCTCTAAAGTACACTAACACCCATAAACTACCTATGTACCCCTAAACCGAGGTCCTCCCACATCGCCGCCACTCGATTAAATATTTTTAAACCCTAATCTGCCGACCGCCACCTACGTTATACTTATGTACCCCTAATCTGCTGCCCCTAACACCGCCGACCCCTATATTATATTTATTAACCCCTAATCTGCCCCCCTCAACGTCGCCTCCACCTGCCTACACTTATTAACCCCTAATCTGCCGAGCGGACCGCACCGCTACTATAATAAAGTTATTAACCCCTAATCCGCCTCACTCCCGCCTCAATAACCCTATAATAAATAGTATTAACCCCTAATCTGCCCTCCCTAACATCGCCGACACCTAACTTCAATTATTAACCCCTAATCTGCCGACCGAATCTCGCCGCTACTGTAATAAATGGATTAACCCCTAAAGCTAAGTCTAACCCTAACCCTAACACCCCCCTAAGTTAAATATAATTTTTATCTAACAAAATAAATTAACTCTTATTAACTAAATTATTCCTATTTAAAGCTAAATACTTACCTGTAAAATAAACCCTAATATAGATACAATATAAATTATAATTATATTATAGCTATTTTAGGATTTATATTTATTTTACAGGTAACTTTGTATTTATTTTAACCAGGTACAATAGCTATTAAATAGTTAAGAACTATTTAATAGCTAAAATAGTTAAAATAATTACAAATTTACCTGTAAAATAAATCCTAACCTAAGTTACAATTAAACCTAACACTACACTATCAATAAATAAATTAAATAAAATACCTACAATTACCTACAATTAAACCTAACACTACACTATCAATAAATGAATTAAATACAATATCTACAAATACATACAATTAATTAACTAACTAAAGTACAAAAAATAAAAAAGAACTAAGTTACAAAAAATAAAAAAATATTTACAAACATTAGAAAAAAATTACAACAATTTTAAACTAATTACACCTACTCTAAGCCCCCTGATAAAATAACAAAGCTCCCCAAAATAAAAAAATGCCCTACCCTATTCTAAATTACAAAAGTTCAAAGCTCTTTTACCTTACCAGCCCTGAACAGGGCCCTTTGTGGGGCATGCCCCAAGAAATTCAGCTCTTTTGCCTGTAAAAAAACACATACAATACCCCCCCCAACATTACAACCCATCACCCACATACCCTTAATCTAACCCAAACCCCCCTTAAATAAACCTAACACTAAGCCCCTGAAGATCTTCCTACCTTGTCTTCACCTCACCGGGTATCACACCGATCCGTCCTGGCTCCGATATCTTCATCCAACCCAAGAGGGGGCTAGACATCCATCATCCGACGGCTGAAGAAGTCCAGAAGAGGCTCCAAAGTCTTCATCCTATCCGGGAAGAAGAGTAGATCCGGACCGGCAACCATCTTCTTCCAAGCGGCATCTTCTATCTTCATCCGATGAGGACCGGCTCCATCTTGAAGACCTCCACCGCGGACCCATCTTCTTCCGACGACGACTTCCCGACGAATGTCGGTTCCTTTAAGGGACGTCATCCAAGATGGCGTCCCTCGAATTCCGATTGGCTGATAGGATTCTATCAGCCAATCGGAATTAAGGTAGGAAAATTCTGATTGGCTGATGGAATCAGCCAATCAGAATCAAGTTCAATCCGATTGGCTGATCCGATCAGCCAATCAGATTGAGCTCGCATTCTATTGGCTGATCGAACAGCCAATAGAATTACAGTATTTTTTTATTTTTTGTAACTTAGTTCTTTTTTATTTTTTGTACTTTAGTTAGTTTATTTAATTGTATTTATTTGTAGATATTGTATTTAATTCATTTATTGATAGTGTACTGTTAGGTTTAATTGTAGGTAATTGTAGGTATTTTATTTAATTTATTTATTGATAGTGTAGTGTTAGGTTTAATTGTAACTTAGGTTAGGATTTATTTTACAGGTAAATTTGTAATTATTTTAACTATTTTAGCTATTAAATAGTTCTTAACTATTTAATAGCTATTGTACCTGGTTAAAATAAATACAAAGTTACCTGTAAAATAAATATAAATCCTAAAATAGCTATAATATAATTATAATTTATATTGTAGCTATATTAGGATTTATTTTACAGGTAAGTATTTAGCTTTAAATAGGAATAATTTATTTAATAAGAGTTAATTAATTTCGTTAGATTTAAATTATATTTAACTTAGGGGGGTGTTAGTGTTAGGGTTAGACTTAGCTTTAGGGGTTAATCCATTTATTAGAATAGCGGTGAGCTCCAGTCGGCAGATTAGGGGTTAATGTTTGAAGTTAGGTGTCGGCGATGTTAGGGAGGGCAGATTAGGGGTTAATACTATATATTATAGGGTTAGTGAGGCGGATTAGGGGTTAATAACTTTATTATAATAGCGGTGCGGTCCGCTCGGCAGATTGGGGGTTAATAAGTGTAGACAGGTGGAGGCGACATTGTGGGGGGCAGATTAGGGGTTAATAAATATAATATAGGGGTCGGCGATGTTAGGGCAGCAGATTAGGGGTACATAGGGATAATGTAAGTAGCGGCGGTTTACGGAGCGGCAGATTAGGGGTTAATAATAATATGCAGGGGTCAGCGATAGCGGGGGCGGCAGATTAGGGGTTAATAAGTGTAAGGTTAGGGGTGTTTAGACTCGGGGTACATGTTAGGGTGTTAGGTGCAGACGTAGGAAGTGTTTCCCCATAGCAAACAATGGGGCTGCGTTAGGAGCTGAACGCGGCTTTTTTGCAGGTGTTAGGTTTTTTTTCAGCTCAAACAGCCCCATTGTTTCCTATGGGGGAATCGTGCACGAGCACGTTTTTGAAGCTGGCCGCTTCCGTAAGCAACTCTGGTATCGAGAGTTGCAGTGGCGTTAAATATGCCTGTACGCTCCCTTTTTGGAGCCTAACGCAGCCATTCTGTGGACTCTCAATACCAGAGTTATTTTAAAGGTGCGGCCAGAAAAAAGCCAGCGTTAGCTACGCGGGTCGTTACCGACAAAACTCTAAATCTAGCCGTTAGATTGCTAGCACGTCTGTAGGTACACATTGGTACACATCATACTAGAGACGCGATGCACATACTGAATAAAATACGAAACGCTGTTAACCACTCATCCCCTGAGCGCATATGGATCAGATTGTATGCACCTCTTAGATCGAGTTTGGTGAAAATAGTTGACCCATGCAATCTTTCTATAAGCTCAGGGATGAATGGTAGAGGATATCTGTCTTTGGCATTGCGTTTGTTGAGTTCACGGTAATCCACTATAGGCCCGATGGTTTTATCTGTTTATCTATTTTAATGGTAAGAGCCATGAGAGCTTCAAGAGATTCAGGGGGTTCAATTCTGACCAATTCATCCTTTATTGGATCAGAAAGTCCTAGCCTGAATTGATTCCTCAATGATATTTGGTTCCATTTGGTATCTTTCTGCCAAATTCTGAATTCCAAAATATAATCTTCCACAGGTCTTTTGTTACATTAAAATGTATTTGAAATTACAGCTGGGATAAATCCCTATTGAATCACCATTGTGCTCCACCCACACACAGTTAAATTACCAACTGCAATATACCAAGACGACAAACACAGCTTCAGCCACCCCCCTGTATTCCTGGCCAGTAACTGGATACGCTGGCTTCAGGTGACAGGGATGGCTTCAATGCTGTGTTCTAGTCCCTTGAGTGTCTATCCAATCACGTTGCGTGTTGTGTACACGCCCATCCTATGGCGAATCACACGCGATCTTATGTGAACATACTGGTAGATGAAACTCAACTTCGGATTGGCTGCAAGTGACCAACTGTTTGCCCAATCACTGATCTTTAGCTGTACTTTGTTAGTATTGCTACGATCAATATATTTGCAATGGTATAATGCTTAGTCAGCTAAAATCACTCGATTTATCTATCAAATTCTACGTGCACCCATATTTATTGCCGCATTGGCCAACATCTATGTTTCAGAAAGTATTTAGCGCGACGGTAGATGAATTTACATATACACATTATGCTTGTAGCTTAGTGTTACCAATTAATGAGTATTAGAAATAATCCTAATGATTGCTACAATGGACTCCCACATTTTAAACATTAGACTGATGTGCATACATAATCTAAGAGTGATTAGCCCTTACGTAACTCACTTCTATAACATTGGTTTAACTGTTTCACTCTGTATAATAGCTAATAAGGAGAGCGTGTATACACATTCATAACTTGCTAAATAGTAATACTATGCAGATCGAATCTGACCCTCATAGTTATTTTCTACCATTAAAAAACATCATCGACAATATAAATAATGTTGGCGATGTTTATGATTATGGGAACCCTTATGTATAGGCTATCTTATGTATAAGCCAATATAGGCATGAAAATACATGGATATTATGTTGCCCAAAATTTACAAAATAAAAATGAAGAATAAGATGTGGATATTTAAATTCAAACAGTCTTATATCAGTCACCATGCCTTTAAATTATCCTTATAGTTATATTTTATTGCATATTATATATTATGGATACCTTCTAAAGAAAATTCTGGGTGCACGTTAGAGATCGGTATTTATTCAAACCACCACAAGGTGTATCATTATATTTCAAAGAATAAAAATTGAAAATATGATGAAATTATCACAGGAATGCCCAAAAATTATTGTTCTCATTCATGCCATTAGGCATGACAGTATTTAAATTAAATATCCATCTTGCTTCTTTCTTTAACAGAATTTGTTCCATATCCCTACCATGAATGCCTGGGCGTATTGTTTCCAGTCCCCAGCATTGGAAAGTATTAGTTTTCCCTTTATGATGATGTAAAAAATGCCTGGCAACACTGGTAATTTGTTTACCCTTTTCAACATCCTTTGCGGCATTCCTGATATTACTGAGGTGTTCAGTTATTCTAACCCAATTTGTCTAGTAGTCACGCCTACATAAAAACAATTGCAGCTGCAAGATAGACAATAGATAACATTTGAGGTTTTGCAAGAAATATGGTTTTGAATGATCCATTTTCTATTGAATCTGTCCACCATTGATTTCTTTTTAGCCATGTATGAACAATTTTTGCAGTTGCCACATGCTATAGAGCCCTTATAAATAGGGGCTTTTTTGGCATTTCTATCAAAATGACTAGTTGTTAATTGATCACTTAGATTGCTAGCACGTCTGTAGGTACACATTGGTGTTTGTGGGATAATGGAATTTAGTTGTTCATCCAGTTGTAGAATATGCCAGTGTCTTGATAATATATTAGACACCTGCTGGCTTTGACTACAATATGTGGAGATGAATCTTATGGGATTAGAGTTTTCCTCTGTTTTTTTGGGTCTTAGAAGTTCCTGTCTGTTTCTATACAAAGCTTTCTGATAGGCTCTCTATGTTTTTATGTAGGCATGACTACTAGACAAATGGGGGTTAGAATAACTGAACACCTCAGTAATATCAGGAATGCCGCAAAGGATGTTGAAAAGGGTAAACAAATTACCAGTGTTGCCAGGCATTTTTTACATCATCATAAAGGGAAAACTAATACTTTCCAATGCTGGGGACTGGAAACAATACGCCCAGGCATTCGTGGTAGGGATATGGAACAAATTCTGTTGAAGAAAGAAGCAAGATGGATATTTAATTTAAATACTGTCATGCCTAATGGCATGAATGAGAACAATAATTTTTGGGCATTCCTGTGATAATTTCATCATTTTTTCAATTTTTATTCTTTGAAATATAATGATACACCTTGTGGTGGTTTGAATAAATACCGATCTCTATAGATGTTGGCCAATGCGGCAATAAATATGGGTGCACGTAGAATTCGGTAGATAAATCGAGTGATTTTAGCTGACTAAGCATAATACCATTGCAAATATATTGATCGTTGCAATACTAACAAAGTACAGCTAAAGATCAGTGATTGGGCAAACAGTTGGTCACTTGCAGCCAATCCGAAGTTGAGTTTCATCTACCAGTATGTTCACATAAGATCGCGTGTGATTCGCCATAGGATGGGCGTGTACACAACACGCGACGTGATTGGATAGACAACTCACACATTAGGTATTTAAGGAACCGTCAGCGATACACTCGTCTTGTCAATTCTATTTAACACATTGAGAAAGGCCGCTACTCGGCCGAAACGCGTTTGTGTGAAGCATGCTAGTGTGAATGGGTTTTGATTTTAATTATCTTTATCTTTTGATACTCCACTCAATAAGTAATTTTTCTGCAAGGGACTAGAACACAGCATTGAAGCCATCCCTTTCACCTGAAGCCAGCGTATCCAGTTACTGGCCAGGAATACAGGGGGGTGGCTGAAGCTGTGTTTGTCGTCTCGGTATATTGCAGTTGGTAATTTAACTGTGTGTGTGTGGAGCACAATGGTGATTCAATAGGGATTTATCCCAGCTGTAATTTCAAATACATTTTAATGGTGGTTTAATAAATATTAAGTTTTAACTTATTTATCTCCTCAACTATTAGTTGAATTTGTCTCAACATACTCATAATAATTATAGGAATGAGTGCTAATTAACCCCTTCTTGTCTAGCCTTCCCTTATCCTGTTTATCTCACGATATGTTATAGTAAGGTTTTTACTTAAGAACCTTACATATAACCTGAGTGAGTGATGTTTAATTTTAGATATGGTAAGAAACAATATAACTCTTACAATATATTGTATAAATCTAATAGTAGAGATCACTAGGAAGCAGCATATCAATTTACTGCAGTACGTATATGTATATAAATATATATATATATATATATATATATATATATATATATATATATATATATATATATATATATATATATATATATATATATATATAAAAGTTAGTAACCGGTAGTAAGTCAGTGAAATTACTTATGATAAAAAGTAACAGGAAATGTCACGGATAGGACTCACCTCCACAGATCTGTAGGGAAAGGAGCAGAGTATAAAAGGAGAAAAAATCCGTTATGGAAAAGGTAGTAAAGTTTGTAGACTTTAGGTAATTAAATGCTCGGAGCTGCAGCATGGAGCCCGGCTGATGGAGACACAGCATTCTGGAGTGAAGAGCGGAAGTCGGGTGATGTCACAGGAGTCAGCTGAACTGACAGGAACAAAAAATTCACAGCGGTGAAAGGCTCAGGAGGAGAAGCATGTAAAACTTCAATACCAAGCAAGGTATTGAACACTAGATGGCCCTTAAATAGGGAGTATGAAGGAAAATTTAATTGGTTCTTAAAGGCATATACATGGAATGTGACACCATCAGAGCATAGTAAATCGCTTTCAACTCCAAAATGTTAATGGGGAGAGCAGACTTCTCCCGTGTCCATAGTCCCTGCGTGTTTAATGAGTCCCAGACTGCTCCCCAGCCTAGTAGGCTGGCGTCCATGGCACAATCACCCATGAAGGTCTCTGTAAGCATGTGCCCTGAGACAGATGCTCCTGAAAAGGCCACCACAGGAGAGAGTCTCTCTTCAACTGACTAGATCTATCCTCCAAGACAGATCCGAATAGACTCCATTCCATTTACTGAGCATGCATAACTGCAGAGTTCTCAAATAGGATCGAGCAAAGAGAATGATCCATACATAGAGCCACTGATGGCCGAACAGTGGATTGCAGGGAGAGGCAAGAAGAAAGAATTTTGAGTTTTCTGACCTCTGTCAGAAACAATTTCCATAGATAGGGAATCTATTATGGTCCCTAAGAAAACTACCCTTGTAGCTAGAACAAGGGAACTCTTTCCAGATCACTGCCAAGAGAACCCCCACAAAATAAAAGAGTCTGTCTATATAGGCAAATTTTAGGAACTTAGAAAGATCACTGTGGATGGGAACATGAAGATACGTATCCTTCAGGACTATGGTCATAATGAACTGACCCACTTCGACCAAAGTAAAAATGGAGCAAAATATTTCCATTTGAAGGGTGATACCCTAAACAACTTGTTGAGGCACTTTAGGTCTAAAAAGGGTCGAAAAATTCCCTCTTTTTTGGGAACCAAGAACAAAATTGAATAGAAGCCTAGGCCCTGTTCCCTTGCTGGAACTGGAACTATCACTCACAGGAAGGAAAGGACCTGAACACAGTTCAAGAATGCCTAATTAATCTGGACTGCAGATAAACTTGACAAGTGAAATTTGCCCCTGGGAGGGAAAATTTAGAATTCAATTCTGAAACCCTGAGATACTATGTCCATAGCCCAAGGATCTGGGACATCTCGTATCCATGCTTGATAAAATAGAGAAAGACTGCCCTACACTTGAACCGATCCCGGACCGGGGGAAAACCTTTCATGCTGACTTAGACTCAGCTGCGGGTTTCTTTGAATGCTTCTCCTTGTTTCAAACTGATTGGGTCTTCAAGGAAACTTGCCTTTGAAGTAACAAAAATAACTAAAATTACTCTGACGTCCCTTAGGTCTGTTTATCTTGTCTAGTGGTAGAAAAGACCCTTTTCCACCCGAAATATCAGAATTATTTCAACTAGACCAGATCCAAACAAGGCCTTACCCTTGTAAGGAAGTGCCAGAAGCTTGGATATAAAGGAAACATCAGTTGATCAAGAAATTAGCCACAACTCCCTGTAGGCTTAAGACAGAGAAAACAGATATCTTGACTCCCCCCCCCCAAAAAAAAGGAATTGGCTAGTTTGAGAGCCTCAATCATGTCTTGGATCTCCTCCAAAGGAGACTCTACCCAAATTTATTCAGACAAGGCATCACACCAATAAGATGCCGCACTTGGCACAGTGGCAAAACAAACCGCAGGTTGCCATTGAAAACCATGATAAACATACATCTTCATCAAATAAGCCTCCAGCTTTTTGTCCATGAAATCCTTAAAAGAGCAGCTATCATCCATAGGAATCGTAGCTCTCTTAGCCAGAGTAGAAAGCCCCTTCTACTTTAGGCACCGTACGCCATGATCTATAATGGAGTCAGCGACAGGAAACATCTTTTTAAAGACGGGAGACAAGAAAAAATGTATCCCTGGATTTACCCATTCCTGTAAAAAAATCTCCAACTCACAGTCTGGAACAAGAAACACTTCCACAAAGGAAGGAACATCTCTAGGGTTGACAACTACATGAATATCGGAGTCGTCCAAAGAAGCTAATATCTCCTTTAGCAATACACGAAGGTGTTCAAGCTTAAACCTGAAGTATATTCATTAACAGATGAAGGAATTATACTGTCCGAAGCTGAGATTTCACCCTCAGTGGCTACTGAGGTGTCCCCCACAGTAGCACTTATGGGAGAGGACAAGCTATGAAGCAGCAGACAGAACAGACACCTTACACTCTTAAAAATCTTAATATTTCCTCTTGCGTTTCCCCAACATGGGAAAAGCAGAAAAAGCTGCAAATATCCCTGAAGATATCTGTGCCGCAAAATCTGATTGCATACAAATAAGGAGACTGAGAGGAAATGCAGGGCCCTTTATAAGAAGCCATTAAGGCTTGGGATGTTTGAGGAGCAAACTGTGGCAATGCCTAAACAGCATCATCCTGAGAGACATGACACAGAAACAAAGTTAAAAACTTATACTAAACACGAGGAACAAAATTGCCTAGTAAAACAATTTGGGCCTCCTTTTCCAAACATGATCTAATATATGAAGATTGCCAAACCATGTTGTACCTGCTAGCAAGCACTTTATAAGGCAAACTAAATAGCAGCAGCATTGCTCTGTCATTCCTCTATGAGAGGAACATTGTGTGCACCGAGAAGGCAAAACTAAGGAAAAACAGTACTTCAGGCAAAGTTTTCTTAGAAGAAAAACAACCCGATAAGTAACCAAGTCTCTAGACACACTGATACAGCAGACAAAACCGTCGCTCCATTCTGAGTTGGAGAAGAAGGCGGGGTCACATGAACGATCTCAGAAACAGACGAAAATGGCGCTGCTCCGTTCTCAGCAAGAGAAGGAGGAGGAGCCACATAAACAGCAAAGAAAAAGAAGTGCACAGCTAAAATTAACGGCTTCCTTCTCACAACCACCAAATCTATCAACAAAAACTGACAGACAGATCAAACTCTGTTTAAGAACGATCTTCTACAAGTAAAAAACTCACTCAGTGAGTTCCGGTTCACCCACACCCCAAACTGAAACCATACCACTGAGCAACAGTGAGATTCACCTAACTGCAGTTCAGTGAAATAAAGGGGAAAATCAAAATGCAAACTAACAAACACCACAGCTTCAGGGAATGAACCCCACAACACAAGGAATAAACCCCACATGCCTCCTATAATAAGTGCCTGCCACTGCCAAATAAAATCCTTCCCAAAGGATTAATCTGTCCCAGTAAATATTGCAGGCAAACACTCCTAGTGTAAGTCTCCATATTTTAGGAAAGAAAAATACATTACTACTAATGGATTTTGTTACATCTGTGTCTCTCATTACAAAGCAAGGGGACAATAGTATTGCTCCAAATTTGGTGCAAAGTATTGCTTTAAATTTGGTGCACTAGTAGATATAGGGATACAAATGAAATAAATACATTACTACGTATGGATTATGTTACATCTTTGTCTCTCATTACAAAGCAAGGGGACAATATTATTGCTCCAAATTTGGTGTGAAGTATTGCTCCAAATTTGGTGCAAAGTATTGCTCCAAACTTGGTGCGAAGTGTTGCTCCAAACTTGGTGCACTAGTAGATATAGAGATAAAAATTAAATAAATACATAACATAATATAGCTAACTTCCTTTTTTTATTTTTTGTTTGATAAATCTATTTGCACCATGTTTAAGGCATGTAATACAAGTCACACTCTCCACTTTGCACCAAATTTGACGCAACACTTTTCTCACCAAGTTTGACGCAATATTCCTAAACAACCCACAAACTAGTGAAAGTTTCCACCAGTTTTGATTGGGAAATGCATAATCACATGATTTATGACATCAACCAATCTGATTTAAATATACATTTTATACTATCACTAATGAATCAAATTGCTCGATACTTGTGTCATTGATCACTCATCAGAACTTGCAAGTGCGATTTGTTACATTGTGTATTATACTTTGAAAGTATGTATATGTGAAATTAGTATTAAAGTTAAACATTGATGATGACATTAGGACACATATGGCCAGATTACGAGTTTTGCGTTAGGAGCTATGCGGTGCTAACAAGCTCACTTACCTACGCTCACTTACCTACAGCGCTGGTATTACAGGTTTTTCTAAACCCGGCTTTATAGGCAAGAAGTGAGCGTAGAGCAAAATTGTGCTCCATACCGCACTTCAATACCAGCACTGCTTAAGTCAGCGGTGAGCTGGTTGTACGTGCTCGTGCAATTTCCACATAGACATCAATAGGGAGAGCCGGCTGAGAAAAAGTTTAACACCAGCAAAAAAGCAGCGTAAAACTCAGTAACGCAGCCCCATTGATACCTATGGGAAAACACATTTTATGTTTACACCTAACACCCTAACATGAACCCCCGAGTCTAAACACCCCTAATCTTACACTTATTAACCCCTAATCAGCCGCCCCCGACATCGCCGACACCTACATTATACTTATTAACCCCTAATCTGCCGCTCCGGACACCGCCGCTACCTACATTATACTTATTAACCCCTAATCTGCTGCCCCCAACATCGCCGACACCTACATTATATTTATTAACCCCTAATCTGCCGCCCCCAATGTCGCAGCAACCTACCTACATTTATTAACCCCTAATCTGCCGCCCCCAACGTCGCCGCCACTATATTAAATGTATTAACCCCTAAACCTAAGTCTAACCCTAACCCTAACACCCCCTAATTGAAATATATTTAAAATAAATCTAAATAAAATTTCTATCATTAACTAAGTTATTCCTATTTAAAACTAAATACTTACCCTTTGACACTTGGCTTAAAGTTTTTAAAGCTACTATGAAATCTTCGGTCTCAGCACAAGTTCAGGAAATGCACATAAAATTTTTGAGTAGGTGGTATCTCACTCCGGCGAGACTCCACAAAATATTCCCTGCACTGAACGCTTCCTGCTGGAGGGGGTGCGGCGAGGAGGGCTCCCTTCTCCATATTTGGTGGTTCTGCCCCAAGATTCAAAACTTTTGGACAGAGGTGTTTCATGAAATGTCTGTTATACTTTCCACACACATCCCAAAGTGTCCAGAGACCCTTTTACTGAGTTCTTTACCCAAAACAAATAGCTCGGCCCATAGGGCTCTCTTGCTGATTATGCTGACCGCAGCTAAAAAACTTATCCCAAAACACTGGAAGAGTCAGATCATTCCTTCCACTTATGACTGGAAAGGGCAGGTAGCAGAACTTATCACAATGGAAAAGTACCATTACCTTAAAACACACAATTTGGCAGCCCATGAGATGATTGTATCCATCTGGAACAGAACTATTTGATGGATTCATCTGCACCCTAAAACTACACAATGACCACACCCTTATATTGCCCCCTCCATTGCAACCTGAGTATCCCCTGCCCCACTTTTTTTTTCTCTCTCTTACTTCTGTACTTTCCTATTCCTCATCTATTTCTTTATATTATTCTAAGCTACATTGTTCGAAGATACCTTTGAATATTTTCTCTCTCAAAAGCATAGTATGTTATGCAATTTCTTCAGATGAACAATTCTATGCAACTGTACAACTTTTGCTCCGATTGTTAAGCTCTCAATTCACAGATGTATGATTTTACAGCAAATTCTAACAGGCTACTTGTCCTTTTTCTTTTATTGTACTTGTTAACACTTTGTATTTCCATATATTTCAATAAAGCTTCTTTGAAAACAAAAAAAACAAAACAAAAAAAAAACAAACTAAATACTTACCTACTAATGGTTACATTGTAGCTAGCTTAGGGTTTATTTTTATTTTATAGGCAAGTTAGTATTTATTTTAACTAGGTAGAATAGTTACTAAATAGTTATTAACTATTTAATAACTACCTAGCTAAAATAAATACAAATTTACCTGTAAAATAAAACCTAACCTAAGTTACACTAACACCTATCACTACACTGCAATTAAATAAATTACCTAAATTAAATACAATTAAATAAATTGCCTACATTAAATACAATTAAATAAATTAACTAAATTAAATACAATTAAATAAATTAAATTAGCTAAATCACAAAAACCCCCACTAAATTACAGAAAATAAAAAACAAATTACAGATCTTTAAACTAATTACACCTAATCTAATAACCCTATCAAAATAAAAAAGCCCCCCCAAAATAAAAAAAAACCCTAGCCTAAACTATCAATAGCCCTTAAAAGGGCCTTTTGCGGGGCATTGCCCCAAAGTAATCAGCTCTTTTGCCTGTAAAAAACAAAATATAAACAACCCCACCAACCGTAAAACCGACCACCCATTTTTTTCTACCTTTATTCCAATTGGCTGATAGAATTCTATCAGCCAATCGGAATCTAAGGGATGCCATCTTGGATGACGTCACTTAAAGAGATATTCATTATGAAGAAGCTGTCGTTTAAAGAGGATGCTCCGCGTTGGATGTCTTGAAAATGGACCTGCTCCACGCCGGAAGGATGAAGATAGAAGATGCCGTCTGGATGAAGACTTCTGCCCGTTTGGAGGACCACTTCTGCCGGCTTCGTTGAGGACATCTTGCACCTTGGATGAAGAATTCTC
Source organism: Bombina bombina (assembly GCF_027579735.1). Lineage (NCBI taxonomy): Eukaryota > Metazoa > Chordata > Amphibia > Anura > Bombinatoridae > Bombina > Bombina bombina. The sequence goes on from NC_069502.1 coordinate 518,849,568, forward strand.
CCGGTAAGTGAATCTTCGGGGGTTAGTGTTAGGATTTTGTTAAGGGTTTATTGGGTGGGTTTATTTTTTAGGTTAGGGCTATGGGCCTGCAAAAGAGCTAAATGCCCTTTTAAGGGCAATGCCCATTCAAATGCCCTTTTCAGGGCAATGGGGAGCTTAGGTTTTTTTAGTTAGTATTTTATTTGGGGGGTTGGTTGTGTGGGTGGTGGGTTTTACTGTTGGTGGGTTTGTTTGTATTTTTTTTTTTACAGGTAAAAGAGCCGATTACTTTGGGGCAATGCCCTGCAAAAGGCCCTTTAAAGGGCTATTGATAGTTTACTTTAGGCTAGGGTTTTTTTTATTTTGGGGGGGCTTTTTTATTTTGATAGGGCTATTAGATTAGGTGTAATTAGTTTAAAGATCTGTCATTTGTTTTTTAAGTTCTGTAATTTAGTGTTGTTTTATTTTTGTGACTTAGCTAATTTAATTTAATGTATTTAATTGTATTTAATTTAGTTAATTTATATAATTGTATTTCTTTTAGTTAATTTATTTAATTGTAGTATAGTGTTAGGTGTTAGTGTAACTTAGGTTAGGTTTTATTTTACAGGTCAATTTGTATTTATTTTAGCTAGGTAGTTATTAAATAGTTAATAACTATTTAATAACTATTCTACCTAGTTAAAATAAATACAAACTTGCCTGTAAAATAAAAATAAACCCTAAGCTAGGTACAATGTAACTATTAGTTATATTGTAGCTAGCTTAGGGTTTATTTTATAGGTATTTAGTTTTAAATGTAAATGTAGGTGGCGGCGATGTTAGGGGCGGCAGATTAGGGGTTAATAATATTTAACTAGTGTTTGCGAGGCGGGAGTGCGGCGGTTTAGGGGTTAATATGTTTATTATAGTGGCAGCGATGTCCGGAGCGGCAGATTAAGGGTTAAAAATGTTATTATAGTGTTTGCGATGCGGGAGGGCCTCAGTTTAGGGGTTAATAGGTAGTTTATGGGTGTTAGTGTACTTTTTAGCACTTTATGAGTTTTATGCTACGGCGTTGTAGTGTAAAACTCATAGCTACTGACTTTAGAATGCGTTAGGAATCTTGGCGGCAGAGGGTGTACCGCTCACTTTTTGGCCTCCCAGGATAGACTCGTAATACAGGCGCCATGGAAGTCCAATAGAAAAAAGGGTTTACGTAAGTCGTTTTGCAGTAAGGCCAAAGAAGTGTGCGGTGCCCCTAAACCTGCAAGACTCGTAATAGCAGCGGTAGTGAAAAAGCAGCGTTAGGACCTGTTAACGCTGCTTTTTCAGCTTAACGCAAAATTTGATACTAGTTGATATTTTAGACAATGATTTTAAAATTTGAATGATGTTTGATTCAATATAGTCTTAAGCTGATAGCTCAAAGGGATAGTTTACCTAACATTAAACTGTCATGATTCAGATACAGCAGAAATTAAAATCATCTCTTTACTGTCATGCTATTTTCAGTGTTATTCTTCCTTCTCTTGAATTTCATTTTCATTAAGAAATGTCATCTTATATGCCAGCCCATTTTATAACACCTGTGTAGGGGTGGTGTTTAAAACTAGACTACATTCAGGAGGGGTTACACAGGTGCAGAGAGAAAACTGGCCCAGCTCTTAAAATATACATTGATTGCAAATAAATACATATGATCCCCTGATTACATGTTATATTCACAATTATTCATGCTCAGAATAATAATATATTTTCACTATATACATATAGTGGTATAAATAAACACAGAGATATGAAAGACAACATTGTTTAGAACAAAAAAAGGAATTTAGGGACATGTAAATATGTTTGCAAAAGATTTCTGACATAACACAGATATATATATATATATATATATATATATATATATATATATATATATACAATCATGTGCAAAGATAAATGTACAAAGTCTACCATTAATAATCATTTTAAAAAACAAAAACATGAGATAGGCATATCATGATTTATAGAAATACAAATACACATTAATTTATGTGGAAATATCATATATCAGTTTTTTTGTATGACAAATACATAGAAAATAATTTTCTATGAGATATTATTGTTTGTTCAGGTATAAATATAGCGATTTCTTGGTCATTAACAGATGAAAAATAAAAGATTAGCTTTAGAGAAATGTGCTTGTTCATGGGCAGTAATGAAATGGTATAAATAAAGTTGGAAAAAACAGAATATCCACGACATTGATGACTCTTATTTATCAACAGTCTGATGCTCATCACTCCGTACTTGACGCAAGTGTTTTTGACAGACTTTTTAATAAATAAGGGCGTCGTATGTAGATTTGTGGCACTGATGTCTGGCGAGCGTATTGACTCCAGCGAATGCGTCAAGATTGATGCAATGATAAATAGGCCCCTATATATTAGCAATGATAGAATGTATTACTTTTTATCTTTATACATAAATTAAATAAATCTCATGAATTAACAAGGCTGTAAAAATTAATCTAAACTAAAGACGTTATGCCTACTAATTCATCAGATCACCAAAAATGAATAATGTCATACTGCAAATAATAGCCAGAAGGTACTCTCATTTTTAATTTGTGTATCCAGTATACTTCTCTTTTACCAATCTCCAACCAAACCATAAATAGGTTGGGATAAGAGGTTTCCACACCTCTGGAGGAGGAACTTCCCCTCAAACATAAAGTAGTTCCTTTCTAAAAGAAACTTTCAAATTCTCAAAATAAATTCTTGCAAATCAGAAGAATAATCAGTAAATGTGTGCAACAAATATTGTATCTATTCATTTAAACTTTCGTTCCAAGATTGAACCAATTTCCAAAACAATTGGATGCAATTGTATCTCCTATAAGCATTTATGAACCTTAGGGAGGTGATGAAATATTGGAATGACCGGTTTTGTGAAAATCAGAAGCAGTTTTGTGATCAATAAAACCTCTACCCACTGCTTCATCTATTAATATATTGACCCGCTTCTCAATCGTATCAGTGGGATCTCTCCTAATTTTTACATATGTTTCTGGGTCATTCAGCGGCAGCAAAGCTTAATAGCTTTAGTCAGTCAGTCAGTTCATTACCACTTCACTGTCTCCCTTGTCAGATTGCTTGATAAATATTTCATTGCATAAACTCAGACTTTTCAATGCATGTTAATAGATCTGACTGGCATGTCAGCCTATATATTAAAATAAACAAGAAAAGCAGCTGTTATAAAATGTGATGTAAATGTAAAGAAAAAAATTGTAACCCATTTAAAGAAGATGATTTTCTTGTGGAGAAAATGTGTATAAATTTAATATGAATTTACTATTGATAATAGGACAATTGTTAGTAAATTCAGGTAGATTTTCAACCTAGCCAATATGTTACCATTGTGGATACTTTATTTAAGATTCAGGTCAACGTAGAAAAGCAAATAAATAAATAAAAATCCTCTTATGGTAACATTCCTTCTAATCTGTGGTGGCAATCTAGTTTGAAAATAATGATCATTTAAATTCAGTCCTACCCATTTTTGTTTTTTAGGTATGCTGCATAATTCAAATGTGTCCAATTAAAAATACAGGGGTGCACATGTTAAATAATATAAGACTCCTTCACTAAAGGGCCTTTACTATTCTGGTCCCTGAGAACTGCATGTTTCCTTTTTATTCTCTGCCTAGACACCTGAGTACTCATTAAACTTTAAAAAGCAGTTTCTCCAAGAAGACTAGGCTCTGGCATTCAATGTGTGCTAATACTCCAACCCAGCTATGGGCCTTTCTTTGAGTCAACTGCCCTCGGGTTTGCCACCCTATGTTCCAGTATCAGTAGCGGTGTAACCACAGCATACCATCTCATCCAGAGTTCCACAATCCACTGCAGTGTAATCACAGACTGCTATTTTATGCTCCAAGTGTTTTTACTGCAGCACTTCATTATTATACCTAAACTGAGTAAATATTCTGGGAAGCCCATCTCCTTGTCCCCTTTTAGTACACATAACCATCTTCAGCCTGACACTACTTCTGCACCTGGTCTCTGACAACTTGACACTGATTCAAGCAGGAACATTTTGTTGTGTTGTTGATGATGGACCCATATACCCATGTTTCTCTGAACCTATATACAAATTTCAGGAATCAGAATCTGACCCTCAAATAGACTCTCATCTAATCCTTAAATGTATGCCAAATCAGAATTTACCTGTTACCTAACTTTCATTAGTGTAGTGCATAATCACTAAAAATATTTTATTTCTTCCACCCAAAAAATATTTAACTGTGTATATTTACCGTGACTAAAGCTTTGCATTTATTGTGGGTACTTCTAAGAATAGTGTGATAGGATAAAAGCTAAGCCCACATGACAAGTGCATGTAGTCCTCACTTTATTGCTTCACTAGTATGTAGGTGTCATTTGTGAGTAAGAGTGCACCCCTTCTTAGAATCAATAATGTAGTCAAAGCTACCCTTTCTCACAACTGCTTCACTGTTATGTAGGTTTCTTTGTGTTGTAGGGGGCCCACTTATTAAATAATCATGCTTATCGAATACCCCCCCCCCCCCCCCCAGCGGGACAGAGAACAGGGTAGGATACAGCTCAGCCCTGTGAGGAAGAAGAAAACAGAATCTGGCTATGCACATTGTGTATACTATGCAACTTCATGCAGCCAGATTATGTTTTTTTTATCTAGATGTTGATGGCTCATTGCCCTATAGTGATCAAACCAGTTTCAGATTAAGGGCTTCATGGGTCAGGAGCTGATGATTATGGTGGGCCTATTTTCGGAATTATATAGAACACACACACAGAAAGACACATACTGACACATAGAGACAAACATATACAGACAGACACACAGAGACACAGACACATGCACACAGACTCACACACATACAGAAAGACTGACACACACACACACACAGAGACAGCCACACACACAAATGCAGTGAAACACTGATACATACACACAGATACAGAAACACAATGACAAACACAAACTCAGCTGCTCTAACTACCAGAACTGCACGTGGGGAAATGGTAGAGGAGGGAAAGGTTGCAAGAACTCTGGGGATTGGCTGCCAAAGCTACCAAATCTGGCTGGAAAATTTAAATATGCAGCTCCCTCTTGCCTCCAGGATTTAACTTAAAATTCTGACTCTGACATACAAAGTCCTCAACGGTACTGCTCCCCCAGATTCTCTCCTTCCTGTCCCCTTCGCTCTGCTTACGACCTCCTCCTCTCCTCTTCTCTTGTTACCTCCTCACATTCCCGTTTACAGGACTTCTCCAGGCTGGCTCCCATCTTGTGAAACTCTCTGCCTCACTCCACAAGACTCTTCCCCTAGTTGTGAAAGCTTCAAATCTCCCTAAAAACTCTACTGTTCAGGGATGCATACAACCTACACTAACCTTTCCTTATACCAGTTCCTCTCCTCCATTGATATCCCCTTGAACCCCCTTAGCATGTGAGCCTAGTAAGAGCCCAACTGTTTACAGATGACCTTAATAAGAGTTGACTACAACAGTATGACTCTCGGCAGGGCCCTCTACCCATTTGATCCCTATAAATGTTACCTTGTATACCGCCTATGTTTATAGCACTGAAGAGTCTGTTGGTGTTCTACAAATAACTGATAATAACAAATTGCTGCAAGCAGCAATAGAGGTGACCAAGTGCATCATCTTTGCAATGACATACAAGCAGCTAAGTCACAATATAAAGCTATAGAGCAAGTTTTTACATTTCTAACATAAGCGATTGGGGAAAAAAACACATGTAAAAAAACAGATGTTACTCTAGGTCACATTATATGGTTATACAGCAAATTTCACAGCTCTAACATAAGCAATTGCAAATAAAACACATTTTCGATGTGAACCTGTTTGCATAAACCAATATGGCTGCCACAGCTTGTGACTAATTCCTTCAACATGAACAACTGCAACTCTAGGTCTCAATACAAGGTTATACAGCAAGTTTCACAGTTCTAACATAAGCGGTTGCAGAGAAAATAGATTTTTGAAATGTTTGCATAAAACAAAATGGCTGCCAGATCATAGGATATAGAGCCTCCATATTATGCACAATAGTTCTCACCATACATGTCAATAAACATGGCAAAAATAAAGCATTTTTGTTAAGTGTTTTTTGTTTTATTATTAATTTCAAAATATCATTAAGCATTTTTCAACAATTCAAAATGGCTGCCAAACCACATGACCTATTAACTTCTCTTGAACAAATCTGAATGTTTTTCATAAGATAACTCTATAAACAAAATTTCAAGTCAGTCCTATAAGTGCTTTCGGAGACGTTTTTTGTAGTTTTTAAAAACAGCGCATAAAAAACTGGCTGCCAAGCTATGCAATGTATGGCTTTCAAATTGCACAAACTAATGCTCAATATAGACCTCTACAATTTGCAGAAATGTCATCAAAATTTACAAATATTTTATTAGTGCGAAGTTTGACCGCAATATTGTCTTTGAGGGTTATGACTATGTGTAATCATGTATCTATTACACTGTAATATTGTGAAATATTGTAAAACTAATGGATAAAGTGCAAATTTACGCAATTAAATGTCGATAAAAAGGTTAATGTCTCACGGCAGCCATGTTGATTATGGAAAAAATCGCAGTTTGAACAAACTTGGTAGAGGACCTTGCAAGGAGCATATGTGAAATAATGCACTTTATTGCACTAAGCGGTTTAAGAGAAGAAGATGTTTAAAGATTTACGCAAAATGCAAGATGGCTGCTACATCATGAGACCAAGGCACTTCTGTTGAGCAATGTCAAATCTAGGTCATAGCAGCACTCAGGCCGGCCTTTGGGTGTGGCATTGAGGCGGCCGCCTTTGGCCCCGTGCTTAGGGGGCCCAACATGCCAGTGCAATAAAAAAATATTATTTTTTTAAAAAAAACTTTTTTGCCGAAAAAGATTTAAAAAAAAAACAAACTTTTTTGGCGCCATTTAAAAAAAAATAATTGGTGCAATATACAGTGTCAGCAGTGGCCAGTGGAGGAGCGGAGTGGCGAGTCGTGAGTGACGGTTGGGTCGGAGGAGGATGAGCAGGCAGGGTGTCGCACTCGGTCGTCCCATCATGAATCATGGTAAGCAGCTGGGGCATCATTTTATTGCTGGGGGCAATTGAAGGGGGCTGGGGCATCATTTTATTGCAGGGGAGATTAATTTTATTGCTGGGGCGCTGGGACATAATTTTATTGTTGGGGGCATCATATTTTTGTTGGGGGCAGGGCATCCTTTTATTGCAGGGGGCATCCTTTTATTGCAGGGGAGATGGGGCATCATTTTCTTGCTGGGGCATCATTTTTGTGCTGGGGGCATCATTTTTTTGCAGGGGGGCATATTTTTATTGCAGGGGGCATCATTTTATTACAGGGTCACTGCAGGGGGCATCATTTATTGCAGTGGGACTGGGGCATCATTTTATTGCCGGGGGGCTGGGGGCTTCATTTTATTGTTGGGTGCATCATTTATTGCAGGGGGCTTGGGGGCATCATGTTTTTGTTGGGGGCATCATTTTATTGCAGGGGCTGGAGGCATCATTTTATTGCAGGGGAGCTGGGACATCATTTTATTGCAGGGGGCATCATTTTATTACAGGGGGGTGGACTGGGCATCATTTTATTGCAGGGGGCTTAATTTTATTGCTGGGAGCATCATTTTATTGCAGTGGGGATGGGGCATCATTTTATTGCAGTGGGGATGGGGCATCATTTTATTGCAGGGGGGCTGGGGGTTTAATTTTATTGCTGGGGTATCATTGCAGTGGGGCTGGGGGAATCATTTATTGCCAGGTGGCTGTGGGCTTCATTTATTGCAGGGGGGCTGGGGGCATCATATTTTTGCTGGGGGCATCATTTTATTGCAGGGGCGTCATTTTGGTGCAGGGGGCATCATTTTATTGCAGGAGGCTGGGGCATCATTTTATTGCAGGGGGGCTTGATTTTATTGCAGGGGGCTGGGGGCAATTGAAGGTGGGGCTGTGGGGCTGGGGCATCATTTTATTGCAGGGTGGATTCATTTTATTGCTGTGAGGCTGGGGACATAATCTTATTGCTGGGGAGATGGGGCATAATTTTATTGCTGGGGGCATTGGTTTTTTGCAGGGGGGCTGGGGGCATATTTTTATTGCAGGGGTATCATTTTATTGCAGGGGGGCTAAATTTTATTGCTGGGGGCATCATTTTATTGCAATGGGGATGGGGCATCATTTTATTGCAGGGGGGCTGGGGGCAATTGAAGGTGGGGCTGTGGGGCTGGGGCATCATTTTATTGCAGGGTGGATTCATTTTATTGCTGTGTGGCTGGGGACATAATCTTATTGCTGGGGAGATGGGGCATAATTTTATTGCTGGGGGCATTGCTTTTTTGCAGCGGGGCTGGGGGCATATTTTTATTGCAGGGGTATCATTTTATTGCAGGGGGGGCTAAATTTTATTGCTGGGGGCATCATTTTATTGCAATGGGGATGGGGCATCATTTTATTGCAGGGGGGCTGGGGTTTAATTTTATTGCTGGGGCATCATTGCAGTGGCTCTGGGGGAATCATTTATTGCTGGGGCATCATATTTTTGTTGGGGGCATCATTTTATTGCAGGGGGCATCATTTTATTGCAGTGGGGCTGAGGCATCATTTTATTGCAGTGGGGCTGGGGCATCATTTTATTGCAAGGGGGCTGGGGGCTTCATTTTATTGCTGGGGGCACCATTTATTTTATTTATTGCGTTTGTGGTTTATGGCTGCCTAACCTTATAACCTATGGGGGGTAGTTATCAAGCCGTCTACTTTTCTGGCTTCGCTGGCCCAATACGCCCGCCTAAGCTCGCCTACCTTCGCCGCCGCGGACCTGAAAAAATACGCCTAAGTTATCAAATAAAGCTGTCAAAAAGCCGCGGGGCGATGAGCAGCGGACTGTGAGAGTTATCACTCATCCGATCTCGCTGCTCTTCAGCTTTTTCCCAGCTTTTTTGCTAGCCTGTCACTAAGCACTCACACTAAACTACACTGTTCTATCCCTATACCGGCACCCCTGGAGCCGCCCGCAACTCAATAAAGTTACTAACCCCTAAACAGCCGCTCCTAGACCCCGCCGCAACTCTTATAAATGTATTAACCCCTAAACCGCCGCTCCCTAAACCCGCCGCAACCTATATTAAATGTATTAACCCCTATCCTGCCCCCCCTACACCGTCGTCACCTATAATAAATTTATTAACCCCTAATCTGCCTCCCCTACACCGTCGCCCCCTATAATAAATTTATTAACCCCTATCCTGCCCCCCACTACGCTGCCGCCACTGTAATAAAATTATTAACCCCTAAACCTAAGTCTAACCCTAACCCTAACGCCCCCCTAACTTAAATATTAATTTAATAAATCTAAATAATATTTCTCTTATTAACTAAGTTAATCCTATTTAAAAATAAATACTTACCTATAAATTAAACCCTAATATAGCTACAATATAAATAATAATTATATTCTAGCTATCTTACGGCTAGATTTGGAGTTTTGTCGGTAACGACCCGAAAAACTAACGCCGGCTTTTTTCTGGCCGCACCATAAAAATAACTCTGGTATTGAGAGACCACATAAAGGCTGAGTTAGGCTCCAAAAAAGGAGCGTAGAGCATTTTTAACGCAGCTTCAACTCTCAATACCAGAGTTGCTTACGGACGCGGCCAGCCTCAAAAACGTGCTCGTGCACGATTCCCCCATAGGAAACAATGGGGCTGTTTGAGCTGAAAAAAAAACAAACACCTGCAAAAAAGCCGCGTTCAGCTCCTAACGCAGCCCCATTGTTTGCTATGCGGTAACCCTTCCTACGTCTGCACTTAACACTCTAACATGTACCCCGAGTCTAAACACCCCTAACCTTACACTTATTAACCTCTAATCTGCCGCCCCCGCTATCGCTGACCCCTGCATATTATTATTAACCCCTAATCTGCCGCTCCGTAAACCGCCGCTACTTACATTATCCTTATGTACCCCTAATCTGCTGCCCTAACATCGCAGACCCCTATATTATATTTATTAACCCCTAATCTGCCCCCCACAACGTCGCCTCCACCTGCCTACACTTATTAACCCCTAATCTGCCGACCGGACCTGAGCGCTACTATAATAAAGTTATTAACCCCTAATCCGCCTCACTAACCCTATCATAAATAGTATTAACCCCTAATCTGCCCTCCCTAACATCGCCGACACCTAACTTCAAACATTAACCCCTAATCTGCCGACTGGAGCTCACCGCTTTTCTAATAAATGTATTAACCCCTAAAGCTAAGTCTAACCCTAACACTAACACCCCCCTAAATTAAATATAATTTAAATCTAACGAAATTAATTAACTCTTATTAAATAAATTATTCCTATTTAAAGCTAAATACTTACCTGTAAAATAAATCCTAATATAGCTACAATATAAATTATAATTATATTATAGCTATTTTAGGATTTATATTTATTTTACAGGTAACTTTGTATTTATTTTAACCAGGTACAATAGCTATTAAATAGTTAAGAACTATTTAATAGCTAAAATAGTTAAAATAATTACAAATTTACCTGTAAAAGAAATCCTAACCTAAGTTACAATTAAACCTAACACTAGACTATCAATAAATTAATTAAATAAACTACCTACAATTATCTACAATTAACCTAACACTACACTATCAATAAATTAATTAAATACAATTGCTACAAATAAATACAATTAAATAAACTAGCTAAAGTACAAAAAATAAAAAAGAACTAAGTTACAAACATAAGAAAAATATTACAACCCCAAGCTTTAGGGGTTAATACATTTATTAGAATAGCGGTGAGCTCCGGTCGGCAGATTAGGGGTTAATAATTGAAGTTAGGTGTCGGCGATGTTAGGGAGGGCAGATTAGGGGTTAATACTATTTATTATAGGGTTAGTGAGGCGGATTAGGGGTTAATAACTTTATTATAGTAGCGCTCAGGTCCGGTCGGCAGATTAGGGGTTAATAAGTGTAGGCAGGTGGAGGCGACGTTGAGGGGGGCAGATTAGGGGTTAATAAATATAATATAGGGGTCGGCGGTTTTAGGGGCAGCAGATTAGGGGTACATAAGGATAACGTAGGTGGCGGCGCTTTGCGGTCGGCAGATTAGGGGTTAATAAGTGTAGGTAGGTGGAGGCGACGTTGTGGGGGGCAGGTTAGGGGTTAATAAATATAATACAGGGGTCGGCGGTGTTAGGGGCAGCAGATTAGGGGTACATAAGGATAACGTAGGTGGCGGTCGGCAGATTAGGGGTTAAAAAAAATTATTCGAGTGATGGGGGGGGACCTCCCATCACTCGGCGATGTGGGGGGACCTCGGTTTAGGGGTACATAGGTAGTTTATGGGTGTTAGTGTACTTTAGAGTACAGTAGTTAAGAGCTTTATTAACCGGCGTTAGCCCAGAAAGCTCTTAACTACTGACTTTTTTCCTGCGGCTGGAGTTTTGTCGTTAGATATCTAACGCTCACTTCAGAAACGACTCTAAATACCGGAGTTAGAAAGATCGCATTGAAAAGATAGGATACGCAATTGACATAAGGGGATCTGCGGTATGGAAAAGTCGCGGATGAAAAGTGAGCGTTAGACCCTATTTTGAGTGACTTCAAATACCGGCGGTAGCCTAAAACCAGCGTTAGGAGCCTCTAACGCTGGTTTTCACGGCTAACGCCAAACTCCAAATCTAGATCTTAGGATTTATTTTTATTTTACAGGTACCTTTCAATTTATTTTAACTAGGTACAATAGCTATTAAATAGTTATTAACTATTTAATAGCTTACCTAGCTAAAATAAACTGAAATTTACCTGTAAAAATAAATCCTAACCTAAGTTACAATTACACCTAACACTACACTATACTTTAATAAATTATTCCTATTTAAAACTAAATACTTACCTGTAAAATAAACACTAAGATAGCTACAATATAATTAATAATTATATTGTAGCTATCTTAGGATTTATATTTATTTTACAGGTAACTTTGTATTTATTTTAGCTAGTTAGAATAGTTATTAAATAGTTATTAACTATTTAATAACTACCTAGCTAAAAGAAATACAAAATTACCTGTAAAATAAATCCTAACCTAAGTTACAATTAAACCTAACACTACACTATCATTAAATTAATTAAATAAACTACCTACAAATAACTACAATTAAATACAATTACATAAACTAACTAAAGTACAAAAAATAAAAAAAGCTACGTTACAAAAAATAAAAAAATAAGTTACCAACATGTTAAAAATATTACAACAATTTTAAGCTACTTACACCTAATCTAAGCCCCCTAATAAAATAACAAACCCCCCCAAAATAAAAAAATGCCCTACCCTATTCTAAATTAAATAAAGTTCAAAGCTCTTTTATCTTACCAGCCCTTAAAAGGGCCATTTGTGGGGGCATGCCCCAAAGAAAACAGCTCTTTTGCCTGTAAAAGAAAAATACAACCCCCCCCAACATTAAAACCCACCACCCACATACCCCTAATCTAACCCAAAACCCCCTTACAAAAACCTAACACTAATCCCCTGAAGATCATCCTACCTTTAGTCGTCTTCACTCAGGCGAGCCACCGATGGAACTGAAGTGGACATCCGGAGCGGAAGAAGTTAATCCTCCAAGCGGCGCTGAAGAAATCTTCCATCCGATGAAGTCATCATCCAGGCGGCGCTGAAGAAAAGTCTTCTATCCGGGCGAAGTCATCTTCCAAGCCGGGTCTTGAATCTTCCTTCCGCCGACGCGGAACCTCCTTCTTCACCGACGGACTACGACGAATGAAGGCTCCTTTAAGGGACGTCATCCAAGATGGCGTCCCCTCAATTCCGATTGGCTGATAGGATTCTATCAGCCAATCGGAATTAAAGTAGGAAAAATCTGATTGTCTGATGGAATCAGCCAATCAGATTCAAGTTCAATCCGATTGGCTGATCCAATCAGCCAATCAGATTGAGCTCGCATTATATTGGCTGATCGGAACAGCCAATAGAATGCAAGCTCAATCTGATTGGCTGATTCCATCAGCCAATCAGATTTTTCCTACCTTAATTCCGATTGGCTGATAGAATCCTATCAGCCAATCGGAATTGAGGGGACGCAATCTTGGATGACGTCCTTTAAAGGAGCCTTCATTCGTCGTAGTCCGTCGGTGAAGAAGGAGGTTCCGCGTCGGCAGAAGGAAGATTCAAGACCCGGCTTGGAAGATGACTTCGCCCGGATAGAAGACTTTTCTTCAGCGCCGCCTGGATGATGACTTCATCGGATGGAAGATTTCTTCAGCGCCGCTTGGAGGATTAACTTCTTCCGCTCCGGATGTCCACTTCGGTTCCATCGGTGGCTCGGCTGAGTGAAGACGACTAAAGGTAGGATGATCTTCAGGGGATTAGTGTTCGGTTTTTGTAAGGGGGGTTTGGGTTAGATTAGGGGTATGTGGGTGGTGGGTTTTAATGTTGGGGGGGTTGTATTTTTCTTTTACAGGCAAAAGAGCTGTTTTCTTTGGGGCATGCCCCCACAAATGGCCCTTTTAAGGGCTGGTAAGGTAAAAGAGCTTTGAACTTTATTTAATTTAGAATAGGGTAGGGCATTTTTTTATTTTGGGGGGGTTTGTTATTTTATTAGGGGGCTTAGATTAGGTGTAAGTAGCTTAAAATTGTTGTAATATTTTTAACATGTTTGTAACTTATTTTTTTATTTTTTGTAACGTAGCTTTTTTTATTTTTTTGTACTTTAGTTAGTTTATGTAATTGTATTTAATTGTAGTTATTTGTAGGTAGTTTATTTAATTAATTTAATGATAGTGTAGTGTTAGGTTTAATTGTAACTTAGGTTAGGATTTATTTTACAGGTAATTTTGTATTTCTTTTAGCTAGGTAGTTATTAAATAGTTAATAACTATTTAATAACTATTCTAACTAGCTAAAATAGATACAAAGTTACCTGTAAAATAAATATAAATCCTAAGATAGCTACAATATAATTATTAATTATATTGTAGCTATCTTAGTGTTTATTTTACAGGTAAGTATTTAGTTTTAAATAGGAATAATTTATTAAAGTATAGTGTAGTGTTAGGTGTAATTGTAACTTAGGTTAGGATTTATTTTACAGGTAAATTTCAGTTTATTTTAGCTAGGTAAGCTATTAAATAGTTAATAACTATTTAATAGCTATTGTACCTAGTTAAAATAAATTGAAAGGTACCTGTAAAATAAAAATAAATCCTAAGATAGCTAGAATATAATTATTATTTATATTGTAACTATATTAGGGTTTATTTTATAGGTAAGTATTTAATTTTAAATAGGATTCATTTAGTTAATAAGAGTTAATTTATTTAGATTTATTTAATTAATATTTAAGTTAGGGGGGCGTAAGGGTTAGGGTTAGACTTAGGTTTAGGGGGTAATAACTTTATTTAGTTGCGGCGGTGTAGGGGGGACAGATTAGTGGTGTTTAGACTCGGGGTACATGTTAGGGTGTTAGGTGTAGACAGCTCCCATAGGAATCAATGGGATGTCTGTCAGCAGTCAACTTGTACTTTCGCTATGGTCAGACTCCCATTGATTCCTATGGGATCCGCCGCCTCCAGGGGTGGCGGTTTGAAAACCAGGTACGCTGGGCCGTAAAAGTGCCGAGCGTACCTGCTAGTTTTTTGATAACTAGCAAAAGTAGTGAGAATGTGCCGCACTTGTGTGCGGAACATCTGGAGTGACGTAAGAATCGATCTGTGTCGGACTGAGTCCGGCGGATCGAAGCTTACGTCACAAAATTCTACTTTTGCCGGTCTCGAGCCTTTGATAACTAAGGCGTATCAGCCTCGCCACAAATACGCTGCGGAATTCCAGCGTATTTGAGGTTGACGGCTTGATAACTAGGCCCCTATGAGTTCAATGTTGCATGAGATGTAGCAGAGCAATAGACTGTACCAGCATACTTGATTTCAAGAGCTTTGCATTAGCAGTTCAGGAGTTAAGGGCAATAGAAAAAATAATAAGAGGTGACATTGATAGCCTAAACAACTGCAACTCTGCAAAAACATATACATTGTAATACTTTTTTTTAGGTCCCCAGTTACAGCCCCTTCCAACACACAAAAAAGCATAACAAATGTCAGGGGTGCCACTGTTAAAAAAACAAACTTTCTGCCCTGCAGTTGCCTTTTTTAGAAGTGGGCCATAAATCATAAGATGATAAAGGATCACAAACAGTTCAGCATATAAGGCTTGCGCAACTGGCTCATAAGGACCAGAGAGAAGTATATCAGTATAAAATGTCCATTTTATTAGGTACAAGTATAAAAGCCCAAACAGGGCACAGCAACACAGATACTTATGGCTGAAACTGCCACTGCCTCCAAGTTCTCACTCATATTGCACTATTTGTCAGGGTCCTATTTAGGGGCATGGGTCTGGAGTTGCAGCTCCAATAGCCCCAACGTTAATCCGGTCCTGTATGCAGCACCGGCACCTCAAGGGAGCCTGCACGTGAGGTGACACCATTGCAGAAGGATTACTCAAGCACCCTCCACACACACCCAGTAACGCCACTGTATCCTAGAATGATATTAATGCAGTTATAAGCATATATATTTTAGCTGGGCAGCAGGGTCAAGGTTTATGTTGCAATGCTATTTCATCAAAGATGTATTTATTATGCAGAAGTCATTGATGGGCTAATATGTGTTGTGTTGACATAATGAGTGCCTGAGGCCTTAATTTGATTAACACCGCAACCATTAATATCTAATGGTGAGTAGAGCTAATTTGCCATGTGAACTAAAAAAAACAAAATTTATGCTTACCTGATAAATGTCTTTCTTTCCGGATATGGTGAGTCCATGACTTGAGTAATTACTGTTGAGATTATCACTCCTGGCCAGCAGGAGGAGGCAAAGAGCACCACAGTTAAACTGCTAAGTATTACTCCCTTACCCACAACCCCCAGTCATTCATCTGAAGGGAAACAGAGATAAAGGAGTAACACAAGGTGCAGAGGTGCCTGAGGTTAGAAAAGAACAACTGTCTTAAAATAAAGGGTGGGGTCGTGGACTCATCATATCCAGAAATAAATACATTTATCAGGTAAGCATACATTTTGTTTTTCTTTCCTAAGATATGGTCCACGGCTTGAGTAATTACTGTTGGGAACCAATACCCAAGCTAGAGGACACGGATAAATAGAGAGGGATAAGACATGTAGTCCTAAACAGAAGGCACCACCGATTGAAGAGCCTTTCTCCCAAAAGAAGCATCAGCCTAGTCAAAAATATAAAATTTGGAAAATTTGGAAAAAGTAGCGAAGGCAAAGTTGCAGCCTTGCAAATTTGTTCCACAGAAGTTTCATTTTTGAAAACCCAAGAAGAGGAATCAGCTCTTGTGGAATGAGCCATAATTCTCTCAGGAGGCTGCTGTCCAGCAGTCTGATAAGCCAAACGAATTATACTTTGTAACCAAAAAGAAAGTGTAGTAGCAGTAGCTACTGACGTTTACGTTTCCCAGAGAAACAGACAAAAAGGGCAGAGGACTGGTGAAAATCCTAAGTGGTCAGTAAGTAGAATTTAAGAGCACGTACAACATCCACATTGTGTAACAAACATTCTTTGGAAGAAGAAGGATTAGGACACAGAGAGGGAACAACAATTTCCTAAATTATATTTCTATTAGAAACAACCTTAGGAAGGAAACCTAACTTAGTATGAAGAACCGCCTTATCGGCAAGAAAAATAAGATAAGGGGAATCACACTGCAGAGCTGAGAGTTCCGAGACTCTTCGAGCAGAAGAGATAGCAACAATAAACAAAACCTTCCAAGATAACAACTTAATGTCTATGGAATGCAACGGCTGAAACGGAGCCAGCTGTAAAACTTTAAGAACAAGGTTAAGGCTCCAAGGAGGAACAACAGATTTAAAGACAGGCCTGATTTTGACCAAGGCCTGACAAAAAGATTGCACATCTGGCACATCCGACAAATGTTTATATAGTAAAACTGATAAAGCAGAAATCTGACCCTTCAGGGTACTGACTGACAATACCTTTTCCAGGCCTTCCTGAAAAAAAGAAAAGATAAGATTCTAGGAATTCTAATTCTACTCCAAGAGTAGCCCTTGGATTCACACCAATAAAGATATTTACGCCATGGGGCCTATTTATCAAAAGCGTCAACTAAAAATATGCTGGAATTCCGCTTCGTAATTGTCACAAGATTGATCCGCCGTAGTTATCAAAGTGTCAAGATCGGCAAATGTTGAAATTTTTGACGTAAAATACGATCCCGCGATCTCAATCCTACACAGATCGATGCAAGTTGAAAATCGTGGTATTCGTGCGAAATAGTGTTCATTTGCCCTCCTAATCGTCACTATTTGAAGCTCTCACAAAGTTATCAAAAATTCTACATTTACGCTTGCGTATTTTCTGACTCAGCATATCTAGTTTTCAATCCACCACCCTTGAGGTCGAGGATGCCATAGAACTCAATGGGAGTCTGAAAACACAGAAAGCTTATGTTCGATGCTGCAAGAGAATGAAGTATATTACATAATAAAAGGAAATTAGAAACTTTATTAAATTTGCATACCCTTTCTAAATTAAACAATATTATTGTTCCACATTTGGTGCACTAGTAGATATAAAAATAAAAATGAAAAATACATTGCTACTAATGGATTATGCTACAAATTTGTCTCTCATTACAAAGTAAGGGGACAATATTTATGCAAATTTGGTAATAGATATAGAGATAAAAATGAAATAAATACACAACATAATATAGCTAACTTCCTTTTTAATTTGTTGGAAAAATCTATATGCACCATGTTTAAGCCATGTAATACAAGTCCCACTCTCCACTTTGCGCCATATTTGACTCAACACTTTTTGCACCAATTATGATGCAAACTCCTACACAACCCACACACTAGTGAATTTTTCCACCACTTTTGATTGGAATATGCATAATCACATGATTTATGACATCTGCCAATCTGATTCAAATATACATTATAAACTATCACTAACGAATAAAATTGCTTGATACTTGTATCATTGATCACTCATCAGAACTTGTAAGTGCCATTTGTTACATTGTGTATTATACTTTGAAAGTATGTATATGTGAAATTAGTATTAAAGATAAACATTGATGCTGACATTAGGACACACAGTGTAATATTTTAGACAAGGATTTCAAAATTCAAATTGATGTTTGATTCAATAGAATCTTATGCTGATAGCTCAAAGGGATAGCCCACCAAACTTTAAACTGTCATGATTCAGATACAGCCAAAATTAAAACCACTTCTTTACTGGCATGCTATTTTCAGTGTATTTCTTCCTTCTCTTGAATTTCTTTTTCAGTAAGAAATGTCATCTCATATGCCAGCCAATTTTATAACACCTGTGTAGGGGTGTTTTTTTAAAAATAGATTGCAATTAGGAGGGGTTAGACAGGTGCTGAGAGAAAACTGGCCCAGCTCTTAAAGGGACAGGAAACCCCAAAATATTCTTTCATGATTTGGATAGAACATACAATTTTAAACAACTTTCCAATTTGCTTCATTCTCTTGTTATCCTTTGCTGAAGGAACATCATTGCACTACTGGCATCTAGTTGAACACATCTATTTAGCCAATCACAAGAGACAAATCTGTGCAGGCACCAATTAGAAGCTAGCTCCCACTAGTGTAGGATATGTGCGTATTCTTTTCCAACAAGGGATACCAAGAGAACAAAGCACATTTGAAAATAGAAGTGAATTTTAAAGTGTTTTAAAATTACATGCTCTATCTGAATCATCCAACTTACATGTTTACTTTCCTATCCCTTTAAAATATCAATTGATTGCAAATAAATACATATGATACTCTGATTACATGTTATATTTGCAATTATTCCTGCTGAGAATAATACATTTACAATATATACATATAGTGGTATAAATAAACAAAGAGATATGACAGACAACGTTGTTTAGAAGAAAAAAGGAACTTAGGGACATGTAAATATGTTTGCAAAAGATTTCTGACATAACACACACACACATATATATATATATATATATATATATATATATATATATACAAGTATGTGCAAGGATATATGTACAAATTCTAGCATTAATAATAATAATAATAATAATACTAATAAAAAATGAATTCTAGAAATACAAATACACATTAATTTATGTGAAAGTAGCATATAACAAATCAATATAAAAAAAACTTTATATGAGATATTGTTTGTTGAGGTATAAATCAATCTATTTCTTGGACATTACCAGTTGAAAAATAAAAGATTAGCTTTAGAGAAATGTGCTTGTTCATGGACAGTAATGAAATGGTATAAATAAAGTTGGGAAAAACCTGAATAACCGCAACATCGATGACTGTTAGTTAACACCAGTCCGATGCTCTTCACATCATACTTGATGCTCGTGTTTTTGATGGCTTTTTAAAAAAAGAAGGAGATCGTATTCAGGTCCATGGCAGCGATGTTTGGCGAGCGTATTGACGCCTGTGAATGCAACATAGTTGATGCTTTGATAAATAGGCCCCCATATATTATGGTAAATCTTTCTAGTTACCAAACATAGACAGAATTAAGCGTTCAATCTCCAAGCAGTCAGCTTCAGAGAAACGAGATTTGGATGAATGAAGGGACCCTGAATCAGGAGGTTCTTCCGCAGAAGTAGTCTCCAAGGTAGGAGAGATGACATCTCCACTAGGTCTGCAAACCAGATCCTGCGAGGCCATGCAGGGGCTATTAGAATTACAGATGCCCTCTCCTGTTTGATACAAGCAATGACTCGTGGAAAAAGAGCTAACGGAGGAAACAAGTATGCCAACCTGAAAACCCAAGGAACCGCCAGAGCATCTATCAGAACGGCCTGAGGATCCCTTGACCTTTAACTGTACCTTGGAAGCTTGGCATTCTGACAGGACGCCATCAGATCTAACTCTGTCACGCCCATTTGAGGACTAAGCTGGAAAACACCTCCCGATGGAGTTCCCACTCCCCGGGATGAAAAGTCTGTCTGTTCAGAAAATATGCTTCTCAGTTGTCTACTCCTGGAATGTGGATGGCAGATAGACAGTAATTGTGGGTCTCTGCCCACTGAAGAATCCAAGTAACCTCCTTCATGGCTAAGGAACTCCGAGTTTCTCCTTGGTGATTGATGTAAGCCACAGAGGTTATGTTGTCTGACTGGAACCTGATAAACTGGGCTGAGGACAACTGAGGCCAAGCCAATAGAGCATTGTAAATCACCCTCAACTCCAAGATGTTGATGGGAAGAGCAGACTTCTGAGCTTTTAACGAGTTCCAGACTGCTCCCCAACCCAGCAGGCTGGCATCCATGGTCATGATCACCCAGGAAGGTCTCCGAAAGCATGTGCCCTGAGACAGATTTTCCTGAGAAATCCACCACAGGAGAGAGTCTCTTGATGACTGATCTAACGCTACTCTCTGAGATAGATCCCCATGGTTGCCATTCCATTGTCTGAGCATGCACAACTGGAGAGCTCTCAAATGGAATTGAGCAAAAGGAATGATGTCCATGGAAGCCACCATCAGACCGATTACCTCCATACATTGAGCCACTGAAGGATAAGCAGTAGCCTGAAGACTGAAGAAAGAGGCAAGAGGCAATGATTTTGTTTTTTCCTGACCTCTGTCAGAAAAATCTTCATCAATAGAGAATCTATTATGGTCCGTAAGAACACTACTCTTGTAGCAGGGGAAAGAGAGCTTTTTTCCAGATTCACATTCCATCCATGGGAAGGAAGAAAAGACAACAATATCTCTGTGTAAGATTTTGCTTGTTGAAAAGATGGCACCTGAACCAATATGTCGTCCAGGTAGGTTGCCACAGCAATTCCACGAGAACAGATCACTGCCAAAAGAGCCCCCAGAACCTTTGAAAAAATTCTGGGAGCTGTGGCTAGTCCAAATAGAAGGGCCATGAATTGGAAATGTTTGCCCAGAAAGGAAAATCTCAGGAATCTGTGATGGTCCCTGTGAATAGGAACATGAAGATACGCATCCTTTAGGTCAAGTGGCCTCTTGTACTAAAGGAAGAATGGAGTGTATAGTCTCCATCTTGGGGGATGGAACTTTGAGAAACTTTTTTAGACACTTCAACTGTTAATGTCCTACAATGGGATGGAAAGTTCCCTCTTTTTTGGGAACCACAAATAGGTTGGAGTAGAACCCAAGACCCTGTTCCTGCACTGGAACTAGAACTATCACTCCCAGGGAGGAAAGATGTAGTATACATTTCAAGAACGCCTCTCTCTTTATCTGGTCTGCAGATAATCTTGAGAGATGGAATCTGCCTCTGGGAGGAAAAGTCTTGAATTCCAATTTGTAACCCTGGGATAATATGTCCACAGTCTAGGGATCTGGGACATCTCGTATCTAGGCTTGAGAGAACTGAGAAAGTCTGCCCCCCACCTGATCCGATCCCGGAT
Organism: Bombina bombina; assembly: GCF_027579735.1. NCBI lineage: Eukaryota > Metazoa > Chordata > Amphibia > Anura > Bombinatoridae > Bombina > Bombina bombina. The sequence goes on from NC_069502.1 coordinate 518,871,084, forward strand.
CGGGGGCAAACCCTTCATGCTGATTTGGAATCAGCTGTGGTTTTCCAAGAAGACTTGGATTGTTCCTGCTTGGAAGAAGAAGGGGAAGGCTTTCCTCTGAAGTTCCAAAAGGAACAAAAATTACTCTGACATCCTTTAGGCCTATTCTTCTTATCTTGGGGTAGAAAAGATCTTTTTCCACCCATAATATCAGAGATAATTTTTGCCAAACCGGGTCCAAACAAGGTTATGCCCTTGTAAGGAAATGCCAGAATCTTGACTTTAGAGGAAGCGTCCGCAGACCAGGATTTCAACCATAAAGCCCTGCGGGATAGGACAGTGAAACTAGAAGTTTTAGCTCCTAGTCTAACAACCTGTAAATTGGCATCTACAATAAAGGAATTTTCCAACTTAAGAGCTTTAATCCTATCTTGAATTCATCCAAGGAATTCTATACTTGAAGATAATCAGACAAGGCCTTGAACCAATAAGATGCCGTACTAGTCATGGTGGCAATACACACTACAGGTTGCCATTGGAGACCTTGATGAACATATATCTTTTTCAAATAAGCCTCCAGCTTCTTGTCCATCGGATCCTTAAAAGAGCAGCTATCCTCAATAGGAATAGTGGTTCTCTTAGCCAGAGTGGAAATGGCCCCTTCAACTTTTGGTACAGTATACCAAGGGTCTTAAATGGAGTCCTCAACAGTAAACATTTTCTTAAAAATGGGAGACGGGGAAACCCCTGGTTTCTCCCATTCCTGTGAGATAATCTCCCTAGCACGGTCCGGCACAGGAAAAACCTCCAAAGTGGAAAGTTCATCAAAGAAACTATTAAGTTTACTAGATTTCTTAGGAGTGACAATGACAGGGGTATCAGAGTCATCTAAAGTAGCTAAAACCTTCTTTAACAATACATGAAGGTGTTCAAGCTTAAATCTGAAGGATACCACCTCAGTCTCAGAAGAAAGAATTATATTGTTCAAATCTGAGATTTCACCCTCAGAAAGTTTGTATCTTCCTCATCAGACTTATGAGAAGGGCAACTTGGGAAGCAGAACTGAGGACAGGCACCTTACTTTCTGAATTTCTAGATTTCCTCTTGCATTTTCCCTGTAATCTGGGAATGGGAGACAATGCCTCAGATACCGCTGAAGAAACCTGGGCAGCAATTTCTTCTTTTAAATAAACTCTACTAGGAGTTATAGAGGAACCCCAGGACACTGCATGTGATGCCATTGAGGCTTGGGACGTAGCAGGAGAAAGCTGAGGTATTATTTTAACAGCATCATCCTGAGAGACATTAGGCTCAAAAATGTTACCTTTATTTTGCAAGGTTTTCTTGACACATGAAGAACAAAATTGCATAGGAGCTGTAATTTGTGCATCTAAACATAATAAGCTTGAATTCATGAGAGCAGGCTCTTGCTCCATATCAGACATGTTGTGAAACAGTAAATAAACTTGTACAGATAAGTTTCAAAGATTTTAATATTCAATTAAAATAAGCCAAGGAAAAAATACACTTAAAATTTTATCACAAATTAGGATCGATCCACAGCTAAAATTATGTGAGAAAAGTTAAGAAAAAACATTTAAAAAACATCAAATAAACTTCTAAAATACCCCTCAGGCAACCCCACACCTCAATTACTGAGGTTCCTTACCGCTACCAATTAAAGGGACAGTACATTGTAAAATTATTTTTCCATAAATGTATTTTAAATGACTTGTTATACCAACTGCAGAGTATAAAATATTTGAGAAATTGCATTTTCGGGTTTATTTGTGTATCTGAAGTAGCTGGTTTTGTGCTTTGAAACCACAGCCTATTACAATGGGTTGAGCTTCAGGTAATATCAGATCTCATTATGTTATCACTTTTATGTACACACACTTGCTTCCTTATCTTATATTTGTCTGGAACACCAAAGCTCAATACATAGAGAGAACAATGGAAACATCATTTTATTACTTAACTATCATGCCCCCCACTGAGGGTGTAATCTCTTCTGCTGGCTGTGTTTATTTAGGCTTGTCAATAGCGTATATGCCAGTATCAAAACTTTCAGTATAGGTTGGGAAACCACAAGCTAAATCAGCTATTTCAAATGCTGAAATATGAGTAAAGGAGCTACTTGCAACCAATTGAATACACTCTAGCAGGTAAAAAGGATCATTGGGAATAATTTAAAGGGGAGAAAGTTTTTGGGTGAACTGTCCCTTTAAGACTGGATCATCCACAAATGGAGAAAAACAACTTTTTCCTCAGAAACGTTATGAAGTAAAGCTGGTCATGTGACCGCAACTGCCAAGCTGAAATTACTGCTGCGACACATAGAGGCACTACTTTCTGGTACACTGTTGCATCTTTTTATTTTAAAGCAAAGGGGAAATGAATAAGCTGCTGAAATAGAACATTTAGCCTTACTTTCAGTTTAAACTTGTATTGTTTTATCAAGTAAAAATGTGTCAGAAAATAAAGCCTAATAAAAACATTTTACCATTTCTTTTTAAAATAATTTTAATGTTAGTCTCACACATGCTACAGTGCCTGTTTCATGCCCCAGTGTAACCCATACAACAGGATTATCTATGTCCAAATAAAAAAGCAGTGTCTTTTAATTTGTTAAGTGCATGGTCTCCCCAACTGAAAGAAAAAGCACTTATCTGCTCCGCTGTCCGGCAGTTACAAGGTATGAGAGGACACAGTTCCTCACAGAGACCTTTGAAAAAGAAAGAACAGAGTAGCCAACTCTGTTTTTTTAAACTAGGGCAGCAATTGTTAGGGAAACGCAGTAAGTACCTCTTTACAAGTTCCTAACTGCTTTAAAGCCACCACTACCCTACTGTAAGGAATGATGTGGAATACAGCTATACCCCAAAACTTGCTTCTAAATAAAATCAAAAATTTTCTTCAGACACCTAAACTTCACATCCTACATGCACCGAAGGCAAAGAGAGTGACTGGGGGTTGTGGTTAAGGGAGTGATACTTAGCAGTTTAACTGTGGTGCTCTTTGCCTCCTCCTGCTGGCCAGGAGCGATATTCCCAACAGTAATTACTCAAGCTGTGGACTCACCATATCTTGGAAAGAAAACAAATATTGCTTAAAATTAAAGGATTAAAAAACTGTGCTTCAAGTTAGGTAAACAAAACACCAACATAGAATTATAATTAGTATAAAAGTAAAACCTATTTACATTTTTTGAAAAACGAAACTTGTAAATAATAATAATAATAATCTTTTTTTTATTGCAAAAATGACGTCACCCAAGGCAGCTCACAGAAAAGGGCTGTCGGACATGCAGTATAATACTTGAATAAATTATCATTGATTTAAATATTAAATTTATGTGAGAACGATCCCCAATGCACGCACACTATTGTACCTGAAGGCTTTTGCCAGGTCTTCGGAAGGACATAGTGCACATGCATAGAAAGCATGCTGTCGCCGGCTTTCTTTCAATTCAGGGCCTGATCTGTGTATTGGGAAGAACTGTTTGCTAATTTCCAGGGGGTAGATACATTGTTAGCTGAATAAAACTGCTATAAATCAATATTTTTTTCATTAATGAGTACTATTTGTTTTACTAGGGGATGATCCGTACATGACTATTATATGCTCGCTGCTCCTCTTCCCTGCTGTGGTTGCAACTTGGAATCCACTCTGGTCACATGATCGGGTGTAGGGATGTAGCAGATGACTTTGCTCCATTAATGCACCTGCATGTCAAAACTATATTCAAAATTTGCATGCAATACTTATAGCAAGCTACCTAGAAGCTCCATTAGAGAGGGCACCCAGGTTTCCCACCGTAAATGGACTATGCCAATTAGTCCCACTGTGGGTTGGGAAAGCGGCTGGATTATAACAGAAGATTGTTGAGAACAGAAAGTAATAGTTATACAGGAAGGTATTTTAGCTATTTCTCATCTTATATTGAAGTATGCATCTCTGCAAAAATGTTTTGCCCTTTATAGCCCTTTAAACAAACTTTCTCAACAGTCAAATACATGCAATTTGTGTAGAATCTTACATTGGAAAATACCCAGGAAAAAAAATGAATAGAAAAACTATATTGAACACTCTTATGTACCAGTGAAGAAATTCATTTATTATTAGGGACAACTATTAAAGTATGTCCAAAATGTATTTATACAAAAATGTAATGTAAAGCAGATCTTCTGTCTTGCCTTTAGTTTAGTTAACAATGCAACCATCAACAGTCAGTAATTATACTATAAAGTGATTTACTTTCAAAATATTTTACATTTGTTTACAGTTTTATCAAAAAATTCAATAAATGGGTATTGACTAATTTAATCACTCAAAGTCACTGAAGCAGTTAATTATGAAATGAGCAGGATGGGAACTGTTTCCAGATCAACAGGTTAATCACTAATATTAAAACATTTCCGAATCATGCTCTTTAAGGAGATGTAAATTTGTTAGGCAAGCATTTGAAGGGGCATGAAAATAACCTTAGAATCTATAATGTGTGAGCAGAATAAGTCATTTTTCATTTTTGAAAGGAAAAAAGAAAATTGTATTGTATTTCTACATAAAATGTAATCTATATTTATTATGTTCCTAAACCCAACTACCAAAATAAGTAAATAATTAACCCCTTAAGCACAAATGGGGTATATTTATCATAGTGCGAGCGTATATGATACAATGTAGCGTATCATGTATGGTGCAGATCAATAAATTCCGACAGCATACGCTCTCGGCATTTATCCTTGCACCAGCAGTTCTTGTGAACTGCTGGTGCAATGCCGCTCCCTGCAGATTCGCGGCTAGCAGAGGGTGTAAATCAACCCAATCGTATTTGATCGGGTTGATTTCTGTCCGCAGCCTCAGAGCAGGCGGACAAGTTATGGAGAAGCGGTCTTTAGACTGCTGCTTCATAACTTCTGTTTCCGGCGAGCCTTCAACAAGGGGCATCAAGCTCCATACGGCCCCTATGTATGTAGTGCATTTGACAACCATGTCATCATTCAGGTGGCACTTATGGAGCTTATTGCAGCTCCCCTGCATTTACCCCCATATTTCTCATGGTCAAGTGGTCCAACATCACCAAAAGAATCTGCAGATGCTGGTGAAATCACCATGCATGTGTGTAGTGCCATAACCAAGTTCTGGAAACCCAGAAGTGGCAACAGATATAGACAGCCAATACACCTGAAGAAACAGTTGTTGTTAACCGTGAAATGATGTGTTACTTTGTTTTTGATAAAGTCTTTTTAATCCTTATTAGACTTGCCACGGACTTTTATATTACAGAGTCACAACCACAAAAGCTTAAGCATTGTGACTGTCATATATAAGTTTTGACACACACTGATATTTGCCCGATTTGGGGTATTTGAGAGTTCTACACTGGTTGACACAGTGCAAGCTGAACATGGAATACAGAGGAGTCGTGAGGCTACAAGGAGTAATTTGCTGAGTGACTGTAAGAGCCCAGAAGGCATTTGTAGCACTTATCAAGTGCCTTCCATCTTGTAAGTACGGGTCATTGGAGTGGGGGTTTAACTGACACCATTGATCCTGCACTATTGTGGCGCCTTCTTATTATCCCTTCTTTTGATACTGCAGAATCATATACCAACTACCTTTAGAAGAAGCAGCTGGCCACAGACCCGCTCCCCACCAGAAGTGTGACATAATCGTTATTCCCTATTTACATTTTGGGACACTACTAGTGTGTTGGAGTGGAGACATACATCGAACTGATAAGTGACTTTTTGCACGAGCAGCGTTTTGCATACACATGATTGATTTGATGATATTTAGATTGATATTTGCATGTGTCTAGCAGAGAGTAACACTATCATACTCATTTATTGAGCTAGATTTGACACATTTGTTGTTGCACATTTAAGTTATATTTGTATATATTTGTGTGATTGTCTAATAGTAGCACACATATAACGAGTAGGCGCATCCAATTCTCTTTATTTGTACATTGAGCTATAGACAGCTGAAGGGCTTTGGTTGGGGGTTATTATTACAACCCCTCAATCTAAACTTCATAAAGCCTTAGAAATGTCCAGTCGCCTGCTCTTTCAGAAAGTGTGTGTTTTGGAGGTATACAGTATAAGAACATTTTTTAAAAATAAAGTTTAAAACATAGATTTTTTTAATGGGGGAGGGCTTTAGGCAATTATAACAACTCATAAAATGCCTAGAGACCCTCAAAACACCTTGATTTAATGCCCAGAAGCCCCTTTATAAAATCAAGCCCCTATATACGTTTTATTATCCAAGTGATTACTGTGTTAATTGTTCACAACCTGGTTTATTACATTTTTAATTAAAAAATACATTTTTGTTGTTATTGCAGGTTTCGTACTTGTCATAATATATGCATAAAATAATGGTACAGTTTGAATATTTAACATGTGTGGCTTTTCTGAAAAATGGCCTACAGTAGGGCTCTAAAAACTGCAAAAAGCTCAGCACAGGGTGGGCATATCTTAGCAGTTAAAGGGTTAACCTGGAGTATTCACTTGTAAATTTTGAATCTATGGGGAGTTAACCTTGCTGTTTCTCATGAGAGCACCTGTGCCTTTCAGTTTAGTACTGTTACTTTGTAGACTCCTACCCTAGTTTTTCCTAGCAGTGTGAGCTCATTTAGCATTTTGCCATGACTGATTCTGTCTCTGCAGTTCCACCACTCTTACGTTTGTTTTTTTATCACAGGAAGACAGTGATGCTCTGTTCATGTCTCCCAACATGCTGATGTTGAGGTGGCAGAGTGGGTGAGCCTGCCCTGCTAGGGCTCAAAAGCAGCATCTGCTGTTTTGTACATTAAGCCCAATTTATCTTTAGCCAACTATGAGATAATGTTTTCAATTATATATACCTGAATATTTATTTAAGGTCAACTCACCATGAGGTTGCAAGAGTAAAGTTGCTTGAACTGAGAGGAAAATGAAGTACTGTCTGTGCCTGCACATGACAGAGACACACTCACTTGCTAGTTCTAGAACAAGCATCCTATAATGAATAGTTGTTTAGATGGAAATCTTTTAGGTATCTTCATATTTACACAGAGATTTTCTGGTTTTACTATTTATAGGTATGTGTTTGAATAAAATTAACATTTAGAGCATTTATTTGCAGAAAATGACAACTTGTTGAAATAACAAAAAAGATGCAGTATTTTCAGACCTTAAATAATGCAAAGAAAACATGTTAATATTCAATTTTAGAAAAACACAACACTAATGTTTTAACTCAGTAATCAATATTTGGTGGAATAACCCTGATTTTCAACCACAGCCTTCATGCGTCTTGGCATGCTCTCTCTTGGAACAAAAATTTAAGCAGCTCGGCTTTTATGATGACTTGGTACCATTTGTCTTGCTCTTATTCACATTTCTGAGGTTTTCAAAGGGGTTCAGGTCTGGAGATTGCGCTGGCCATGACAGGGTCTTGATTGGTCTGGCTGTGTGGAGCATTGTCCTGCTGGAGAAAACAATCCTCTGGGTTGGGGAACATTGTCAGAGCAGAAGGAAGCAAGTTTTCTTCTAGGATAACTTTGTATGTGGCTTCATGTATCCTTCACAAAGATAAATCTGCCGGATTCTAACCTTGCTGAAGCACCCCCAGATCATCACCGATCCTCCACCAAATTTCAAAGTGGGTGCGAGACACTGTGACTTATAGGCCTCTCCTGGTCTCTGTTTAAGGATCAGATGACCAGGTGTTGGGCAAAGCTGAAAATTGGACTCATCAGAGATGATCTGGAATCGGGCAGATATACTCAACATATAACTATAAATAATAAAACCAGAGAAACTGATAATTTTGCAGTGGTCTCTTTTTTCCAGGTATTCTGGATATACAGTTTGTGTGTGTATATATATATATATATATATATATATATATATATATATATTTTATTTATATATATATATATATATATATATATATATATATATATACACACACATACATGTGAATATATATATATATATATATATATATATATATATATATATATATATATATATATATATACAGTTGGCCCTCGTTTTACAACGGTTCAATTTACACCATTTCAGAATAGCAACCTTTTTTTTCCAGTCATGTGATTGCTATTGAAAATCATTGAGAAGCAGTGCATTTAATAAAATAGCCAGTAGGTGGCGCTGTCCGCTTGTGTTGCAGCAAAGCCAAGCAATCTGAAATTTAACAGTTTAACCAGACCTGAGCTATAGAGCAGATTTCAAAGGAACAAGATCTTCCTGTCTATAAATCAGTCCAGATTGGAATACATAGAAAGAACTGTTTGCAGAAAAATGCAAGTGAAGTCCGTGTTGTGTGATTATTTTATTAGGTTTATGATGCTCTTTAGCAAATGATTTTGTTCATTTAACTTAGTTTAATTATATATTCTGTGTTGTGTGATTATTTTATTAGGTTTATAATGCTGTTTAGCATTTAAAGTCTTCATTTCAAAGCTTTAAAAATAATGTATTAGGTGTTACTTATGACAATTTTGAGAGAGACCTGGAACCTATCTTCCTCACTTCCCATTGACTTACATTATAAACTGGGTTTCAGTTTACAACGGTTTCGATTTACAACCATTCCTTCTGGAACCTAACCCCGGAGTAAACTGAGGGCTACCTGTATATATATATATACATTTCATGTAGTTTACCATATAGGTATCATGTCCTTATAAATTTAAAGCCAGGATGATGAGAGGCATAGTAAGAGTGGCTAGTAGAGGATTTGAGACAGCTTAGGGGATGTACTGGGAAGCACAGTGGTGTAATTTTTAGATTGCTCCTAGTTTTGCTTTCTAAATCCTGGTCATAAATGTTGTAGGGGAAGTGATAAGAAAAATAGGATCACAGCCCCCAGCCCCAAACTGTAATAGAACATCAAATTATGGGACAGGAGGGAAATATGCCTAGGCTTGTTGCACTGCTCATTTCTGTTATCACTCAAGCACCCTAGCAATACTACTACCTCTCAGAGTATTAGATATCTAAACATAATAATTCGGTCTCTTTCTCTCTCTCTTTCTCTCTCTTACTCTAAGCCCAATGCATATCCTTAGGAAAATAAGTGCTACAAGCTTAAATAGCACACATATTTCTAAAGATTGATACTATATCCTGGATTCACAGATAGATTGGGACGGAAACATAGTATTTGCCTTTTTTCATATTGTTAGTGGGAAGAGATGATGAAGTGGAGAGTACATAATAAAAACTGGAAGACAACATTATGATCCCATGGGTTAAACAAAGTGCTGCATTTTAGTTATATGTCAGTTTGTCATTAGTTTAATAGTTAGTGCTTCCGTGTATAGTATAGGGAGTGTAGAATGCATTATCTCCCTTTATCTGCATTGGAAGGGTATATAGATATTGCTATAAATAATAGGCTCAATAGTAACCATGACAGTAATATAGAGACTAAAATACACAAATACATAATTTGTGATTATTGCAGAGTCTGGAAAAAAATGTCAGTGAGAATATAGAAATTCAGGTCATGATGGGAAATAAAAAAAAAAACATAAAATACTGGAGCACTCTGGACTTACTTGGATTTAGTTCAGCATTGTACCAGGAGTAGCAAATAATAAATAAATGACCACCATAAAACCTAAGAAGACAAATTCACTGTGTCTTATACAGATTCCAATAATATCCAGTGTGCAGATTTCTCAGATGTTAGTAACTCATTGATAGCAGTGCATGCAATGGAGCTCTGAGACCAATCTATAATCTCATGCAACGGGAACCAAACATTTATAAAGGATAAGCCCACATAAATACAACTAAAATACAAAAACTCAATCCTTTATTTGTTCACTTAAAAACAACAATTCAAGGGAGTGACAAAACAACTCTTCTTCCACAAGATTTTGCAATGTTTCTGTGGGAGTTTGTGCCAATTCAGCCAAAAGATCATTTGCAGGGTTAGGCACTGATGTTGGACAACGAGGTTTGGCTTGCATAATGTTTTCTAATTCATTCCATGAGGTTAAGATCAGGAGACCTATTTATCAAGCTGTCAACTTAATTGCATTCGATGGCACCAATACGCTCGCCTAAGATCGCCTAACATCGCTGCGGCAGACCTGAATACGCTCTCCAAAGTTACCAAAAAAGCTGTCAAAAAGCAGCGCACCAACTACAGGGCGATGAGCAGCAGACTGTTGTTAACTAACAGTCATCGATCTCACTGCTCTTCGGCTTTTTCCCAGCTTTATTGGTATACTGTCACCAAACACCCACACTATACTACACTGTTTTACCCCTATCCGGCTCACGGACCCTGCCGCAACTAAATAAAGTTATTAAACCCTAAACCGCCCCTCCCAGAGCCCACTGCCACTCTAATAAACATATTAACCCCTATCCTGACGCTCCCGGAGCTTACTGCCACCTACATTATGTTATTAACCTCTTAAGGACATATGACGGAATTTTTCCGTCATAAAACAATTGAGCAAACTGAAAGCTGTGTCCTTAAAGGGTTAAACCCTAATCTGTCCCCCCCTACACTGCCACCATCTACATTATGTTATTAACCCCTAATCTGCCCCCCTACATCACCGCAACCTACATTATGTTATTAACCCCTAATCTGCCCCCCCTACACCGCCGCCACCTACATTATGTTATTAACCCCTAATCTGCCCCCCCACACCGCCGCCACCTACATTATGTTATTAACCTCTAATCGGCCCCCCTACACTGCCGCCTCCTACATTATGTTATTAACCCCTAATCTGCCCCCCTTACACTGCCGCCACCTACATTATGTTATTAACCCCTAATCTGCCCCCCTACACTGCCGCCACCTACATTATGTTATTAACCCCTAATCTGCCCCCCCGACACCTACATTATACTTATTAACTCCTAATCTGCCGTCCCCAACGTCACCACCACTATATTAAATTTATTAACCCCTAAACCTAAGTCTAACCCTAACACCCCTAACTTAAATCCTATCATTACCTAAATTATTCCTATTTAAAACTAAATACTTACCTATACTTACCTATAATATAAACCCTAAGATAGCTACAATATAACTAATAGTTACATTGTAGCTAGCTTAGGGTTTATTTTTATTTTACAGGCAAGTTTGTATTTATTTTAACTAGGTAGAATAGTTACTAAATAGTTATTAACTATTTAATAACTACCTAGCTAAAATAAATACAAAAGTACCTGTAAAATAAAACCTTACCTAAGTTACACTAACACCTAACACTACACTACAATTAAATAAATTATATAAATTAAATAAAATTATCTAAAGTACAAAAAACCCACCCACTAAATTACAGAAAATAAAAAACAAATTATCAGATCTTTAAACTAATTACACCTAATCTAATAGCCCTATCAAAATAAAAAAGCCCCCCCCAAAATAAACAAAACCCCTAGCCTAAACTAAACTACCAATAGCCCTTAAAAGGGCCTTTTGCTGGGCATTGCCCAAAAGTAATCAGCTCTTTTACCTGTAAAAAAATACAAACAACCCCCAACAGTAAAACCCACCACCCACACAACCAACCCCCCCAAAAAAAACTAACTAAAAAAACCTAAGCTCCCCATTGCCCTAAAAATGGCAATTGGATGGGCATTGCCCTTAAAATGGCAGTTAGCTCTTTTGTGGACCAAAGCCCTAACCTAAAAATAAAACCCACCCAATACACCCTTAAAAAAACCTAACACTAACCCCCTGAAGATCGACTTACTGGGAGACGTCTTCATCCAAGCCGGGCGAAGTGATCCTCTAGAAGGGCAGAAGTCTTCATTCAAGCCGGGCAGAAGTGGTCCTCCAGAAGGGCAGAAGTCTTCATCCAAGCCGGGCAGAAGTGGTCCTCCAGATGGCAGAAGTCTTCATCAAGACGGCATCTTCTATCTTCATCCATCCGGAGCGGGTCCATCTTCAAGACATCCAATGCGGAACATCCTCTTCTGCCGACGACTACCCGACGAATGAAGGTTCCTTTAAGTGATGTCACCCAAGATGGCGTCCCCTTAGATTCTGATTGGCTGATAGAATCAGACAATCGGAATTAAGGTAGAAAAAATCCTATTGGCTGATGCAATCAGCCAATAAAATTGAACTTCAATCCTATTGGTTGATACAATCAGCCAACAGGATTGAACTTCAATCCTATTGGCTGAATCGGAATTAAGGTAGAAAAAATCCTATTGGCTGATGCAATCAGCCAATAGGATTGAAGTTCAATCCTGTTGGCTGATTGTATCAACTAATAGGATTGAAGTTCAATCCTATTGGCTGATTGCATCAGCCAATATGATTTTTTCTACCTTAATTCCGATTGTCTGATTCTATCAGCCAATCGGAATCTAAGGGATGCCATCTTGGGTGACATCACTTAAAGGAACCTTCATTCATCGGGTAGTCGTCGGCAGAAGAGGATGCTCCGATGTCTTGATGATGGACCTGCTCCACGCCAGATGGATGAAGATAGAAGATGCTGTCTGGGTGAAGACTTCTGCCGTCTGGAGGACCACTTCTGCCCAGCTTGGATGAAGACTTCTGCCCTTCTGGAGGACCACTTCGCCCGGCTTGGATGAAGACGTCTTAGGTTTTAGTTAGGGTTTTTTTTTTGGGGGGGGGGGTTGGTTGTGTGGGTGGTGGGTTTTACTGTTGGGGGGGTTGTTTGTATTTTTTTTCCAGGTAAAAGAGCTGATTAATTTTGGGCAAGGGCTATTGGTAGTTTAGTTTAGGCTAGGGGTTTTGTTTATTTTGGGGGGCTTTTTTATTTTGATAGGGATATATATTAGGTGAAATTAGTTTAAAGATCTGATAATTTGTTTTTTATTTTCTGTAATTTAGTGGGGGGGTTGTACTTTAGATAATTGTATTTAATTTATGTAATTTATTTAATTGCAGTGTAGTGTTAGGTGTTAGTGTAACTTAGGTTAGGCTTTATTTTACAGGTACTTAAGTGGTCTGCACAGAGCCAAAGGCCTCTATTTATCAAGCCGTCAACCACAAATACGCTGGAATTCCTCAGCGTAATTGTGGAGAGCTTGATTCCCCTTATTTATCAAAGCCTACAGACCAGCAAAAGTAGAATTTTGTGATGTAACATACGATCCGCCGGTCTCAGTCCGACACAGATTAATGCTTATGTCACTACAGATGTTCCGAATGCAAATTCGGCACCATCTGACTACTTTTGCTAGTTAGCAAATTTCTACCAGGTACGCTCGGTACTATTCTGGCCCAGCGTACCTGGTACGCTGGGCACCATCTGACTACTTTTGCTAGTTATCAAATTTCTACCAGGTACGCTCGGCACTATTCCGGCCCAGCGTACCTGGTACGCTGGGCACCATCTGACTAATTTTGCTAGTTATCAAATTTCTACTAGGTACGCTCGGCACTATTCTGGCCCAGCGTACCTGGTTTTCAATCCGCCGCCCTGGAGGCGGCGGGTTCCATAGGAATCAATGGGAGTCTGAAAGCAGCGAAAACTCATGTTCGCTACTGCCCGATATACCATTGATTCCTATGGGAGAATAAAAGTTATAACACTAACACCCTAACATGTACACCGAGTCTAAACACCCCTAATCTGCCGCCCCCTACACCACCGCAACCTACATTATACTTATTAACCACTAATCTGCCCCCCCCCCCCGACACTGCCGCCACCTACATTATACTTATTAACCGGAATAGAATTCTATTAGCCAATCGGAATCTAAGGGATGCCATCTTGGATGACGTCACTTAAAGGAACCTTCATTCATTGTGTAGTCGTCGGCAGAAGAGGATGCTCCGCATCGGATGCCGTCTGGAGGACCACTTCTGCCCAGCTTGGATGAAGACTTCTGCCCGTCTAGAGGAAAACTTCTGCCCAGCTTGGATGAAGACTTCTTCCCATCTGTAGGACCACTTCTGCCCGGCTTGGATGAAGACTTCTGCCCGTCTGGAGGACCACTTCACCCAGCTTGGATGAAGACGTCTCCCGGTAAGTCAATCTTCAGGGGGTTAGTGTTAGGTTTTTTTAAGGGTGTATTGGGTGGGTTTTATTTAAAGGTTAGGGCTTTGGTCCACAAAAGAGCTAACTGCCTTTTAAGGGCAATGCCCATCTAAATGCCCTTTTGAGGGCAATGGGGAGCTTAGGTTTTTTTAGTTAGTTTTTTTGCGGTGTTTGGTTGTGTGGGTGGTGGGTTTTTCTGTTGGGGGGGTTGTTTGTATTTTATTTCCAGGTAAAAGAGCTGATTACTTTGGGGCAATGCTCCGCAAAAGGCCCTTTTAAGGGCTATTGGTAGTTTAGTTTAGGCTAGGGGTTTTGTTTATTTTTGGGGGGGCTTTTTTATTTTGATAGGGCTATTAGATTAGGTGTATTTAGTTTAAAGATTTGATAAAAATGTTTTATAATTTAACTGTAAATTAGTGTTTTGTTTTTTTGTATTTAATTGTATTTAATTTATGAAATTTATTTAATTGTAGTGTAGTGTTAGGTGTTATTGTAACTTAGGTTAGGTTTTACTTTACAGGTACTTTTGTATTTATTTTAGGTAGTTATTAAATAGTTAATAACTATTTAGTAACTATTCTATAGTACCTAGTTAAAATAAATACAAACTTGCCTGTAAAACAAAAATAAACCCTAAGCTAGCTACAATGTAACTATTAGTTATATTGTAGCTAGCTTAGGGTTTATTTTACATGTAAGTATTTAGTTTTAAATAGGAATAATTTAGGTAATGATAGGAATTTTATTTATATTTATTTAAATTAGATTTAAGTTAGGGGTGTTAGGGTTAGACTTAGGTTTATGGGTTAATAAATTTAATATAGTGGCGGCGACGTTGGGGACGGCAGATTAGGGGTTAATAAGTATAATGTTCGTGGCGGCAGTGTTGGGGGGGCAGATTAGGGGTTAATAAGTATAATGTAGGTGGCGATGGTGTAGGGGGCGGCAGATTAGGGGTGTTTAGACTCGGGGTACATGTTAGGGTGTTAGGTGTAAACATAACTTTTATTCTCCCATAGGAATCAATGGGATATCGGGCAGTAGCGAACATGGGCTTTCGCTGCTTTCAGACTCCCATTGATTCCTATGGAATCCACCGCCTCCAGGGCGGCGGATTGAAAACCAGGTACGCTGGGCCGGAATAGTGCCGAACGTAACTAGTAGAAATTTGATAACTAGCAAAAGTAGTCAGATGGTGCCCAGCGTACCAGGTACGCTGGGCCGGAATAGTGCCGAGCGTACCTAGTAGAAATTTGATAACTAGCAAAAGTAGTCAGATGGTACAGAATTTGCATTCGGAACATCTGTAGTGACGTAAGCATCGATCTGTGTCGGACTGAGACCGGCGGATCGTATGTTACGTCACAGATTTCTACTTTTGCCGGTCTGTAGGCTTTGATAAATAAGGGGAATCAAGCTCTCCACAATTACGCTTCTGAATTCCAGCGTATTTGTGGTTGACGGCTTGATGAATAGAGGCCCTTGGCTCTGTGCAGACCACGTAAGTTTCTCTACACCAAAACTCATCAAACCATGTCTTCATGGACCTCTCTTTGTGCACAGGCTTGCTGGAACAGGAAACTGTTGTCTCAATGTTGGAAATACCCAATTGTTTAAAATGTCTTTCTATTCTGTACCATTAAGATGTCACTGGAACTAAGTGGCCTAGCCCAAATCCTGAAAAAAAAGCTCCACACCAGTACCCATCCTCCACCAAACTTTACAGTAAGCACTATGCATTGTGGTAGGTAGCGTTACTTTTGCATAATAATTTTTTTTCTAACAAAATTCACCATCAAAGGCTTTGGAAACTTTGTACATAAATCATTTAATAAATCCCTAAACATTTTAAAAATGTTTTAAAATCAGCCCTGTTATTTTGTTAGTACAGTTTCCAAGAATTCGCAAATCAGGGATACACTCTGCAAAAAACCTAGTGGAATCCATGTTCCTTGTCTACTTTGCTGGGGTCAGTTAGGGACAAATGCAAATTAAATTGTGCTCTAAACTAACCAGTAACTGTTTAGAGTTTTGTAGGCTCAGTTTAATGTCTCTATACCTAAAGGGACATAAAAATGCAAAGATAAAATGCTTTTATGTGTTATAAACAATACAGGGAACTAGCTGAACTTATCTGGTGAGCCCAGGGTGAGAGATATAAGCGTGTAGCCATCAATCACCAGCTAAATTCCATCAGTGTATTGCTGCTCCTCAACCTACCTAGGTATGCTTTTTAAGCTAAATATACCAGGAAAACTATGTCAATTTAGTAATAGAAGTGAAAAGTCTTTTAAAATGGCATAATCTATAATAAATGTAAAGGAAAGTCCAATGTAAACATTCATGATTCAGCGCATGCAGTTTTAAACAACTTTCCAATTTACTTATTATGTAATGTGCTTTGTTCTCTTGTTATCCTTTGTTAAAGAGTAAACCTATGTAGGCTGATAGAAGCTTAGGATTGTGCAGTGCTTGCAAATGTGTATAAACTTGTTATATACATTGTTGCAACACTGCGGGGCAAATGGCTAAATACATACTCCTAAGCTTCTTTAAGCTTACCTAGGTTTACTCTTTAACAAAGAATCACAAGAGAACTAAGCATTAAAGATTATAGGCCAGATTACAAGTGGATTGCTATTTAACGTTGCGCTAACCCGACATGCATAAAAAGCCGACGTTAGAATATGCGATTACGTATTCTCCCATAGAAGTCAATGGAGTAAAGAAACATCCTGCTCCCGCGCAAACCCGATCCCATATTCTCAAGTGCGCTAACCCAACATGAAAATATGAAAATTTCATATTTCAATGTTCTTCACATAGAAGAATATATATATATATATATATATATATATATATATATATATATATATATATATATATATATATATATATATATATATATATATATTAAAAGGTAAAAATATTCTTAAGCAATTCCTATCCAGCACTAACCAATCCCTATAAATTTAGTGGATATACTCCCTGAACAGTGACAAGTCCCCCTATAGCTAAATAATAATATTAATAAACCAATGCTAAATAGCATCCAAACACTACACGAAAAGGAGCAAACAGCTTAAGCATAAAATACAGTGTTTATTGGCGTTCACAAAATGCCATAAGTAAACAATATTATTGGAATGACTCAAAACTCCTATCATAGTGCACTCCTATCATAGTGCACTATGATCATGCAATCCCCTCTAATGTAATACATGCAAATAATACCAAAAATTTGCAAATTATACATCGAATTCCCTAAGAAAATAAATAAACATCTGTTATTTCACAGATCATAATTCAAATTATGAATTATGATCTGTGAAATAACAGATGTTTATTTATTTTCAATGTATAATTTATTATTCAATGTATAATTTGCAAATTAAGGGACGCCATCTTGGATGACGTCACTTAAAGGAACCTTCATTCGTCGGGTAGTCGTCCGCCAGGAAGGATGCTCCGCTTTGGATGTCTTGAAGATGGAGCCGCTCCGTGCCGGATGGATGAAGATAGAAGATGCCGTCTGGATGAAGACTTCTGCCCGTCTGGAGGACCTCTTCTGCCCAGCTTGGATGAAGACTTCTGCCCGTCTGGAGGACCACTTCGCCCGGCTTCGTTGAGGACTTTGGCCCGGTTGGGTGAAGACTTCTCAAGGTAGGGTGATCTTCAAGGGGTTAGTGTTAGTTTTTTTTAAGGGGGTATTGGGTGGGTTTTAGAGTAGGGTTGGGTGTGTGGGTGGTGGGTTTTAATGTTGGGGGGTATTGTACTTTTTTTTACAGGCAAAAGAGCTGATTAATTTGGGGCAATGCCCCGCAAAAGGCCCTTTTAAGGGCTATTTGTAATTTAGTATAGGGTTGGGCTTTTTATTATTTTGGGTCATTTTTTATTTTATTAGGGGGATTAGAGTAGGTGTAATTAGTTTAAAAATCTTGTAATTATTTTATTATTTTCTGTAATTTAGTGGGGGTTTTTTTTTGTACTTTAGTTATTAAATAATTAATAACTATTTAATAACTATTGTACCTAGTTAAAATAAATACAAACTTGCCTGTAAAATAAAAATAAATCTTAAGATAGCTACAATGTAACTATTAGTTATATTGTAGCTATCGTAGGGTTTATTTTATAGGTAAGTATTTAGTTTTAAATAGGAAGAAATTATTTAGATTTATTCAAATTATATTTAAGTTAGGGGGTGTAAGGGTTAGGGTTAGAGTTAGGTTTAGGGGTTAATAAATTTAATATAGTGGCGGCGGTGTAGGGGGGGCAGATTAGGGGTTAAAATATATCATGTAGGTGGCGTCGGTGTAGGGGGGCAGAATAGGGGTTAATAAATATAATGTAGGTGGTGGTGGGCTCCAGGAGTGGCGGTTTAGGGGTTAAACACTTTATTTTGTTGCGGTGGGCTCTGGGAGCGGCGGTTTAGGGGTTAAACACTATATTTAGTTGCAGCGGTGTAGGGGGGCAGAGATTAGGGGTGTTTAGACTCGGGATACATGTTAGGGTGTTAGGTGTAAACTTATAATTTATTCTCCCATTGGAATCAATGGAATATCGGGCAGCAGCAAACATGAGCTTTCGCTGCTTTTCAGACTACCAGGTACGCTGGGCTGGAATAGTGCCGAACTTGCATTCGGAACATCTGGAGTGACGTAATCATCGATCTGTGTCGGACTGAGTCCGGCGGATCGTATGTTACGTCACTAAATTCTACTTTTGCCGGTCTGTAGGGTTTGATAACTAAGGCGAATCAGGCTCACCACAAATACGCTGCGGAATTCCAGCGTATTTGCGGTTGACAGCTTGATAAATAGATGCCAAATTGTGCAGTTGGCCCAAAATATCAATGCATGTACAAAAACAATATTTATCAATCACAAGACTCTCACCTTGTTTTACCTCATCTTTTTAAGGTATTTAAACATCCTATGGGGTGGAGATAATTATATATAGGTATAGATATTAGATATATACAGATATATAAAGGAATATCTATTTATAAATACATTGAACATATTCTAAGAATGTGAAATATTTACAGTAAAAACATAGTTAAAACCTTCTTTAAATATGAATATTGCATATATATGATTTTTCATGTTTTCATCTACATGTTTGCAAAGGGCACCAATGCACACCACACACACATACTGTATATATATATATACCGGTATATATATATATATATATATATATATATATATATATATATATATGCATATATGTCTGTAAATACAGAGCTACACCTATAAATACATAAATACACACACATATTATATATATATATATATATATATGGGAGTCAAAGGGTAAACAGCGCTTATGGAGATTCTTAAAAACTGAATAATATTAAAATCTCGGCAGTGTTGGTGGCTAAAGAAAACAAAAAAAAAAAAAAAAAAAAAAAAGGGAAGAGAAGTATATGAATATACGTATATATATTAGAGTCTTTGATAGGATATTGGAATCCTAGTGTAATGAAGGCGTAATAGATACCCTTACCAAAAGTTACCTCAATCCTATGAGGTAAGTTTGCCGCATTGGAGGATGTATCTAGTGGTTGAATGAATCCTGGATGTTCTGGTCTGTATAAAATCGCTGCCTCTTGGAGTAGAATGGGATGTGGGTCCCCTTTGTGCTGGTTTCTTTAGGAAACTTCCTGTATTTATTGCCTCTTGGAGCTTGGTTTTCTTGTCTTGGTATGAACTTTCTTGTCCAGATATATACAGGATGTCAGAGCAGGTGACGTGGTTACAGGGTACTTATTTCTTTTTTCTTTTCTTATTTTTTCTTCATTTTCCTTAGAGTTGTGTCAGCAGATACAAAAAAATTTCCCTTTTCCTTAGAGTCTGCTGACACAACTCTAAGGAAAATGAAGAAAAAATAAGAAAAGAAAAAAGAAACAAGTACCCTGTAACCACGTCACCTGCTCTGACATCCTGTATATATCTGGACAAGAAAGTTCATACCAAGACAAGAAAACCAAGCTCCAAGAGGCAATAAATACAGGAAGTTTCCTAAAGAAACCAGCACAAAGGGGACCCACATCCCATTCTACTCCAAGAGGCAGCGATTTTATACAGACCAGAACATCCAGGATTCATTCAACCACTAGATACATCCTCCAATGCGGCAAACTTACCTCATAGGATTGAGGTAACTTTTGGTAAGGGTATCTATTACGCCTTCATTACACTAGGATTCCAATATCCTATCAAAGACTCTAATATATATACGTATATTCATATACTTCTCTTCCCTTTTTTTTTTTTTTTTTTTTGTTTTCTTTACCCACCAACACTGCCGAGATTTTAATATTATTCAGTTTTTAAGAATCTCCATAAGCGCTGTTTACCCTTTGACTCCTATTTTTCCTATATTGTATAGACTTAGTCTATCATACAATATTTGTACCTTCATAGCTGCTCTATGAGATTTTCATACCTCTGACTAGCGCATTTACTTGAGTAACGCCTGTTTCCACTCACTGACACTGAATGGTAACATTCTACTTAATTCTATATATATATATATATATATATATATATATATATATATACACACACACATACATATTTAGAAATGTATATGTATGTATCTCAATGTTAAACCCCTTTGCCTGCTTTTTCTCCCCAAGACAATACACAGTATAGCATTTTATTAAATACAAATATTGCATAAATATGATTTTACATGTTTTCATCTACTTAACTGCAAGGGCTCCAATGCACTTATACACTCAATGGCAACTTTATTAGCTACACCTTACTAGTACCGGGTTAGACCCTCTTTTGCCTTCAGAACTGCTTTAATTCTTTATGGCATAGATTGAACAAGGTGTTGAAAACATTCCTCAGACATTTTGATTCATATTAACATGATAGCATCACGTAGTTGCTGCAGATTTGTCGGCTGCACATCCATGATGCGAATCTCCTGTTCCACCACATCCCAAAGGTGCTCTATTGGATTGAGATCTGGTCAATGTGGAGGCCATTGAAGTACAGTGAACTTATTGTTATGTTCAATAAACCAGTTTGAGATGATTTTAGCTTTGTGACATGGTGCATTATCCTGCTGGAAATATCCATCAGAAGATGGGTACACTGTATTCATAAAGGGATGGACATGGTCAGCAACAATACTCAGGTAGGCAGTGGCATTAATATGATACTCAATAGGTACTAAGGGGCCCAAAGTGTGCCAAGAAAATATCCCCCACACCATTACACCACCACACCCAGCCTAAACCGTTGATACAAGGCAGGATGGATCCATGCTTTCATGTTGTTTACGACAAATTCTGACCCTACCATCTGAATGTCGCAGCTGAAATCGAGACTCATCAGACCAGGCAAAATTTTTCCAATATTCTATTGTCCAATTTTGGTGAGCCTGTGTGAATTGTAGCCTCAGTTTCCTGTTCTTAGCTGACAGGAGTGGCACCCAGTGTGGTCTTCTGCTGCTGTAGCCCATCTGCTTCAAGGTTCAATGTGTTATGCATTCAGAGATGGTATTCTGCATTCCTTGGTTGTAACAAGTTTGAGCTTTAGCAAGTCATCTTCACCACGTCTAGATGGTGAATGCATTGAGTTGCTGCCATGTGATTGGCTGATTAGCAATTTGTGTTATCAAGCAATTGAACAGGTGTACATAATAAAGTGGCCGGTGAGTGCATACATATGCCTATATATGTGTACATATGTATTTATGTGTTTATATGTGTATATATGTCTGTAAATACATATAAACACATATAAATACATATGTACACACATATAAACATACATATATATCTTTAGACATTTATATGTATGTATCTCTATGTTACAGTCCTTTTTTTTTTTCTAACACCTGAGACGTAATATCTTTGAAGCCTTGTGCATTTGTTTTTATGTAATAATTTTATTAGATGTGTTATTATGAGTTTAACTGTTTGTTTGTAATATATTTTTGATGTGTTTTGTGACACTTTTTTGTTTCCCAAAACAGCTAATTAGAGCTCTAAAGATCCGGTAATCATTCTAGCGCAAATCACGATTGCGCTCAAGCGATCGCATTTACTTTCAACTTGTAATACAAGTAGAAAACCCGATGCACACAAGCAACTGCAATAAACCCCATTTTGCTTGCGCTTAACTGTTAGCGCCCCACTTGTAATCTGGCCCAAAATGTTTCATTGCCTCAATATGTTTCTAGCAATAAACTTATCTATAAATCATGCAGTGCTTGTGTATGTAATATTGAGGTTGTCTCGTAACAATGTTTAATAGTATTACTCAACAGCAAACAGTACTCCTCAGGGCTGCAACAAAGTTGTAGATAGAAAACTAATGCTTTTAGCCCTGTTTATTATACTTGTAGCATAAATAAATTACTATAGCATTACATCTGATAGCATTGCCAAATGTCATGCAAATATGAAATGGCTTGGTTTTCATATTTCCCATGATAACTTCACATACATTTATGTATTTGCAGGCAGGATTTTTTTTTTAAAACTTACATATTTGAATTTACACTTAAATATTTATTAATATTTACTTTAAAGATTAGGCAACAATACTGCATTTAAATATTACAAGTAATATTGTTATGCTTAAAATTAACTTTAATTATTTACTAGTATAAATAAAACATCATGGGCCAGATTACAAGTGGAGTGATATATATCGCTTTAATGAAATTGATATTACCGCTCCACAGTGTAATACCGGCGCACACTAATGTGGGTTGGTATTACAAGTTTTAAGCAATGCGAACGCGTTTGCATTGCGCTCACGATTGCGTTTCTATAAGCTCCTATGGGAGCCTTGTTCTGATGCTGTCAGATGACATCAGAACCTCATACGCAGCGAAGGGGTAAGTAGCGCAGCGATAGGCAGCAAACTTAAATATATATGTATATGATTATATACATATAATGTATATTTATGTGTTAATATGTGTAAAACACCCCACTCCCACCAACTTTAGACCCAAAATACTGCCTAGTGGAGTAATATTATTAAAAAATAAAGCTGCTGCTATCTTTATTTTTTAATAAAATACACTAGGCTGTGTTTTGGGGGCATCTGATCTCTGGTTAATTTTATAAGCACTAATTGCTACTGCAAGATCGCGATAGCAATAACCAGCCACTTGTAATGGCTGGTTAAATTTGCTCCTATGCAGGTGCGCGATAATTTAGCACTCCACTTGTAAACTAGCCCCATATAAATAACATATATTGTGTGGGTTAAAAATAGCTATTGCTTCAATATATAAATACAGAATAAAATGTCTGAATATAAGTAGGATTTTTTAAAGGTGTAGTGACTTTGATTCTGAATACAAATGTTATAAATGTTTTTTGTTAGGCAGTTATTTAAAAAGTTGAAATTGTAAGTGAATTTGGTAATGAGCTTAAATTATTCAATCCATATTGGATGATTTCAATCAGCCAATAGCAAGAACGTTTTTAAATTTAAATTCTAATCATCCAATAGAAAAGGATATATAGAATTTAAATTTAAAAATGTTCTTGCTGATTAAGATTGAGGAGACAATGGGGAATGGGGGACACTTCAATTCCAGTACCCTATTACTCCCAGAAGGTAGCACCCCCAAACAAGGGGTATCCTTAGGTGCCTCATCAAATTGCTGACAATATACTATAAGGGCAACTCGATCCCTTGCACCTTGCTAGATCAATAACCCTTTTAAGAAGCAGCTGACCGGGGCTCAATTCCTGTCTGGTGCTGAGTTGTAGGTGTAGGAAGTCAGTGGGAGGTAGCAAGACGGAGCAGGAGTAGTGTAGGTTAGGCATGACATAGTTATAGGTGTTCAGGGGGAGTTAGTGTGGTGTGCTAATGGGAGTAGCCTGCATTTTGATTCTGACACATTGTTAGAAGATCGATATGTTTGAATAAGCGAAATGCAGGTTGCAAGGAGGGTAGCGGCCATGTTTGTCTTGCCTGCTATCAGCTGTCGAGACTATATCACCTGAGGTAGCTAGAGAAGGTGCAATAAAACTTAGGTCCTGCCGGCAATATTTGGAGTGTGCCTAAATGGAAACTATTTTTAGTTTCAGTGAGCGCACTGTCTGGGCTCTGTAGGCCTCCCCCGGCTGCAGCAAAATGCTGATAAGTGATGTTGGCGATGCAAGTGGTGATGTTACCTCCCATTAACTTCTGAATGCCCCTTTTCTTTGAATATCTCAACAGACCATCAGACTTCAAAGCCGAAAAGGCCAGTAAGGCAGTTTCTCGATGGTCTGTTGATGCTTTGAATATCGTTGAGTATTTATAAGGGAATGAAAGGGGTAGTGAAACATAGGAATTAGAAGTGGGTATAGGAAGAAAGCAGAGTGAGAGAAACATCAGAGGAGAGGAGGTGATCCGTATTGAGTAGATAAGGGAAAGGTGGTGGTCAGTGCTGAGAGGGTAAGTGAGTACACTTTATCTGTGCTGAGATGGTAGGTGGTAGGGCAGACGGTGAGTAATAGGAAATAGTAAGAAGGGAGAAGAAAAAATCCTGAAAATATATTTGTAGAATTTTTTTTTACATTTATTTATTCAGTTTTACTGACATTGTTAAAGGGACATTAAACACTAAATACATGCTAGATTCAAAGAAAAGATTAGTCCATGAGTAACATGTAGATGTTTTTTTTAAAGTTTCATTAGTTGTTTAAAAAGTGACAAAATAAGTGTAAAGTTTTAGTGTCTATAAAACACTGGGAGCTGCCATGTTGTAACTTGTGTTACCTTCTCTGCTGTGGCCAATTAGGGTCAGTTATAAATAGGTCACTAGAGTGCAGCCAATGGTTGTGCTGGGTTTAACAGTGTTCTGCACTTCCATTTCTAACAGGAACTGAAAAGCTCACAATTTCAGAATGGAATTACAGGCAAAGAGGACAAAATAAATAATGAAAGTATATTGCAGAGCTGTTTTATATATACAATTTATCATTTTATATTACCATCATAAAGTGTTTAATGTCCCTTTAATGTCATAAAAGGGACCAATGTCAACATTCTCTTAGTGCTTTGCTAAGCTTCCTGATGCCCTGTTACCCATTTATTGAATCTACTAGCCACATTACCTGCAGTATCTGTTGGCTTTTAAACAATAACTCTTGACCTATATGACGTAATGGGGTTAGAAGCACCTTAACGACCTGGCCATTTCAATAATAGCAAGCTGTTTCTTCAAAAAATACAATAGAGTTTAATAACTGATAAAAGATTGGTGGCAAGAGAACAACAGATATGTTGGTATGTTCTTTATGTGTGTCTAGAAGCTAATGTTCTCCACCAACTAAGGGCTAGATTACAAGTGCCGCAGTATAGCTAAATGTTGCACTAGGGAAAACACTGCTAGCATTATGCTTTTTGCACTTCTTCAGTTCTGCTTGTATTACAAGTTGAAAAAAATCTTGATTTTTTGCAAGTGGTCGCCTGAAAAGCGCAACCATCACTAGCAGGGTTTTTCGCATGCATGTGTTCCACCAAAGAAATCAATGGAGAAAAAAAAGTAGAAAAAAAAAAAAAAAACCAATACCCTACCATAAGCCCCGAGCCTTATAAGTCCTAATCCGCCATCCCCCCACATTGCCAACTAAATAAACTATTAACCCCCAAACCACCATCCCCAAACATCACCAACCCTAAATAAAACTATTAACCCCTAAACCACCATCCCCCACAACGCAAAGTAATTAACATCTAAACCCCCTAACCTAAGACCCCCTAACTTTGCCCTAATTAAAATACCCATAAATGAACATTTATAGGGATCAAATGGGTAGAGGGCCCTGCCGAGAGTTGCACTGTTGTAGTCAGCTCTTATGAAGGCGATCTACAAGCAGCTGGGCTCATAGGCTTACATTCTATGGCACTCAAGGGGAAAGCAATGGAGTTAGAAAAGGTTAGTGTAGGTTGTATGCATCCCTGAACAGTAGAGTCTTTAGGGAGTGCTTGAAGCTGTTAAAACTAGGGGAGAGTCTTATGGAGCGAGGCAGGGAGTTCCACAAGATGGGAGCCAGTCTGGAGAAGTCCTGTAAACGAGAATGTGAGGAAGTAACAAGAGAGAAGGAGAGTAGGAGATCATGAGCAGAGCGAAGGGGACGGGAGGGAGAGTATCTGGAGACAAGGTCTGAAATGTAGGGGTTAGCAGTGCATTGAGGGCTTTATATGTCAGAGTGAGGATTTTGTGTTTAATCCTGGATGCAAGAGGAAGCCAGTGAAGGGATTGGCAGAGAGGTGCAGCGGATGAAGAGCAACATGTAAGGAAGATGAGCCTGGCAGAGGCATTCATTATGGATTTAGAGTAGCTAGGTGGCAGCAAGAAAGACCAAAGAGGACGGAGTTGCAATAGTCGAGGCAGGAAATGATGAGAGTGTGAATTAAAATCTTAGGGCTCGCTTCCATTGAGTCGTTAAAAATGGAGCCGTAAGCTACCGAAGCGGCCGACAGCTAAAAGTAATTTACGGCTCCATTTTAGTACCAGGTTTCCATTGAAATATTTTGCGGATAGCGTGTAGTCGCTCTTTTCGTGTAACTGAAAATTAACGTTGTGTTAACACTTCCATCTGATGTCGGATTTCTTGAAAATCAATTAGTTGCTAAGGTAACCCGACCTTACGCTATAGAATTTACGTTTAACGTCCGTGCTCCTTACCAGTGATCACCTCTCAAGAAAAATAAAGATACACTTATCCATATTTTTAATAATCAAATACTATTTTTTAATATAATTAGATTTACCACTTCATAAATATAAGTAATATGTATTGCTGCCCTAGGCATAGGTCTAGTTTGCATTCTGTAGATATGTTCTTGCATATATTATTATATTTAAATATATACTGATATTTCTATTAGAATATAAGTTCAACTATTCTTATACATGAGACAACAATAAATATTACTTATAACAATTTATTTCTACATTAAAACACTTGCATTATTTGCAAGTTTTATAATTTCAATAGAAAATAGGTCTCAAAAGCACAATTTTCCTCTTTTACACCTAGTTGAGCTGGGTGTAATATTTCTCAATGTATCGACAGCCTCCGACAGTATATTAACTGTTTGCGCTTTCATTGGAAACCTGGTATAATTTATCGATTAACGACTTCTATTACTTTCTATGGGACGCAAAGATTTTATATTGAGGTATAACGCGCCATTGGAAACAGTCGATAAACGATATTGCTTTCGACAGCATATTTAACGGTTTGCGAGTGCAGGCAAACTGAATAACAACTCAATGGAAGCGAGCCCTTAGTTGTGTCTTGTGTAAGGACATGGCTAATTTTAGAGATGTTTTTTTTAAGGTGAAAGCAGCAAGCTTTAACCAAGGACTGAATGTGAGGAGTGAAAATAAGGTCTGAGTCAAGTATGACCCAAGACATTGGGCATGTGGTAGGCGTAATGATGGAATTATCAACAGTTATAGAAAATTTGGGGGGTGGGGATTTTGGAAGAAGGGGGAAAAATAAGGAGTTCAGTTTTGGAGAGATTTAGCTTAAGGTAGGGAGAGGACATCCAAGATGAGATATGAGAAAGACAGTTAATTCTGTTGTTCTGAATGTGCACTAATCTGACAGAAGTTCTATTAAAGTGTGTTATGCATTAATTTAATTTTAAAATATAGAAAAATTATTATTAAAAATTATTATTATTAACATTTGTTTTAATTAAAAAAAAAATGTATTTATTTAAATTCATAAGAACCTCTATATTGATCATATTTATTTATAAAAAAATGTTTTTCTATATTTTAAAGTAAAATATATAACACATCTTAAATGGACATTAAACACTTTGAGATGGTAATATAAAATGATAAATCGCATATATAAAAAAAACTCTGCAATATACTTTCCTTATTTATTTTGTCCCCTTTTTCCTTTAATTCCATTCTGAAATTGGGAGCTTTTCAGTTCCTGTTAGAAATAGAAGTGCAGAACATTATTATATTCATGTAATACTCTCAAGATATCTGTCAATGGAAACAAGTAAATATGAATCACAACTGCAGATGTGCATGAGTACTTTTATAAACTGGTAAATGAGTACTGTCTCTTTAAATGGATGCTGTGAATAAGTATTCAAATCTTATGTTACCAGATAATATGTAGCTTAAAGAAACAAATATGGATTGTGTGACTCAGATGGAAACAAGGACTGTAGATACAAATGTTACAATTCTGTTGTGATTCATATCAGACTGTGAGCAGTTAATCTGTCCTGTGATTTGTCCTTAACACCCAGGGAAGCGGTATGCATTCAAGTGACAAGGGAGATAATCTAGGAGTGTCTGATATCAGTTCTTGTATAGAATGAGCATTAATATACATGTATATAGAGAAACGGAGGAGGTAAACAAAAAGCAACCTTACCAGTGGCGTGCAGTTTGGCTGTGAAGGTTTGAGAGGAATGCGGTTGTGACGTCACGAGACTGTAGTTGAAGGAGAGAGCGTCTTAGTGAAGAGAGAGCTCCGGTAAGATTCCTCCGTTCCTGACAATAGATGCCACAACTTGGAAGGCTGAGGAGACTTTAGTAGAGAGAGGTGGTACGCAAAAGTGAATCCTTCGTTGTCCCACAAAACAGGGAAATCAATAGTAGCACTTGATGTCCGCTTAGCTTGTATGCACATGAAACAAACATTACCAAGCATGGCAGTAGAGGTGAAAGGCCCACTTATAGCTGAGACAATGGGCATGTTTATTTACCTTAAAGGTGTATAAAACAGAAATGGAGTATGAGTGAGTAAAAACATTATTTTGGTATTACAGAATTCCCTCTTCAAAGGATCCACTCCGTGGATCATGGTTTGGGTCTATCGGGAAATCGTCTATGGAACAACAATACGAGGCAAGGAGCCGACAAATTAGTAGAGGGCTCCCAAGAATCCTCTTCAGGACTGAAACCTACCCAACATACGAGGTATTCTAGGCTCCAAAATGGACTTTACCTCATATTCTTGTTCTGATTGAGGCTGTTGAGTAGTGAGTTCCGAGGAGTGTGAATTGTCTCTAACTGGACGATATGGCTTGAGTAAGGAGATATGGATTGTTGGTTGTATATGGTAAGAGGAAGGGAAATCGACAGTAACAGCATTCTGATTAATTACCTCCAAAATAGCAAAAGGACCAATTAATTGTGAACTAAGTTTTTTGGATGGAGTGTGTAATTTTAAATGCTTGGTAGAGAGCCAAACCAAATCTCCAACAACATAGTGTGGTGAAATTCGTCTCTTATCATAGTACCTCTTCTGCCTCTTCTGTGCGGTACAAATGTTGTCTCGAAGGGTATCTAAGTTCTGAGAAAGTCTATTAATGAGATCAATAAGAAGTAGGTTGGTAGGTTGACATTCAGGTAGAAGATGAAAAGTAGGATGGTAAGCATAATTCGCATAGAATGGTGGCTGTTTAGTGGTGGAGCTGACAGTGTTATTGAATGCGAATTTGGCAGTTAATAGTAAAGAAGACCAGTTGTTTTGTTGCGCATTACAGAAACAATGCAAATATTGTTCTAGCCACTGATTTGTACGTTCAGTTTGGCCATTAGATTGTGGGTGGTAGGAGATAGTTAATCGGTGTTGTATACTAAGAACTAAGAACTTGGCATAATTCTTTCCTAAACCTGGAGGTAAACTGGGTTCCTCTATCAGAGGTTATGGTGTTGGGAAGTCCATGCAGTCTGACTATGTTGTCCAGGAAGAGTTGGCCAGTCTGTGAAGCGGTAGGTATGAGCAATATTGTATGAAGTGTGCCATCTTGGTTAAGAGGTCAACTACAACGAGAATAGCAGTGTTATTGTTTGATCTAGGTAAGTCCACAATGAAGTCCATGGAAATGTCTGACCAAGGCCTGTTAGGGATCGGTAAAGACATCAGTAGACCATATGGAAAAGCTCTATCAGTTTTTGTGATGGTACAAATGGCACAGGATTTAACATAATCCCTGGTGTCCTTGGAAATTGAAGACCACCAGAAGTGTTATTTAACTAAGTGAAAAGTCTTCTGTTCCCCTTGATGACCAACAAGAGGGGTATCATGCATATTATACAAAATCTCTTGACGTAATGGTTTGGGAATGTATAAGAGATACTTTAAATAATATAACCCATCATTACGTTTTTGTAATATATTTCTGAGTCTTCATTTCGGGTTGACTTGAGAAGATTATTTGTTAGAATAATCAGAGCTAAAACCTTCTGTGGAGGAATAACAGGGTTAAATGTGGCAACTTTATATGGCCTTTCCTCCTTACGGTATCAAGCATCAGCTTTTCCATTCTTCTTCCCTGGACGGTAAGTAATGATAAAGTTGAACCTGGAGAAAAATAAACTCCATCGGATTTGACGAAAATAAAGTGCTTTAGTGGATTTGAGGTATTGTAGATTTTTATGATCAAAATAAATGAGAACTGGTACTGTAGTTCCTTCCAAAAGATGTCTCCAGTTTTCTAGGGCAGATTTTATAGCCAGCAACTCCTTTTCTCCAATTGGGAAGTTTGTTTCTGCTGTGATCATAAGCCTTGAATAGTAAGCCACAGAGTGTAAGGGATGAAATAATGATCTCCTTTGTGACAGAACAGAACCTAACGTGTAATCAGGAGTGTCAACTTCCAAGATATACTGGAGTTTTTGATCTGGGAACTTTTATTTTATTAGATTCCATCTCAATACTAGAAGGACTGGTGGAGTAGCCAAGAAATGTGATATTATCTGAATTGATAACACATTTTAGCATAAAGTGAATGGTCTCTCAACCGAGACAGGACTGTTTTTACATGTTTAATGTGATCTTCATAAGTATGGGAATAAATTAGAATACCATACACGTATATGACAAGGCATAAATCGAGAAGATCTCTAAAGATGTAATTGACAAGGTACTGGAAAGTTGCGGGAGCATAAGTGAGACCGAATGGCATGATGGTGTATTCAAACAATCAGTAACAAGTTCGGAATGCAGTCAGCCACTCGTCTCCTTCCCTAATCCTAACCAAATTATACTCTCCACGTAAATCTAATTTAGTATAGATGGTTGCACCCTGTAGGCTTTCAATCAATTCCGGAATGAGAGGAAGTGGATACCAGTTCTTTAATGTGCGTTTGTTCAACTCTCTATAGTCTATTATAGGGCAAAGTGTATAAAACAGAAATGGAGGATGAGTGAGTAAAAACATAATTTTGGTATTACAGAATTCCCCCTCTAAAGGATCCACTCTGTGGATCATAGTTTGGGTCTATCGGGAAATAATCTATGGAACAACAATACAAAGAGCCAACAAATTAGTAGAGGGCTCCCAAGAATCCTCTTCAGGACCGAAACCTACCCAACGTACAAGGTATTCTAGGCGTCCTCTACATCTTTTAGAATCCAAAATGGACTTTACTCATATTCTTGTTCTGATTGAGGCTGTTGAGTAGGGAGTTCTGAGGAGTGTGAATTGTCTCTAGCTGGACGATATGGCTTGAATAAGGAGATATGGAATGTTGGGTGTATATGGTAAGAGGAAGGTAAATCGAGAGTAACAGCATTCTGATGAATTACCTTCAAAATAGCAAAAGGACCAATTAATCGTGAACTATGTTTTTGGTATTTAGTGTGTAATTTTAAATGCTTGGTAGAGAGCCAAACTAAATCTCCAACAACATAGTGTGGTGAAATTTGTCTCTTAGAATCATACTACCTCTTCTGCCTCTCCTGTGCGGTACGAACATTGTCTCGAAGGATATCTAAGTTCTGAGAAAGTGTATTAATGAGATCACTAAGAAGTAGGTTGGTAGGTTGACGTTCAGGTAGAAGATGAAAAGTAGGATGGTAAGCATAATTTGCATAGAATGGTGTCTGTTTAGTGGTGGAGCTGACAGTGTTTTTGTATGCGAATTCAGCAGTTAATAGTAAAGAAGACCAGTTGTTTTGTTGCGCATTACAGAAACAACTCAAATATTGGTCTAGCCACTGAATAGTACGTTCAGTTTGGCCATTAGATTGTGGGTGGTAGGAGGTAGTTAATCGGTGTTGTATACTAAGAACTTGGCATAATTCCTTCCAAAACCTGGAGGTAAACTGGGTTCCTCTATCAGAGGTTATGGTGTTGGAAGTACATGCAGTCTGACTATGTTGTCCAGGAAGATTTGGGCAGTCTGTGAAGCGGTAGGTAATGAGCAATATGGTATGAAGTGTGCCATCTTGTTTAAGAGGTCAACTACAACGAGAATAGTAGTATTATTGTTTGATCTAGGTAAGTTCACAATGAAGTCCATGGAAATGTCTGACCAAGGCCTGTTAGGGATCGGTAAAGACATCAGTAGACCATATGGAAAAGCTCTATCAGTTTTTGTGATGGTACAAACGGCACAATATTTAACATAATCCCTGGTGTCCTTGGAAATTGAAGGCCACCTGAAGCATTTTTTAACTAAGTGAAAAGTCTTCTGTTCACCTGGATGACCAACAAGAGGGGTATCATGCATATTATACAAAATCTCTTGACATAATGGTTTGGGAATGTATAAGAGATTCTTTAAATAATATAACCTATAATTATGTTTTTGTAATAAATTCTTAGGAATTTCTAAATCTTCATTTCGGGTTGACTTGAGAAGATTATTCGTTAGAATAATCGGAGCTAAAACCTTCCGTGGAGGAATAACAGGGTTAAATGTGGCGTCTTTATATGGCCTTTCCTCCTTACGGGATCAAGCATCAGCTTTTCCATTCTTTTTTCCTGGATGGTAAGTAATGATAAAGTTGAATCTGGAAAAAAATAAACTCCATCGGATTTGACGAAAAGAAAGTGTTTTAGTGGATTTGAGGTATTGTAGATTTCTATGATCAGAATAAATGAGAACTGATACTGTAGTTCCTTCCAAAAGATGTCTCCAGTTTTCTAGGGCAGATTTTATAGCCAGCAACTCCTTTTCTCCAATCGGGTAGTTTGTTTCTGCTGTGTTCTTAACCCTTGAAAAGTAAGCCACAGGGTATAACAATTATCTCCTTTGTGACAGAACAGCACCTAATGCGTAATCAGGAGTGTCAACTTCCAAGATATACTGGAGTTTTGGATCTGGGAACTTTTATTTTATTAGATTCCATCTCAATACCAGAAGGACTGTTGGAGTAGCCTAGAAATGTGATATTATCTGAATTGAAAACACATTTTAGCATAAAGTGAATGGTCTCTCAACCGAGACAGGACTGTGTTACGCTCGGCCGCTGGGAAGCTCTGGCAGTCTTCTCTGTGTGCTTGATTGACAGGTAGTCTGAGCCGCCCCTTCCTGATGATGTCACAACCAGGCTTTTTATTCCGGGCTTCCTGTTTCTTCAGTGCCCGTTTGTTTGTTCCTCTTTGTGGCTTCTGTGAGGAATTCGCTGTGGAAACTCTTTAACTGCTGATTTTCTATTGCTAATCTCTTCAAGGACTGACTATGCTGGGTTAACTTTCAAACTTCCTGATTACCTGTTTCCAAACAATGCAAGTACTGTTTATTCTGTGAAACTCTCTAACTGCATGTTAACCTGCTGCCAAACTCTGCAAACACTGTTTATTCATTGTAAACCTTCAAACTGCTTGATATCTTGTTGCCAAACACTGCAGGTACTGTTTATTCTGTGAAACTCTCAAACTGCATTTTTAACCTGCTGCCAAACTCTGCAAATACTGTTTATTCTGTGTTAACCTTCAAACTACCTGATATACTGTTGCCAGACTCTGCAAGTACTGAATATTCTGTGTTAACTCTCAAACTGCCTGATAACCTGTTGCAAACTCTACAAGTTCTGACTATTCAGTGTTAACCCTCAAACTGCCTGATAACCTGTTGCAAACTCTGCAAGGACTGACTATTCAGTGTTAACCCTCAAACTGCCTGATAACCTGTTGCAAACTCTGCAAGGACTGACTACACAGTGTTAACCCTCAAACTGCCTGATAACAAATGACCTACTCCTGCATTATTAACTGTTTCTTGTTTTACCCTTCTTCTGTCTGAGTATACGTGGACTATCCCTGCTCTCCTGATTCTGTGGAAGACATTTCCTGAAACCAGCTCCTTATTCAGAAGTCTATCTGGCTGTTATCTTGAATTACTTTGGACACAGGCTAACCCTGCTCCATATCGTGAGTACATTGTTTTTTGGAGGTTGTCATAGGGTCACGTCCTGAATTAAACTCAGAGTGCAAGGGTATTGTTTAAGTTCGCCCTAGAATTTGGGTCTTCTTCTGGACATTTCCTAACCTGACAGTACAAACGGGCCATAAAATGGACCCTGATGAGTTAGCCAGGGCTGTGGCTCTACAAGGGCAACTTCTGGGAAATCATTCTGCTCATTTGCAAACTTTGGATTCCAAGCTTGACCAGATTACTGCTCTGCTACATAACCTCTCCGCTCCTTCTCAAGCTACGGCGACTCCTACTGCAGCTGCTACTAGCTCCAATGCTGTCTTTAATCCACCTCAACCTGTTGGACAGTATATACCACGAATCCCACTTCCAGATAAATATGACGGTAATCCTGAAGAATGCCGTGGATTCCTTAATCAATGTAGTTTACACTTCAGAAACAATCCTCAAGTTTTTTTCAATTCTACTTCCAAAATCACCTTTATTATATCCCTCATGAAGGGTAAGGCTCTAGCCTGGGTGTCTCCTCTTTTAGAGAAGAATGATCCTTTACTACAGGATGTGGAATTATTTGTGAACTTTGCGAACGCCTTAAGGATGAACTTGTATTTCGGGAACTCCCCGATTCATTGGAGGGTCTTATCAATTTGTGTATTACTCTTGACGCCCGGCATTCAGAACGTCTTCAGGAGAGAGATAGGAATCGGAGATCCTTTGTTAAATCTTCTTTTCATCCTCCTATTTGAACCTCAAGTCTTTCTAATAATAATTCCCAATCTCCTGAGTCTGTGGAACCCATGGAAGTAGGAGCTATTAAATTGTCAGAAGCTGAACGCCATAGAAGGCGTACTCTTGGATTATGTCTCTATTGTGGTACCAAAGGACATTTACTGAAGGACTGTCCTATCCGGCCAGAAAAAGCCAAGGCTTAACTTTTGATAGAGGGAAAGAGTTAAGCCAGAATCCCATGTCTTCCCTCAATTCTAAACTTTTTGTTCCTGTGACTATCACTTTTGGAAACACCAAGTTTCAAGCTCAAGCTCTCATCAACTCTGGAGCTGCTGGAGTTTTCATTGATTCAAACTTTGCTGACTCTCTCAGGATTCCTCTTCAAGCCAAGAAACAGTTAATTAAGGTAACTACTGTTAGTGGACAGCCTCTAGGTTCTGGTATCATACAACATTCTACCATTCCTCTTCTTTTGTCTGTGGGCATACTCCATTCTGAAATTATTCGTTTTGATGTCATCTCTTCTCCCCACATACCATTGATTCTGGGGTTACCTTGGTTGCAGCTTCATGATCCAGTTTTCTCATGGTCTAAAGGAGAACTTATTTCCTGGGGAACTACCTGTTTCAAACATTGCCTGCAAAATCCCTCTAAACCATCTTGTCCTGTCGTAGCTATGGTGGAAGTTCCTGATTTATTGCCTAATTACTATCATGCCTTTAGTGATGTGTTTTCTAAAAAGGAGGCTGAGACTTTACCTCCACACTGGATATTTGACTGTCCTATCGAATTGTATTCAGGGGCTCATCTACCTAAGGGAAGGACCTATCCCCTCTCTCGTCAAGAAAATGTCTCTCTTGAGGAATACATAAAGTACAACTTAGCCAGAGGATTTATTCATCCTTCCTCATCACCTGTGGGTGCGGGTTTTTTCTTCATTGGGAAAAAAGATGGAGGTCTTCATCCCTGTATTGATTATCGGGCCTTGAATTAGATTACTGTCAAAAACAGCTATTCTCTGCCGCTCATTTCTGAGTTATTTGATCGTCTTCAAGGTGCTTCTATTTTTTCCAAGTTAGATCTCTGTGGGGCCTACAATTTGGTCAGAATCCGTAAAGGAGACGAATGGAAGACGGCATTTAACACTAGATTTGGTCACTACGAGTATCTAGTAATGCCATTCGGATTGTGCAATGCACCAGCAGTATTTCAGCACTTTGTTAACGAAATCTTCAGAGATTATCTAAATCAATTTGTTATCATTTATCTATTCGAAAACATTACAGGAACATGTACATCATGTAAGACTGGTACTTCAGAGGTTACGAGACAATTCCCTGTTTGCTAAATTGGAGAAATGCTCTTTTCATCAGAGTTCCATTCCCTTTTTGGGGTATATCATTTCTGAATCAGGTTTTGAGATGGATCCTGCTAAACTTTAGGCTATAAAGGACTGGCCCAGACCAACTACTCTCAAATCCCTGAAGAGGCTTCTTGGCTTTGCCAATTACTATAGAAAGTTTATAAAGAACTTTGCTGACATCACGTCTCCGCTCATTTCTCTTACTAAGAAAGGGCAAAATTGTAAGAACTGGTCCTCTTCGGCAGTACAGGCTTTTGAAACGCTAAAATCAGCATTTTCTTCTGCACCTCTTCTCAGTCATCCAATTCCTGATCTCCAGTTTATTTTGGAGGTTGACGCTTCCTCTATAGCAGCTGGAGCTGTTCTCTCCCAACGTGATCCGACTACCAGCAAGATACATTCTGTGGCGTTCTTTTCGAAAAAAATCAATCCTGACGAGTTAAATTATGATGTGGGCAATAAGGAGCTTTTGGCTATAAAATTAGCTTTGGAAGAATGGAGGCATTGGTTAGAGGGTACCAGTCAACCTTTTTTCATTCTGACAGATCACAAGAATCTTTTATACCTCCAAACAGCTACACGTCTCAATCCTCGTCAGGCTCGGTGGGCCTTGTTCTTCTCCAGGTTAAATTTTGTACTTTCCTATGTTCCTGGTTCAAAAAATTCCATGGCAGATGCTTTATCTAGGCAGTTCCAATCTTCTGAACCTTCTCCATTGGATTGTGAACCTATACTACGTCCAGTCAAAGTTTTGGCTCAAGTATCTTCTTTTCCAGTACAGGCTTTACATGCTGCTCAAGTCCGTGTACCACCTTCTTCCAAACTACCTTCTGGTATCCTGTATGTACCTAAAGGATTACGTCTTAAGCTTCTACGTTGGGCTCACGACAACATTTCAGCAGGTCATCCTGGAGTAACCAATACTTTGTGGAAACTGAAGCAGCATGTTTGGTGGTCCACTATGAGGAGGGATGTTAAGGATTATATTGCTGCTTGTAGTTCTTGTGCTTCGAACAAACAATCTTCTCATCAACCGTTTGGTCTATTACACCCTCTTCCTATTCCTCATTACCCTTGGTCTCACTTATCCATGGACTTTGTTACAGATCTTCCTGTTTCTGCTGGAAATACGACCATTTGGGTAGTGGCGGATCGGTTCTCCAAGTCTGCTCACTTCATACCTCTTCCAGGCTTGCCTTCAGCTCAAAGACTTTCTGAACTCTTTGTTCTACATATATCTCGTCTACATAGTTTTCCCACTGACATAGTCTCAGATCGTGGAGTCCAATTTGTTTCCAAATTTTGGAGGTCTTTTTGTAAGCACTTCGGAATTAACATATCTCTTTCTACTGCACATCATCCTCAATCCAACAGACAGACTGAGCGTGTAAATCAAGCCTTGGAATCTTTTCTTAGACATTATGTAGACCATCACCACTCCAACTGGTCTCAGTTATTGCCTTTGGCGGAATTAGCTCACAACTCACATTATAACGCCTCATTACAGACCTCTCCCTTTAAGGCAGCTTATGGTTTTGAACCTAGAACCTTTCCTATGATTACCAGTTCTACTGTAGTTCCTGGAGCAGATTGTATAGTGAAAAATCTCAGTAACCACTGGCAACTCATTCGTCAAAATCTACTTTCTTCTTCCTTAAGACATAAGAAATATGTTGATCTCAGAAGGTGCAAGGCTCCTTTACTTCGTACTATGGAGGTAAGGATTCTGTCACAAATAGGCAGAGATTAATGGACAGCATCAATAGGACGACATAGAAACATAGAAACATATATTGAATTCCTTTACAGTCTTTGTGTTTACCACCTCAAATTGAAGTTTATTCCATGCATCTACCACCCTTTCTGTAAGAAAATGCTTCCTCAAATTTCTCCTGAATCTGCTACCCTCTAGCTTTAGATTGTGACCCATTGTTTTGGCATTTATGTTTTTGTGAAAAATGCTTTCAGCTTCTATTTTATTAAGTCCCTTCATATATTTGAAGGTTTCTATCATGTCACCTCTTTCCCTTCTATCCTCTAAACTATACATATTTAGATCATAGAGTTTTTCTTTGTACATTTTATATTTTAGACCATGTATCATTTTAGTAGCCCTCCTTTGGACAGCTTCTAGTTTATTTATATCTTTCTGAAGATATGGTCTCTCGAACTGTACACAGTATTCCAGATTTGGTCTAACTAATGATCTGTAAAGTGGCATAAGAGCCTTACTATTTCTGCTACTAATACCTCTTCCAATGCAACCAAGTACCCTTTCTTCTTTAGTTACAGTCAGTAATGTACCATTGAGACTATAATTGACCTTTGGGTTTTTGGATCCTATATGCATAATTTTGCTCTAGGTAATATTAAATTTCAGATCCCATTTATTTGACCAGTCCTAGTTTTTTAATATCACAGTGCATTTGATCAACCCCTCCTGGAACATCTACCCTGTTGCAAATGTTTGTTTCATCAGCAAACAAGCAAACCTTCCCCTTAAGCCCACTTCCAATATCACTTATGAACATGTTAAACAAAACAGGCACAAGAACTGACCCATGGGCAACACCACTAGTAACTGATGCCTCATTTGAATGTACTCCATTCATTGAAATCCTCTGTCGTCTATCTTTAAGCCAGCATTCTACCCACTTAACAATCTTAGCATCTATTCCAAGGCAATACATTTTGTGAATAAGTTTGTTGTGTGGGACGGTGTCAAATGCTTTGCTAAAGTCTAGATATGCAACATCTACGGCTCCTCCCTGGTCTATTATTGTAGTTACGTGGTCATTGAAATCAATTAGATTAGTCTGACATAATCTTCCAGCAGTGAAACCATGCTGTCCTTTGTCTTCTAGGTTTTTTGTCTGAAGGAAAGATACAAGATTTTCCTTTAAAAGAGTTTCCATTAATTTCCCTGCAATTGAGGTAAAACGGACTGACCTATAGTTAGCAGAATCTTCCCTACTACCCTTTTTATGAATAGGGACTACATTGGCAATTTTCCAGTCTTTTGGAACAACTCCTGTTAGAAGTGACTGATTTAAAAAAATCATCTAATGGAGTAGCTATTACGGATCGAAGTTCTCTTAGAACCCTTGGATAAATATTATCTGGACCCACAGACTTATTTACTTTTATTTTTTATAAAGCCCTTGAAACCTCTGTACACATGTTGTCTACAGTGGTTGGGAGGATCTGCGAAGGGTTAGGATGACTGCAGCTGCAGCCCCCAAGATCCCAGGAGGAAGAGATACAGCTCCTGCATCTTCTGAAATGCAGCTGTGTAAGTATAAATATACTTCTATAAATATGTAAACATTAAATAAAATCATGATTCAGATATAAAGGGACATGCCAATTAAATTTCATGATTTTAAAGAAATTTAAATTTTTAAACTCACCCAAGAAGGGGAACTAGAAGAGATTATTTAAGAATGGGCAAATAATCTTAAATTCAAATTATAAACAAATCAATAAACCACCCCTACTGCCAACTTTTTGGGGAGCATATACAGAAAATATCTAAACATTATTACAAAACCAGGTTGACAACACACACAGCAACTCAAAAGAAGCACTTCACATAGGAATCTGTGCTCCCAACTTCCCAAGTGGTGTGATGTTGGGATTTCATTTGCACAACAGACAACATAGATCACATACATAAGCACTAGCAGGTACAAAATCTCAGCAGTACTGTAAAGTCCTCAGGGATTCCTCCCAAACAAGCCATATGAAAGTACCTGATCCTCAGAAAATTCCTCCACTGGTCCCTCTTACTGCTGATATCTTTATCTATGAAGCGGATACGCCACAGCCGGCCCAGTACCGTCATTACAGTGCTATTGTCCGCTGGTAACTGGTGACCTTCCAAAGCAGCAATGTGTAGTGCAGGTACTTCAAAATCTGTTGCAAGTGAGGATGCCACAGCAACAAATCGGCCTGGCACCATCATTACAATGCAGGCATCCACTAGCAGGCAACTTCCAGCACAGTGCTCAGTTCCTCCTACTGATTGCCTACATGCGTTTCAGGCCCAAATCTGATTTGTGTGGGCCCTAACAAATCCGAGTAGGGTGTGAAACTGTGCTTATGGCGACTAATGGGTTAGCTTGTATCAAAATAATAGGAAGTGCCTAGAGTTAATTGTTTGTTAACACCACATTATGAGATAGATTACAAGTGGTGCGCTGTCTAATAATGCTCTGATAGATTTAAATATATTATAATTGATTATTTAGATATGTTTAATGTAAGAGATCATAAATATCTTGAATATATCATTGATTATTTTTTTATCTTTTGCTTTTGCCATTTTTATTTTACTTTATTTAATAAAAGTTATATTTTAGTGATCAGCGATCTCTCCTTTTTTTTTATTACCTTTTTTACCTAATAGTAATCTCTGTTGTCACAAAGTGCTAATATGTATACCCTGTGGGTTGGTGCCTAGCACCAAATAGTAAAATTCAATGTCAGTATACAGCACCTTTTCCCCTCACATGAATTAAAAATATATGAATAATTTAAGTAATTAGGGAACTCCAACCAGTAGTGCCATTGATTAAACGCTTACATTATAAACTTTCTAATTTAATTCTGTTATTAAATTTTCGTAGTATCTTTTGTTGAAAAGCAAGGATGGAAGATCAGGTGCGTTCACATGTCTAGAGCACTATATGGAGGCAGTTTTGCAAGAATCCATTTGCAAGAGCACTAGATTGCAGCACCATTTTCTGCCATGTAGTGCTGCAGACACCTATCTAGGTGTCTCTTCAACAAAGAATACAATGGAAACCAAGCAAATTTGATAATAGAAGTAAAAGTATTTTTAAAACTGTATGCTCTGTTTGAATCACGAAAGAATTTTTTTGGGTTTCATATCGCTGCAAGATGTAATGGTTTTATTATTGAATTCACCATTGTTTAGCACCATATATTGATTGAAAACGATGTGGAATTGAACACTTGTTAAGTGTAAAAAAAACTCATTAATTGTATGCCTTATTGCGATCTTTTAAATTACTAGAAAATCACAAGAATATGTCTTAAACATATACTAATGAAAGACTACCTTTCGACTAGATTACGAGTTTTGCGTTATGAGTGGCTCGGTGCTAACTTGCAAGTTATTTCCTCCGCTCACCTCCCTATAGCGCTCTTATTACAGGTTTGCAAAAACCCGGCGTTAGCAGGCAATATTGCAGCGTTGAGCAAAATTGAGCTCCATACCGCACTCAAATACCAGCGCTGCTTTGAGCTGGGTTTTACGTGCTCGTGCACGATTTCCCCATAGACATCAATTGGGAGAGCCGGCTAAAAAAAAGCCTAACACCTGCAATAAAGGAGCATAAAACTCCATAACGCAGCCCCATTGATTCCTATAGGGAAACAAAATTTATGTTTACACCTAAAACCCTAACATAAACCCGGAGTTTAAACATCCCTAATCTGCCACCCCTGACATCGCCGACACCTACATTACACTTATTAACCCCTAATCTTCTGCCCCCAAAGTCGCCGCCACTATACTAAAGTTATTAACCTCTAACCCTAAGTCTAACCCTAACACCCACTAACTTGAACATAATTAAAATAAATCTAAATAAAAATTACAATTAATACCTAAATAGTGGCGGCGATGTCCGGAGCGGCAGATTAGGGGTTAATAAATTTATTTTAGTGTTTGCAATGCGGGAGGGCCTCGGTTTAGGGGTTAATAGGTAGTTTATCGATGTTAGTGTACTTTTTAGCACTTTAGTTATGAGTTTTATGTTACAGCTTTGTAGCGTAAAACTCATAACTACTGACTTTCAGTTTATGGTATGGATCTTGGCGGTATAGGGTGTATTGCTCACTTTTTGGCCTCACAGGCAGATTCGTAATACCGGCGCTATGGAAGTCCCATTGGAAAAGGAGTTTTTGAAAGCTGCAGTAATTATGTTGTGTTACAGCGAAAAAAGTGTGCGGTGACCCTAAACCTGCAAGACTCGTAATACTAGCGGTAGTGAAAAAGAGCCTTAACGCTGCTTTTTCACTCATACCGCAAAACTCGTAAATCTAGAGGCAGGGCTGAAGTTGTACAAAGCTAGAAAAAAGTAATTCATCAATGAAGAGCTAGGCTGAGGTTTGCAAAAAAACATAAGGATTGGACTGTAGAGGACTGGAGTAAGGTCAACTTTTCTGATGAGTCCAGTTTTTAGCTTTGCCCAACACCTGGTCATCTAATTGTTAGACAAAGACCTGGAGAGGCCTACAAGCCACTGTCTCGCACACACTGTGAAAATTGTGAAAAGACTGGTGAATATCTGTGGGTGGTTCAGCAAGGCTGGCATTGGGCAGATTTCTCTTTGTGAAGGATGAATCAAGCCACATGCAAGGTTATCCTGGATGAAAACTTGCTTCCTTCTGCTCTGATAATGTTCCCTAATTGAGGATTGTTTTTTCCAAAAGGACAATGCTCCATGCCACACAGCCAAGTCAATCAAGGTGTGGATGGAGGACCACCAGATCAAGAAACTGTCATGGCCAGTCGAATCTCCAGTCCTGAACCACATTGAAAACCTCTGGAATCTGAACTAGAGGAAGATGGGTGGTCACATGTCAGCAAACAAAGCTGATCTGCTTGAATTTTTGTACCAGGAGTGACATAAAGTTACCCATTAGCAATGTTAAAGACTGGTAGAGAACATGCCAAAACGCATGAAAACTGTGATTGAAAATCAGCATTTATTACCCCAATTATTGATTTCAGAACTCATGCTAAGTAAAAACATTTGTGTTGTGTTGTTTAAAAATAAATATTAACTTGTTTTCTTTGCATTTTCCAGGTCTGAAAACACGGCATCTTT